>NW_027509190.1:1270000-1585000 GCF_051911475.1 Siphateles boraxobius
TTTATTTCGGAAGAATCTTGCTTCAGAGAGAATATGGTGCGTGTATATTTTCTAATCGCTAGGTGTCAGTACACTCGCTGGCTGTTACCTAGCGTGCCGCGGGCTTGCTATTTGCTACAAACAACTGCGCCTTTGACACAAGTTTACAATAACGATAAGAGCGCGGCCAGTCAACAGCATTGAAACGTGTGAAGAGGCTTTCCAGACAAGTAGCAGTGAGTTTTTGTTCTTTTTCCTAGCATTATTTTCCTTTAATGACTATTATCAGCAGTCTAATAGGCTGCATTCCCACTAATTTGCAAATATATTTTGACTGGCCTCGGGCAGCGACGCCTTTGTAGTCAAGGACATGGCGGGTAGACCGGTAGCTCGCCGTGATCGTATAGTGGTTAGTACTCTGCGTTGTGGCCGCAGCAACCCCGGTTCGAATCCGGGTCACGGAAAGGTGAGAGTGCTGAGTCTATATATACACGTTTTAATCATGATTGCTGAGTGCTCTCCACCCGTGTTAATTATCTGAACGTGCTTCTCCCGAACTTTGTTAATAAAACATCATATTCTGTGCCAGGAGGAGTTCCATCAACTCATTGTCGCCTACTTAGGCAGTTTATAATTGGATAAGCTGGACAAGCTTTGGTTTGTTTTGTTTGTGTATTTGTATTCCATGTTTCTTAGAACTTAAAACATAATTGTAATTAAATTAATTTTAGCATTCTGTGGCAGGAGCTGTTCCCTCAACACACTGTCGCCTTATGAGGCAGTTTATAATTGCATTACTTCTATTTATTTATTTATTTATTTATTGAAAGAATTTCTTATTTTAAGGAAGTAAATGAAAGCAATTGCAAACAATAACTTAATGAAAATGTTTACAACTTGTAATGTTTACAACTGTTTATTTGTGTTTTTGTGATCCATGTTTCTTAGAACTTAAAACATAACTCTAAATTAATTAATTTTAACATTAATATTCTGTGCCTGGAGGTGTTCCCTTCAACACGTTGCCTTATGAGGCAGTTTATAATTGCATTACTTTTTTTTATTTATTTATTGAAACACTTGCAACAATAACTTTTGAATGCAATGTCTAATTGGATGTAAATAAAGCATTGTTAATATACTTAAGTTGTGAGTGAGTGAGTTATTTTCATGGAAATAATAGTAATTATAATTAATATTAATAATAGTTTGATTAAAGCATTTTGGCCAAATAACCCAACAGATTCGTTTTTTGAAACCCAATTTATTGGGTAAAACTAGTTACCTAATTTATTGGGTTAAAATAACCCAACAATAGGTCGGTGCTATATCAACCCACCATTGGATTAGCTGTTGGGTTGATTTTAACCCAACTTTTTTAAGTGAGTATTGGTTGGAATTTAGACTACATATTAGTGACAAAGCATGGAAGTCACTGGTTTTATTCCAATATCACACTGGTTTTTCAAGCTACTGGGGTGTCCAAATTGTTGATTGTTCATCAAAATATATAAAAAAAAAATTCTTGAATATTCTTAGAAACACATAATTACAATTACCTCAAGGAGAACATTCCTGACTTCAGTATCAGGTATATTCTCAATTGGTGCCTCAATGGTCTTAACTTTACCAACCAGGTACTGGTAGAAGCTTGGGGAAAAGCATCGAGGCCCTGGACCACCATGTACAATGGAGACGGCAACCATTCTTCCAACATGGAAATACTCATCACCTTCTGCAGCTAACAATGGCAATGTTCCACGGTTAGTTCAAATTGATTTATAATACTGTCAAAATGTGACAAAAAGTGAATTACCTTTGCTATCAAATGACAGGTATTTGCCATCTTCTTTGCCTTCAAAAAATCGACTGGTTTTAATGGCGTCCATCAAGAGTGTCAGAAATTCCCGTGTAGGCCCTCCTGTGTCCACAGCCTCCTCTGTTTGCCCGATGTCATCAGTGAATTTGACCAAAAGGCTACAGGTGGGGTCAAATGAGGAACGTTTGAATCCCCTCAGAGCACCATCCCAGACATTAGCACGGTTTATATTTAACCTGCTACAGCTTTTTGTGTTAATGTTGTATGACAGATTTGACAGAACGTCTGCAGCCGTCAGTCCAATATCTGCGTCTCTGCAACACAAGAAAGAGAAACATTAACACTGCCTTTTATTTGGATAATTAAAATATAAATCTTTTATGGTCCCATTACAGTGAGAACACCATATGTGTGTGATGAAATGTGATGGGCATAAGCATGAAGCACACATTGCAAGCTTTCAATAATTTCTGCCAGATTTTGTTTCGGTTTAGGGGTAAGTAAAAAAATATATACAATTTGAATATTTGCTTTAATAATTGTATGGCAACAGAAACCAGGTAAAATGCCAAATGTAGCTTGAACTATGTAATATATCTGAGGAAACAAACAAAAAAAAACAACAAAGGTTGACAGCATTATTTCTATCAAAGTACCTGTCTTCCTCCTGAAAATTGTCTACGTCCTCAACATCAGAGCAACTGCTGTCAATGACAACTGGTGCATAGATCTTGGTATATGTGCTGTGGATTAAAGGAACAATGAAATACTAAAACAAGATGGTTGTGAAATTACAGTAAAAAAGTGTTATACTTGGTACTGTAATGCATTACATTCAGCAGTCAATATTTCATGCTAAACCCAGAGCCAAAAGTATTAGTGCAATGAACGAACAATTTGAATCCATTGTGACTTACTTGTAGAAGTCACATGATGTGGTGTTTTTGGGTCCTGGTCCTGCTCCATTGGCCTGTTTATGAAAGTAGAGATAACACCAAACAAATTAACAATAATTACATCATTAACATAAACTTAATAACATTACAGAATAATAAATACTTGCCCATCAGATGGCCTGGACACTGTTGGTGGACATTGTTTTGGTAAACTAAAACAAACAAATAATTTGAATAATTTAATTTAAATCATAATATAGATATTTGTTAATATGATTTAAAGAGCACAACATGCTCGATCTATTCCTTCTCGCAATTGAAAGAAAAAATAAATGAATGCTGTGAAATACGTGGATAATCAAAAACCACTAGCACAGGTCTCAAATTAGCGGGAGAAACTTACATTTTCAGTGGAAGGCTAGCAAATGCCTCATCATCGGATTCTGAAGAGGAGTCATCTCCATGACCTTGGAAAGAGAAAATGATGCATCATTATTAGGCTAGGTATATGCAAAATATATGGCAATTTTACAACCAGCTCAAATTAAATTAAGAACTCACTTAATTACCAACCATTATCAATTATTATTATTATTATTTTACATACATGTACTTCAATACTTACTCGAATCCTGAAGGGGGCAGATGTACAGTACGATCCTCTGGTAAGACTTTCCAATGGCCTCTTTATAATGTTCAAGGACAAAGGGTTTGTCTGTGCCTGGTATATTTTGTACCTGAGAGCCATCAGGATATACCAGGACATATTCTCCATCGTACATCATGTCTTGATTAAAATCTCGCTGTTTTTTTATAGCAGCTGGCAAAATTTGTTTTGATGACCACAGGGGTTCAACATTTAATGGCAAAGTTTTCCCTCTTATAGGTTTTAACCCATATTTTGTTCTGGTCATTATGCCAATTGAAATCTACAGAAATAAGAAAAGAAGAAAAACAAACATGTTTAAGACTGTGTGTACTGTGTAATAGTCACATTGTGACCTAAACGTCCATATTAGTTTACCTTGACCATAATGTTTGGTTTCTTTTTAGCCTTTGAAAAGGTCCTCCTCTCAGCCTCTTTAACTTCCCTGAACCTCATGAATTGACCTGCTCTTCCTTGGATACTTGTCTCATTCACTAACACACACACACACACACACACACACACACACACACACACACACACACACACACACACACACACACACACACACACACTGATTCATTATAGCTATGCTTTGTGATTGGTTGATAAATTG
This sequence comes from Siphateles boraxobius, assembly GCF_051911475.1. Classification (NCBI taxonomy): domain Eukaryota; kingdom Metazoa; phylum Chordata; class Actinopteri; order Cypriniformes; family Leuciscidae; genus Siphateles; species Siphateles boraxobius. Next base: position 1,273,957 of record NW_027509190.1, read on the forward strand.
CCACCTTTCTGACAGCTAAAACCACGGGACAATTCAATGCAGCACAGTAACGTTAAAATGGGAGCACAGTAAGGGGATATTACCTGTAGGCCCACGGCCTAGGCTTGATGACGTGGATGGACACACCGTAAGGAACCCCACGTTCAGACCACACGACGGGCAAAACTTGGGAGCGTCCCCCAGTTGCTCGGCACAATACGGACAGAACATTTCAAACTAAAAATTAAATAAATAGTTCAGATATCAGGACAACATTGTACAAACGCCAGTAATGCATCTATTTAATGGCCAGACGCGAGCTAGCCAGCTAACTTAGTTTCCAGCTAACAACGTTGGCAGACTAATACGTTATGGGGACAATAACTTAATATTTTAAAAACACACAAAACCACTTCGGTATCAGAGCACATCGACAAGTCTGTCATAATGAAAGAGAAACACTTACCTCTTGAGACAACAAAAGCACAGCACACTGTAGGGTATGGACCAATCAGACACATACTAATTATTCATTATATACAAAGGTTTATGAAACTCCTCACACAGCCCAAATGAACAAACACAAGGGCAGAAACAGTGTCATGTTACAGGGCATGACAAGGAGATTTTACGACCTCCGAGGAATGTGGCCACATACTCAAGAGAGAGACTATGAAACAGAAACCCTCTTTAAAACAGACTTTGCTGCATTAATCATAGACTTACTGATCTATAAATGAACATGCATAAAACTGTGAAAGAAACAGTGTAAATGGTTTACTGTCTCGTGTACTATTAGGTATATATTATGGTATGTATCCTGGTATACAACAAACTAACGATCAATGTAACCTCACCTGTATAGTGCCTCCTACCTAACTAATCCTCATTTAATGACTCACACTTTGATGTACATCACCTTCTTCTAGAATGCAGTGTGGATGTGTTATAGCTATTTTAGCATTAATGAATGTATAATCTTCCTAGGGACAAAGATCCATAAATCAACTAAGAGCCACTTTCCCTCTCAGACATGTCCCCTTTCTGATTGGTCGAGTTCAACCCTTAGGGGAGGATCTTCTCCAGGCCTTATTAGAGACAGTCCACATGTGACCTCCCTCTCTTAGTTTTTCATCCAGCCGCAACACTGTTCTGGTGAGACTGGGGAGCCCCCTCCCCCTCCACGGGGGCCCCAGGGCCCAGCAGGCCTCGATTCCAACCAGATCCGGCCTCATGGAAAAGAGAGAAGACTCTCTCACAAAGAACCAAGGACAATCTCAGGAGTTTTGGAACAAAGACTCCAACCAACAAAGACTCCAACCAACAACGACTCCAATCACCCATCCTTCCGACTTCCTCACTTCTCCTGGGTGCTCGGCGTGGCCTCAACAGAGTCCCAGGCCTTGCCCAAACCAGCCATGCGGTCCTGGAGAAAGAGAACGCTCAACCAATTTCCACTTGACACTGCCGGAACCATCAACGACTTCAATTTTCAACAACTTCAAGAATTGTTCCCATTACAAATGCAAGTATTCAATTCAATGAAATGTGAAAATGAAATTCTGATGGTTCTTCTCATAGACCCTCTTCCGGTTTCTAATTTCATCCTATCACTAACCTATTTATGTATTCATGTGTGTATGTTGTTTAGTTTATTTATATTCATATAAATATCTATATTTAGTTAATAAAACTTGTACATAATATGTATTTGGTTCTGTTTTGCTTGCAATACAAGTCACTTTACGATCACGGTTTTTGCTACTGGCTCAAAGTACAAGTACAGGCGAAGAAATAATTATTCTTCGGTGGCCATGGAAGATACCCTTTTCTTAGAATAAATTAATAATCAAAAGAGTTCGTTGGAAGAACTGATTAATTGATTGTAATATTAATTCAGCCACATCAAGTTAATCCAATTAACTGACCCAAATATTTATAATTAATAATAACAAGATATTATTGATTATTAATATTTCCAAAAAGCTGAGTTCCTTACAACACATTCAGAAAATAGCGCTAAGACAACCGGATGGATGCGGGTCCGTCACTGATTATGGCCCCCCCGGAAACATTTCCGTTGTGTTTTTGCAGTTTGCAGTTCGTTTCCCTATTTGCTCGTGCTGCGAATATTTGCAGCGAATGTGAAATCGACAAAGTTGTTTTCTGAATTTGCATGTGTTTTCTGAATTTGTATGTGTTTTCTGAATTTGTATGTGTTTTCTGAATATGTAGTTGTTGTGGCGTTGTTTGCATGTGTTTTCTGAATTTGTATGTGTTTTCTGAATTTGTATGTGTTTTCTGAATATGTAGTTGTTGTGGCGTTGTTTGCATGTGTTTTCTGAATTTGTATGTGTTTTCTGATTATGTAGTTGTTGTGGGGTTTGTATGTGTTGTGACCCTTCTCGGCCACCGTACTTTACAAATATGAATATATAATTCATGAAAATCTTTCTGGATTTTGTCTTTCAGATCAGCTGAAACCATAGCAGAGATTGCTTTCCATTTCTCCCAGCTGAGACAGAATTTAGATGTATTGTAACTGGAGGTTCCAAAAACATTTCAGACACAAGTATTGAGAGTTTCAGATATTCCCTCTTTCTTCAACAGAGCCCTGAATGCCCCTCGGGTTTTGGAAATAATCCCCTAACCTCTTTCATGATGTAATCAGCTATTTTCCTGACCTGCTACCTCTTTTAGACTTTTTATCCCAACACATTGTAGAAGGTTCAGCAAGTGGCGCTGTGGCTTATTTTGTCAAAGCGCCTGTCTTGTAAACAGGAGATCCTGGGTTCGAATCCCAGCAGTGCCTATGCCACAGGATGTGGGCACCGCTCACTTAATCTTTTACATATGTAAATCTTTGCATGCTGAACAGTGTGCATCTGCACAAAATGTGGAAATCTAAGAAATGATGTGCATGCAATAGCGTCTTAAAGTTTGTCTTTTGTGGCTCTGTGGCACAATGGATAGCGCATTGGACTTCTAGATTGTGAATGGAGATATTCAAAGGTTGTGGGTTCGAGTCCCACCAGAGTCGTGCGTACCCTCTTTTGCTCAGATGTCTTTGTGTTGGACAAGCATATGCTTAAAACTTGAATCCACAAACTACTTCAGAAGCATACCCTTCACGTTCTGCTTATTTCCCTCTTTGGACACACCCAACTCAGATCACAGAGTACTCTACTAATTAACTTAAGTCACCTATTTAAATAAGAATAGGTTGAAATCCACTGGCCTAGGCCAAAATCTGCAACAACCTATTGTTGGCCACCTACCTAGAAAAAAAAGAAGAAAAAAAAACACGCTTTCCATTTCTCCAAGCTGAAACAGCATTTAGATGTATCGTAACTGGAGGTTCCCGAAACATTTGAGACACGAGTACTGAGAGTTTCGATCCAGAAATAAATGGCTTGAGATATTCCCTTGTCCCTCAACAGAAGCCTGCACACCTTTCAGGTTTTGGAAATAACCCTGTAACTTCAAAGGGACCTATTCATGATGTAATCAGCTATTCTCCTGACATGCTACCTCTTTTAGACTTTGTATACAAAAGCATCGAACCAGTGACATTAACTGGCGCTGTGGCTTAGTTGGTCAAAGCGCCTGTCTAGTAAACAGGAGATCCTGGATTTGAATCCCAGCAGTGCCTATGCCACAGGATGTGGGCACCGCTCACTTAATCTTTTACATATGTAAATCTTTGCATGCTGAACAGTGTGCATCTGCACAAAATGTGGAAATCTAAGAAGAGATGTGGATGCAATAGCATCTTAAAGCTTGTCTTTTGTGGCTCTGTGGCGCAATGGATAGCGCATTGGACTTCTAGATTGTGAGTGGAGATATTCAAAGGTTGTGGGTTCGAGTCCCACCAGAGTCGTGCATACCCTCTTTTGCTCAGATGTCTTTGTGTTGGACAAGCATATGCCTAAAACTTGAATCCACAAACTACTTCAGAAGCATACCCTTCACGTTCTGCTTATTTCCCTTATTGGACACACCCAACTCAGATCACAGAGTACTCTACTAATTAACTTAAGTCACCTATTTAAATAAGAATAGGTTGAAATCCACTGGCCTAGGCCAAAATCTGCAACAACCTATTGTTGGCCACCTACCTAGAAAAAAAAGAAGAAAAAAAAAAACACGCTTTCCATTTCTCCAAGCTGAAACAGCATTTAGATGTATCGTAACTGGAGGTTCCCGAAACATTTGAGACACGAGTACTGAGAGTTTCGATCCAGAAATAAATGGCTTGAGATATTCCTTTGTCCCTCAACAGAAGCCTGCACACCTTTCAGGTTTTGGAAATAATCCTGTAACTTCAAAGGGACCTATTCATGATGTAATCAGCTATTCTCCTGACGTGCTACCTCTTTTAGACTTTGTATACAAAAGCATCAAGGAAGTGACAGTAACTGGCTCTGTGGCTTAGTTGGTTAAAGCGCCTGTCTAGTAAACAGGAGATCCTGGGTTCGAATCACAGCAGTGTCTTATCTGTGGCTTCAGAGAGTAGTCATTCAATCATCTCTGATGTGAAAGTCTTGGCAGGAAAGACAATCTGGTATTTTCGGTTGCAAATGAAGGTTTTAAAAAGTGTGCCGTTTTTTGGGTCCCACCAGAGTCACGAATGGTGTCCCTTTGCACAGACGTCTTTACCAGACTGACATTTGCTTAAAGCTGGGGTTTTCCAACTTTTTCAGAAGCCTACGCAGCACATTTTTCTTCTTTTCCTTATTGAGCACACCCAAGTCAGATCGTCCAGTACGTTACTTATCAATCAATTATTTGATTCACCTGTATTAAATGAGAGAGATAATAAAAAAATATATATATGTGGTGCAGATGCGCTTCAAGAATGGTTTGCAAGCTCCTGGCTTAGGCCTGAAATCTGCTACTACCGATTGATATGGTCAAGCCTATGGATATTTGTACAAACAAAGTCTTTACATATATGAAGAATAATACATGGATATCTTTCTGGATTTTGCCCTTTCATATCAGAAGAAGGCTCAGGAAACATTTTAGGCATGACTATCGAGAGTGTAGAGCCAAAATTAAATGAGTTCAGACATTCCCTTGAGGCGTGAAAGGCCCTCGTGTTTTGGAAACAATCCTCTTACCTCTAAGGGACCTCGTTCATGACGTGATCAGCTGTTTTCCTGATGTGGTACCTCTTTTAGACTTGTTTTACCAACAAATTTCACAGTATCTGGCGCTGTGGCTTAGCTGGTCAAAGCGCCTGTCTCGTAAACAGGAGATCCTGGGTTCAAATCCCAGCAGTGCCTTTGGCACAGGATATGGGAGTGCTTAACCTTTTCACATATGTAAGTCTTTGCATGACGAACTGTGTTTACCTGCACAAAACTGGAAAAACCCTGAAGTGTGTCATTTTATGGTACAATGGATAGAACTTTGGACTTCTAGGATGCGAATGGAGAAATTCCCTGGTTGTGAGTCCCACCAGAATAGTCAGTGGCCTCTTTTGCTCTGATGTCTCTGTGAGTCAGACATATGCTTAAAACTTGAATCCACAAACTACTTCAGAAGCATACCCTTCACGTTCTGCTTATTTCCCTTATTGGACACACCCAACTCAGATCACAGAGTACTCTACTAATTAACTTAAGTCACCTATTTAAATAAGAATAGGTTGAAATCCACTGGCCTAGGCCAAAATCTGCAACAACCTATTGTTGCCCACCTACCTAGAAGAAAAAGAAGAAAAAAAAGCTGAAGCTGAAACAGCATTTAGATGTATCGTAACTGGAGGTTCCCGAGACATTTGAGACACGAGTACTGAGAGTTTCGATCCAGAAATAAATGGCTTGAGATATTCCCTTGTCCCTCAACAGAAGCCTGCACACATTTCAGGTTTTGGAAATAATCCTGTAGCTTCAAAGGGACCTATTCATTATGTAATCAGCTATTCTCCTGACATGCTACCTCTTTTAGACTTTGTATACAAAAGCATCGAACCAGTGACAGTAGCTGGCGCTGTGGATTAGTTGGTCAAAGCGCCTGTCTAGTAAACAGGAGATCCTGGGTTCGAATCCCAGCAGTCCCTAATCTGTGGCTTCTAAGAGTAGTCATTTAACCTTCTCTGATGTGAAAGCTTAAAGCTTGTCTTTTGTGGCTCTGTGGCGCAATGGATAGCGCATTGGACTTCTAGATTGTGAATGGAGATATTCAAAGGTTGTGGGTTTGTCATATGGGTAATTAATAAATAAAAACGTATCGATACAAGGCCCCCACTCCAGAGCATTTTTTCACACACCGGCTTGTCTTGTGGATGTCTTGTGGATGCCATACCACCTTTGGAAGGTCAGGCTGTGCTGTCCTGTGTGTGGAGAATCAGGGTGTTCTGGTTAACCTCCACCAGCTGCATGGATGTTCCTCCCATCACCAAGCTGTTGCCCAGTACAAGCTACCTTATCCTGCGATAGTCCTGCAGGATCAGAGACAACCTTGACAGGGCTCCCTTGCCTTTTCTTTTGGGGCTTGGGTGGACAGTGCAAAGTCTGATGAAGATGGTCTCCAGCAGACGGCAACAGTCAGGCCACTGAGCAGGTGCGCTGCTTGCACCCAGCACACATCTGTTGGTGCTCTCTACACCAGGGTGAGTGGGCTTCTTCGGGACCTTGAAGCGTCCACTCAGCAGTCTCTTTCGGCATCGACTGTCATACACCACCCGTTCCTTGTCCCGGTCATCCAGGTTCTGCCAAAGAGCAATTATGGTGTTGGCTTCCTGGTTGGTCAGGCTGAGGGCTGTGTGGTCCCGGAGATCCACCAGATATTCTGCCAGCTGGTTCACATGTTGATAACCCGGGATATTTTGGTAGTCAACAGCCTATTAAAAAACACAAACATGCAATACAATTATTACATCACATCTGTCTAATGCATAATTCCATAACTGATTGTGTTATTTTCCTGTTTATCACCGTAAAGCACTGTATAGTACAAAGCAGAGAGCGCCATTCTTGACATTTTACAAAGCACCAAATAAATAAAGATGACTTGACTTGATGTGTATTTGCAGCTTACAAATGAATTTAGGCTGTACTTTTAAATGTAAAATATGTGGAAAGTCTGGATTTAAAGCACTGGATGTTAATTCATCATAATTATTCTAGTTAATTTGAAAGACATACAAAGGAGTAGTATTTACCATCTCTTTTTCATCATCATCCTGACCAGCATTCTCTGGCTCTGAGGGGAGAGTTGAAACAGATGTTTCAGAGGGAACAGGTGTGACAGCAGTCCCTGATGGTCCAGGTGATGAAGGAGACTGTGTGAGGACAAGTCTGGGGTCAGGGACCAGTGAAGGGGATGTGGAGCCCAGTACAGGTGTGGCACTGCTGGTGACCAGGGTGGAAGAACCCAGTGTCAGTGTGGAAGAGGGTGGTGACAGAACAGCCTCCGGATCTGCTATTGTGTGATCCTCGCTGATGTCACAGAAGCCCTCATCTTCATCTCGCTCCTCCACACTGAGGTCCTCAATGAGCTCTGCCGTCTGCTCAGAGTCAGGATTCATGTCCTGCAGTGCCTGACCAGTCTGCTGGAACAGATACTGCACTCCAATGAGCTCACCTGAAATAAAAACAATAAACAAACGGAAATTAAATAGAATGTTGTGTATCATATTTGATACATTAGGCTTTTGTAGTAGCTCATATAGTGTGAGAATATAGAGCTCATCGTCAAGGAGAAAAAAAACAAAACAGTTTTATTAAGAGGCCAAACACGTTTAATTATGGGGGCAAAACATGAAATGAAATGCAATACAATGATGATTGAGAGAAAAGTCTGATGATCATTTTGATATTTACATGTAACATGATTTTCTAATCAAGTGAACCCAAGCTGCTTCAGTCTAGTAACTAGTCATTAAATATTACTAACAATATAAAAGTTATTCTTACAATTACTTTATAAAATCAGTAAAGGTTTTACAATGAAAAGAAACGTGAAGCACGAGCTGAAGGTGGACACTTTTACAATTATACTAAAAGACTATAATCAATCAGACGACAGAGGGCATGTTTCCTAAAAATTTTTGATCATGTTGATCATTTAGAGTCCTTTAGAAACTTGCATATCAATTATGATACAATCGACTCTATAGGGTTAAATCTGACATATAGACGGAGGTTACACAGATATTGCAAGTTGATAAAATAAAAAATATATAAAACAATTCTCACCGGTGTAACATGCAGGGGGACAAAACGTGGGGACCACTTTCCTGCCAAACAGCTTTTCATAATTGCCGTTTACACAGTGAACAAGTTCTCCTGTGTAGCTGCGCAAAGCTGATGGCTCCGATGACAGGGAAGCAGCCTCCCGGTCCTGGTTCCACCGGTGTAGACCCTCCAGCAGATAAATCTGAAAGTTCAGACTGTTTGCACTGGTCCCTGTAAATAGACACAACAGTGTTTAGGAGGTGTTAAAGGAACACACAAAAACACTTAATGCTCTTTCTTTACACCTGCACAGTGTGTGTGACAAAGACAATACCTGGGATGAAACGGTTCAGGTGTAAATGAAAGGACTCGAGAGAAGTGGAGCCTCTGGCACATCTGTAGGTCTTCAGAAGCACGCCTCCCTTGTTTAGGCTCCCTGTCTCTGTATAGAGCACAACACCAGGGGGGTCTTGAATGCATTTCACATGCTTCTTCTGGACATTCCAGATGTGCTCCATCCTTTCTCGGTCCAGGAGAGGAACACCCAGGGAGTCTCTGCCCTTGCTGCTCAGGAGCTCTGTAAGCAGCCGCTCAAGGAGAAGGATGGTAGTCTCCTCTCCACAGGTCCTCCTCCGGCAATGGAGTGCCAGCTCATGCCTGGTAAGATGCTTGTTGACATCTTCATCTGTCAGCGCAGGCCAACCCTGGGATATCAACAGCTCTCTCTTTGCTTTGCGAAGCATAGAAAGATCAGCCGCATCCCACTCAAAAATGCACGCTGACAGCCGTGACATGAAGATGGGATACAGCTGATGGGCATCAGTTGTACACCCCATGGCAATCCTGCGCATAAAATGCCAGATGTCCAAGCGAATCATGAGATCAGGCCACCCTCTGAATCTGGTTTTCAGCTTGGTCTCACCCACATCAGTGCAGCAGCCACAGTCCACGTACAAAACAGCAGGTGGATCCACACTAGCCTGCTGGTACCTTTTCACCAGACCATCGACCATCATGTCCAGTCCTGCTCCTTCCTGTGCTGTCAGCACACTCATGAGCACCTGACCAAACTCATTGCCAACAGAGGTAAGCCAGAGTCCCGTTCCCCTTGCCGTCCCAGCCAGCTTCTTAGTGATCTGCAGTAGATGACAGGAAGCATGCAATGCAATGAAACATCACACCATGTAGAATATGATACTCATGCTCTGATAATGATATAACAGTAAACATCATAAATTAACAAAAATCCCCTGCTAACCTTTTTAGTGGAATCCATCTTCAAGACTGAACCATACGTAGATGTTATCCTTGCATGGATTTCATCCAGCCTTGTCAGGATGTCTTGGCTGTACACGGTGAGCAGCCACTTGCAGCTTGGGACCACTGTAGGCTCTGGGGGTTCCTGGAATTGTATTTGCAACACCCCGGGTCGTTTGAGGAAGTCCACACATTGGGTGGTGTACCGGGCCATACGCTGGAGCCACTCCTCACTGTGGTTCTCACGCAGCTGTTTGATGACCCGCGTGGGACTGTTGCCTAGGCCACGCTCACGCAGGAGCCGAATGACTCTCATATCACAGGCATACCTTAGGAAAAGCAAAATCCACACATTCATATATTTTACATAATTGATTTGTAAAGTATTTGCAAACATATGTGATGATGGGCTATCAACTGGATGTGGAATTAAAGTGTACTTACTTCCGCGTGAGGATGACCCGAAATTCAGAGCGATGGCCCAGATCCAGCTGTTGCAGGACAGTCTGACTCCAGGACACATGCGAGGCTTTACACTTGGTACAGATGAGGGTTTCTGTGACCATGTTGTACATCCTATCGATGTCCAGAACCTGCCGTGCCCTTTTGTGCAGACCGCCTCTAGTCTCCTGATGCTGCCCGCAGGCAGAATTGGGACAGAGAGCCTTGATCTTCCACAGCTTGTACGGCATCCACAGCAACAGAGCATGACAAAAAAATCTGTCTGGAGCTGGAGCCTGGTTGTAAATAAGTGCTGGCTGTGGTGGGTAATACCAGAGCTGTAGGTTGTCTCGAAGCTCTGGTTTTCCCTTGGGCCCCATTTTAAAAAGCCTGCTGGCAATCCACCTGTGATCCTCTGGTGGCAAAGTGTCCGACCACAAACGATGCAGTCGAACTGCAGATGCATCTTGCAGTAATGCCCCCGAAGGAGTAGTCTGTGAAGGAAAAAAACAAAACATTTAGTCTAGCAGGTCATTTATTTAATTACCGCTTTATCTATCCAAGACTACCCTCATATAAAATAGAAAATATTGGATGTCAAATACGTACTTAAGGTTATAGAATAAAATGTATACATTTGTTCCAATAGTTTTCAGAATTGTGTCAGCTGCTAGCACTAATTTGTGTGACTCTACTGAGTTGTGACAGTTAATATGCAAATTCAATTATTTTGGACCAATAAAATTTGAAATTACTTACCGAGACAACATGCAATGAAATATAATATATGTTGCATATATAACAAGAGAAAGAAACAGTCATAACTGTCCAATAATTTTAACTAATCCTAGATGGAATTATACAATACTGTTTAAAGGTCTATGTTCAGTAAGATTCTTTTTGTTTTTGAAATATGATTAAAATACAGTCAAAAACAGTAATAGTGGGAAATAATATTGCAATTTAGGATCGCCGCTTATTTGAATCTGTTTTCAAAAGTATTTACAGTTTTTTTCAATCGCTAACAAGCGCTTACCCATACTTCAGATACTTTTTCCTAAACTCTTAACACAGACTCACACCAACAAAACACAATTGGCCAAATGGATAATTTTCTTCTCAAGAACACATTTTGTTACAGATTTTTATGATTGTTTACACACTAAAATAAAAATGTCCACGCAATTTGCAAAATTCAACTCCAATGAGCAAAACCCCTCCACAGATTTGCACAACATTACACACAATGTCTGCTTTACCCTTTTAGCAAAACATTACAAACAGTGATTTGTAAAACTCTACACACATTTTCACACCTTAGACACAGATAAGGATTGTGAGGTTACTTCCTTGTCATTACAAAGCCCCGGATTGCCATTGACCACACTAATGAATGAATTGGATATGCACATCCATCAGGCGTGGAAGCACACATGTGCTAATTTGAATACGCATCACTCAGGAGTGCTATAAAAGGCAGCAGGTGAGTTCACCTGTCTTCAACAAAAATGGAAGGAGCTAGAAGAAGAAGAAGAGTGAGAATAAGAGGGGGGGCTCAAAGAGGAGATGAAGGAGGTAGAGGAAGAGGAGAAGGAGGTAGAGGAAGAGGAGAAGGAGGTAGAGGAAGAGGAGAAGGAGGTAGAGGAAGAGGTGAAGGAGGTAGATGAAGAGGAGAAGGAGGTAGAGGAAGAGGTGAAGGAGGTAGATGAAGAGGAGAAGGAGGTAGAGGTTTACAAAATTGCGTGTAAACAATTGAAAAAAAATGTAAATATATACTAACTCTTCATTTCAAAATAGAACACATCTTTCTCTGCACACACTAACTTTACCAAAACACTGGAAATCTGACTCAGAATGAAATTATTCTGTCAAAGAATAACACTTGTTTTCACTTCACAAGGTACATGCAGTCAATCAAAGTACACCAGGTTTCAAAATACTGGCTATTGTATTACAAAAACTTCATAGACTTTTGTGTTTCAGTTTTACAGGTATTTGCATACAAAACATGCAATCCACCATTTTTACACTAAATTTATTGGTTGGGAACTGTATGTCCACATGTACAGTATTCCAGTAAAAAGCAAATCAGTTTTTTTCCCTTTACTGTTTACCAGTCTCTCTTAGCGAAAGATCGTTTTTGATTACATGGTCAATGATAGTGGCACGAATTTCATCACTGACTACTGTTCTTGCAGCCCTTGGAAGTCCTTAGGCCTGCTCTTCTCCCTGGCCCTGCTCCTCTCACTGCACCTCTCATCTCTCACTGCACCTCTCACTGCACATCTCACTGCACCTCTCACTGCACATCTCACTGCACATCTCACTGCACCTCTCCCTGGGCCCCTTGCTCTTACTCTTCCTCGTCCAGACATTACAGTGTTTGTCTTTTTCTGTTTCCAAAAACATCACAAGTCCTCCTTTTAATGTATAAGTGTCAATGTAACAGAAAAAAATAACCCCTGCCACTGAGTCTAAGCCAGACTGGAATCAGCTATGGTTGACCCAATTTACCCAACATAAATCAGGTGTGTGTCAATTATTCAATTGTTTTTTTATTATCAGCTGAGATATATTGTTTTTGAACTGATATCATTGAAGAAGCCGAGGTTTTTATACTGTATCTAAGGTTTGGAATAATGTTTTTGCTATTGTGGGGTGGTGTGTGTTAACATTTGTAAATACTACAAAAACAATCCATAATTTTGTTGGGAGGTATAGCTTGTCTGTTAAGAAAATGTAAGCAATGTGGAAATGTGTTCACTGACTGCATATTGTGTGAAAACTGTATATTATTGCTCTTAATTCATTATGATAAGATTTCCTGCATACAAAATATATTTCTAAAAAGTGCACAGATGTGGAATGTGTCTTAGAATGCAATGTGGATTATGCCAGTACTTACAGAGACAGTGGTGCTTGGTGTAGGGGCACTGGACACTGCTGCGCTGGGTTGGTCAACAGCCTGAGATGGTCTCCTAGCCACACTCAGATTTGGCTTTGCAGCAGCAATGTGGGACCCACCAAATCTTGGCTTGGTAAACTAAAAAAGGGCAAAACAATTTCAATGAAAAGACAAATTGAATTGTAACAGCACATTGGCCAAAAATATAATAAAATGTAAAATGAGAAAATATCTATTGATCCTATCATTCATTATATAACTAAAGGACCTGCTTTCTTTCTTTAACTTATTTTTTTGTCTGTGTATTACCACACTTTACTACTTATACAGATTTAAATAAGCACCGTTAGAATAGAAAAATGTGTGGGAAGGTATTGCTAGAATGTGAGTATATAGTAATTTAACAAGTACCTTTTAAAAATGACTTAAAATCAAAAATAGTTTGCACATAGTTTGTAAGAGAAAGCGTTTATTAACAGTAATGAAGGTTACCCTTGAAATGGCAACAAAGTATTAGAGAGGAAGAGGAGAATGCAAGAGCAGAGCCCAGAGAAGAAAGAGAGATCACATAGGTTACATTGTTCTTTCACCATTTTACTTGATCTAAACCAACCTGAGACAGTGAAACTGACCAATAAGCAGACTACAGCCGCCCCTGTACAAGGTGTCACAGCTGGCAGGTAGGTGTAAAAACATACCAGCCATTTCCACTGAACTTAAACCTTTATACTAAACGTATATTAAAACTGCAATTATATATATATAAAAAAATGTTATTACCTTTGACAAACTTGGTATAATTTTAGAAGTAGGCTGGGGTGGGAGCTGACGCTGACTCTGCGCCATGACCTCCTGTGCTGGTCCAGTAGCGGCAGACTGTTGTTCAACAACCCTTGGTGTTTGTCCAATAGAGGCTGTGGCCTGCTTAAGACAACCACAAAAATACATAGGCTACAATAATTGTTGAACGAGAAGAATTTGTTCAGTAAATTATATATATATATATATATATAAAAAAAATACAAGTTACATCTTTACATTGTTACCTTTTAAGTGTGAAAACCACATATGCACTTTGGGACCGCTCCGAGCAAGGTTGTCTGGCCGCGAGACTGCATCGGACATCTTTCAATCTGTAAACATTATCACACATATAATATAGAATACATGCATTTCTAACTTATCAGTATGAATGCCACATTAATTTATTGTAGTGTGTCATTTATTTTTATTCATGTTCTTTGAAGGGGAGATACAAACTGTAAAATTAGAGATAAAGAGTGAGTAAAGTTTGTATCCTCCTTTAAAAGAACAAGAGAGGAACATTTCACACCTTCAAAAAAACATCCATTCACTCAACATCCCCACCCCCACTGCCTCAAATCTCTGAATCTCCCAGTGCAAAAAAAAGTTTTTTTTTTACATAAATAAACATAAATCTCACATACCTGCAACATTATCTACATACATATCTATAAATAATGATGACATAGAATTAAATGATTAGGATTACAATTATTACATCATGCAAAGGTGACAAAAGCACACTCACCCTTTGGTACACGTCATGCCACTTTTTCTGTCGAGGAGCTGGCCTGTTACCCTCATTTGATGGCCAAACTCCTGTGCTTGCAAACTTTTTTAAGCCTTGAAATCCAGTCAGTATCTGACATGGCTTTATGGGATTTTTTGCCAGACATTTTTTTGTTGGGGGGCTAACGGTTAGGTTATATCGTTTTGAACAAAACTACTATAATACAAATTATTTCTTAAAAAAAGCACACACGATATTTACAATTATAATATATACAATTATATACAAATATAAAATTACATTGTCCGAAAATACAGTTAAAGTTACCAAAAAATAAGTTTCGCAGTCCTCCGTTAAAATGATGCTGCCTGACCTCCGTGACAGTGATGCTCGACGTCTGAACTTTTTGACCTCTGACACGCCCCTCAGGATATGTCATTACTTCGTACACCTTCGGCTCAGTTCGGCAACTTGATTGACAATTGGCTAGCTTCCTGACTCCTCCTCCTAGCGGTGCTAAGCGTAAACGTGCCATCGACATTTCCTTGTACTCTGATTGGTCAAATGTCGAAAATGATAAGGAAAAAGTCAAGAATGGCGCTCTCTGATTGGCTGCAAATGTTATAATGTCGAGAATGGCGCTCTCTAATTGGCTGCAAATGTTATAGCGCGTCAACGTGATTGGCTGTGGCGTTCAACATTGTTCAACATTATCCCCATTTTGACGGACTATCCTTCGGCAGCTGGCGTTCAGGTCGCAGTCTCCCCTGGAGGCGTGGGTTCGAATCCCACTTCTGACAAACCTAACCTTTGGCTGCAGGCTCAAGCTAGAGTCTTTAACCCTCTGGCAAGTTTATCCAGAAATGCAGTAATGTTGACAAAGCACTGCAATTCAGTTCATGCTAGAATTAACCAAACATTAAAGTAACACTGACCTGCAGTACATGACCTTTAAAGTAACACTTTAGTGCAATGTATGGGATTCTATGGCACTTGGAATTTCAAGTCATGACATTTCAGAAAAATTGTAAAGCAAACGTGTTATCCACTACACTACGGAAACCTATTGATGAGACGCATGTGTTTTTTAGAAGATGGCTCCTTCCCATAATCTGCCCTGCAAGCAGTGTGACAGTCTGTAAATTCCACAAACAACAGAACAGAGGTCATTCAGCAATGCAGTCTGCCTACAGCTCCTTGGTACGATGGCCTTCACCTGTCTCAAAAGTAAGGGTTTTGTAGCGAATTGCTGGATTACAGCGAAACACAGGAAACCTCAATGGTCATTTGTTTTATTTTTGTCCTTTTCTAAAGAGATTAAACCACAAACATTCCTGCAAGTGTACTGACCTGCTCAACAGAAAATCACATACGATATTTTTGCAAAAACCACCCACAGTTTCCGCCCAGTTTCGAACTGGGGACCTTTCGCGTGTGAGGCAACGTGATAACCACTACACTACGGAAACAGTCTTCATGTTGCAGACATAAATCTTTAGGTGCACGCTTATTAAAAACCATATAAAGGAAATGAGTGCTGCACCCACCTAGCGTGGCAAACAGTTTCTGTCAGAATCCAACCGCGATTGAATTTAAACCACAAACGTCCCTGCAAGTGTACTGACCTGCTCAACAGAAAATCGCATACGATATTTTTGCAAAAATCACCCACAGTTTCCGCCCAGTTTCGAACTGGGGACCTTTTGCGTGTGAGGCGAACGTGAAAACCACTACACTACGGAAAAATGTCTTCAAGTTGCACACAAAAAATCTTTAGGTGCACGCTTATTAAAAAGCATATAAAAGAAATGAGCGCTGCACCCACCTAGCGTGGCAAACAGTTTCTGTCAGAATCCAACCGAGGACCTTTCACGTGTTAGGCGAACGTGATGACCACTACACTACAGAAACCTATTGATGAGACACATGTGCTTTTTTAGAAGATGGCTCCTTCCCATAATCTACTCTGCAAGCAGTGTGACAGTCTGTAAATTCCACAAACAACAGAACAGAGGTCATTCGGCATGGCAGTCTGCCTACAGCTCCTTGGTACGATGGCCTTCACCTGTCTCAAAAGTAAGAGTGTTATAGCGAATTGCAGCATTTATATTTAAAATGCCTTCACTTGTTTCCGGACAGTTTTGAACTGAGCACCTTTCGCGTGTAAAGCGAACGTGATAACCACTACAATACGGAAACTTGATTTGGACGTCAGTCCCACCTCTTCTCAAGAACAATCAGCACCTACACCTGCACCAATGCCGTCTGCACTGACTGAAACCCCTGTTCCCAGCTACTCGAAGAAAAAAAGTAAAGACAGTTAAACACACGTGCATTAAATGTGTTATACACGCATATATATATATATATATATGCATTTATTTCCTTTGCTTTGTGTTCCGTGCAGTTCTGCCACAGCCTTCACCGACATCACATGCAGTCTCTAGTTCTCCCAGTCCACCAGCTCCTGTGTGTAGACCTTCTTCACAGACTGATGGCTCTGTACCACCTCCTGCAGCACAATCAGCACCTACAGCTCCTGCATCAATGACGTCTGCACAGACGGAAGCACCTGTTACTAGCTACTTGCAAGATGTTATGGAGTACAGATGGAGGCTTTTGGAGTCCAGATGGAGGATGTATTGACTTGCATTATTTTATCTTGCTCAGATGTGTAAACACTAAATGTTAATAACTGTTATCATTAAACACTACATAATTATTTGATTTAAAAAATCTTTTTTTTCCCATGTTCTCCACAGCTTTATATTTTATTATTATTATTATTACTAATGTTATTTTTGTTTAATCTATAAGTATTTAATACATTACCTTTTTCAGTTTTACATAATAATATGTATATTTTTGTACTATAAATAAAACGAGAAACTTACTATTTGGTGTTTACTGGTTATATTTCATATATATATTGGATTTGTGTACATAGTTAAACAAATATAATGTAAATATCTCAATGTAAAATGTAAAGGTCTAAAACATTATCAAAATGTTCTTTACAATTACTCACATTAAAATATTTTCTATATTAAAGAAAACTATACCCTATTATAATGTAAATGTTTATTAAGGTAATTGCACATTTTGTACATCCTACACAATAACAAATCTTACACGTTTTATTCTATTTTGTGCACAAAGTTAGTTTATTATATGTAAATCGTACTTAACATGAGTTTCTAATCATTTTTGAATCTACAGTAGATACACTTTATGGTATTTGTGGTCGAGACGGGAATCGAACCTGTTATTTCGTGTATTTTTTCAGTCCCCCCTCCCTGGAATTTCCTGCGTTCTTATTGGCTAGCAACGCTCTACACCTACATGCGACTGGCCGTTGCGTGTAAAGCGAACGTGATAACCACTACACAACGGAAACTTGATTTGGACGTCAGTCCCACCTCTTCTAGGGTACGCTTGTTCAAGAGCGACTGAAACTATAGACTGCCCAGTGTTTTTAACATGGCAAAAAGCTGCTAATTTAACTGCAGGGCATAGTCTGCCACCGTAGAACAGCCCTGACGTTAACATAGCAGCTGATCGTGGATGGAAACCGCATTCGAGGTTTGTGCGAAGACAACTTGAAAGTGTTCCAGAAAGCAACTCAACGATTGTAGAGCAGGTGCATTAGAAACCCATAGCTCATTCCTGTACCCATAGGATATCTTGGCTCTTTCAGAGATTAATTGGTGGGCGTGGATCTCCATGTAAAGTCGACACTGCAAAAGGAATCCACTGCAAGTCTCGTCTCCCGAATATGAAGCGGGTCGGGCCATGGGGCTACTGGATGCCGGTCGGAGACTCTGTAGAGTGCGACTAAGTTCAGCGAGGGTTTCTTGAACTGAGGTAGGTGGACTGGATGATGCAACGTCCGCTGCGAAGAGAGGCGAATGTACTGTGGCAGTCGATGCGGTGGCGGCCTGAGTGGTCTCAGCTGCGGAATGTAGAACATTATGAGCCGATGAAGCTTGCATAGTATGGTCCGGACTTCTGTCAGGCTTGTACTGATGGACGAAGACACAAAGATAGAGTGACAATGTTTATTTAAACAAGCATAAGCAACTTCAGAATACTTGAAGGCTCGTGATGTCCCGGGGAATTGACCTTTCGCCGGCCCCTCCCCCAAAACGGCCATTGACCAATCACACATCATAGCAACCGTTACTATGTGAGCAGGTCCGTCAAACATTGACTCCAAGCAAGATGGTGAAGCGGTGCCCACGGCGTTTGTAAATCGGACACTAGATACCCCGAGAGATTGTCTGGAGGAGTTGTGTTCTATCCGTTTCCAAAGCCGAAAACACAACGTGAGCGGTGCCTACAATGGATAAAAACAGTGTGGACGGCCCCACTCCCAGTTACATGTGTTGAACATGGTTAACTCGCGTGCAGCGTGCGTGAGACTGACACTGAGATTAGTCAAAGAAACATGGAGAAAGCAGATCAAGAGGATCCACAAAGGAATTACGTTTTCTAAAGGTTTGTTGTTAACATGATATTTTCGGGGAGAAATGAGCAACAGTCACTAGCAGTGCAGCACCTGTAGGCTAACGTTACAGTTTAGAGGAGTGCAGGTTCGCAACGGGGAAAGCATGAAGCTTGCTTGACAACATCAGTTAATATCAATATCGTAACGAATAGAAATAAACTTAAATAATGTATGATTATCTGCATTTTTCTGTCTCTTATGTATAGTTACTTTATAAACACGAAAATCGCATTCAGCATGACACGCAAGCGGTTGACGTGGTAATGAACAACCTGCTCGTTAAAGAGAATGTATAATCCTGTATCGGAGGCAAAATGACTAAATATGCAGCGTGAGTTATATATTTCTAACTCCAAACAATTGGCCACTGAACCAGCTTATAAAATAAATAAATAAAATAAATAAAATAAGCTGTGCTGGTTGCATTTGAGGTACAGGTCATAGGGTTTCTCAGATTTCGCTTGAGACAGTATAAGCATTAGCCTCGATAGTAGTCGTGTCTCCTTCATTGCGTATTTTATATTTGGAATATATCCCTCCTCTGCATACTGTAACCCATTTTGCCTCGATCTGGAGGATATCGCGGAGGTATTGATCCAAAAAAGGTCACTGACACGCACGGGTACACCTCTTCCCGTCATGGCAATCTGTCCCGCTGGTCGTGTTTGACCATTTGTTTGTCGGTCGTAGCAACAGTAACTAAGGGGGGCGGGGCTCGGCGAAAGGCTAATTCCCAAGTCCCAGAGGATTCCGTGAACAGGAGTGATACAGAAAGAGCTCGACTTGATCAGCTGGATCTTACTGAAGGACACTTGAACAGTCGTAGATCAGTGCAGGTGAAACACAGGAAGGTGATCGTGAGTATCAAGAAACCCAATTCACGGCCGCCGCAGAGGAGATATAAATAGGACATTAGCATGGAGTGAAAACCACTTGAAGTCAGGCAATAACTGGAACCAGGCAATGAACACAAGGAACCAGTGAGTCACAGGTAACGGATAGACGAGACCGGACGCTGAGTGAGAGGAGACTGAAGCTTATGAATGGTGTGCAACAAGGTGTGTAATGATGATGAGCAGGTGGAAGCGATTAGAATTTCGGGGATGTTGAGCGAGACCAGGTGCGCTGAGTTGCGATTGATGAAGTGGTGTCATTGATGAATGAATCGGTGACAATAGGAGGACCGAACCTGCAGAAATTAAAAATGAATAAATAAATATGTAAATGAATAAAAAGATAATAGGTGATAATATGTGATAATAGGAAAATAAATAAAGGATTAAATGGATTGATAAAATAAATATGATTTATTCTTAATCAAAGAATAAATTGTAGTTTTTTTCCTTAATTTATTTTCTTTTTTACATTTTTACATACAAAATATTTTTTAACTTTTATTTATTCTGTAATTCATTTTTATATTTGGTAAGCAAGACCAACCCACATTATTATTATGCACGGCAAAGACATGTAAGAATAAATATAAAAAGAATGAAAGAAAATGTAAATAAATAAAGGTTAAAAATAAATAAATGTGGAAATAAATACATATTGGAATAAATGCATATCAAAATAAATGAATGCATAAATAAATATAAGAATAAATGGAAAAAATTAATTTAAAACAATAAAAATACATTAAAATATAAAAGCAAATAATAATTAATTAGGGGACAAATAATACAAAAATACATTTGATTAAAAATTAATGATATTTATTTTATTATAGTCGTTGATTCATTTATTTATTTTCCTATTATCATATTTATTTATTTATCTATTTATTCATTTATTTATTCATTTTTTAAATTCTGCAGGTTTGGTCCTCCATACTACTGCACATTACATCTTACTTCACTTTTAACATATTTTAAACATATTATTTGAGTGCATCATATAATGAAACATTCAATGATGAAATCAATGATGAAACATTCACCTTTACAAACAAAGATACCATTGTAAAATAACAGCTGTATTTAAACCCAGGAGTTTGGTTTGCTGTTTCTTAACGTCACAAACCATTCAACACGATAACAATACGATTACATGATAATATACATGCAATTTAAATGATAAAATATTTGAATAATGATGTAAATGCAGTTACCTGAGTTAAAATCTGTCTGCAGGTAAGGTAGTTTAGACAGTAACAAAACAAAACAAGTTTCCTAACAAGTTGGTAAACAAATATCTCTCCGATATTGGCACAAAATCCAAGATGGCGCCGCGGATGGCTGCCTCGGTGTGGAGCTCTCCAGCTATTGTGTTGTTTTTGTTCGTTTGTTCTGCGTTTAGTCATTCTTTTCCTATCAGTTTAACTAAAGACGAACTACTGGAAATTAGGAAACACACACCAGAAACCTTTTCTACAGCTTTTGATTAATCAGACGTTTTGCTGGACATTCTCGTCGGAGGGGCAGCGGTGTTGTTCAAACGTTCAGACGCAAACGCGGGAAGCGAGCCGGCGCGCTGGTTAAACTCCGCCAGTATTCATCTCACGAATCTCCGATCCCTTCCTAACAAAACGGATGAACTACTTCTCCTCACCCACACTAACAAGGATTTTTTAAACTCTGCTGCTTTGTGCTTCACTGAAACCTGGCTGAGTGAAGCCATACCGGACAACGCAATACATCTGCCGGGCTTCCAGCTGTTCCGAGCGGATCGCATCGCGGAGCTAATGGGGAAAACGAGAGGTGGTGGATTGTGTTTCTACATTAACGAAAGTTGGTGTTCAGATGTAACAACACTGAAGAAGATGTGCTCTCCTAATTTAGAGGCACATTTCATAAACTGTAAACCCTTCTACTCGCCTCGGGAATTTTCCTCTTTCATTCTCGTGAATGTTTACATCCCTCCAGACGCGTGCGTGAGCGTGCCGCTACAACAGCTGGCTGAACAAATATCTGAAACGGAACAAAGGTACCCAGACTCTCTTTTAATCATTCTTGGGGATTTTAACAAAGCAAATCTTTCCCATGAACTACCAAAATACAGACAGCACGTTACATGTCCCACCAGAGACAGTAATATACTGGACCACTGTTACACCACAATAAGAAATGCGTATCACTCCGTCCCACGGGCAGCTTTGGGGCTCTCTGATCACTGTTTGGTTCATCTCATACCGACCTACAGGCAGAAACTGAAATCAGCTAAACCTGGAATAAGGACTGTAAAAAGATTACTAATGGGACTAATGAAGCAGAGCAGAATCTACAGGCCTGCTTTGATTGCACTGATCGGACTGTTTTTGAAGCTGCTACCAATGATCTGGATGAGCTCACAGATACTGTAACATCATATATAAGTTTCTGTGAGGATACATGCATTCCTACCAGGACATTCTTATCATTCACTAATGATAAACCATGGTTTACTGGGAAACTCAAACACCTTCGTCATGCCAAAGAGGATGCTTACAGAAGTGGGGATAAAATCTTGTATAACCAGGCCAGAAACAGATTGACAAAGGAGATCAGAGTTGCTAAAAGGAACTACTCTGATAAACTGAAAAAACAGTTTTCATCCAACGACCCATCATCAGTCTGGAATGGCCTGAGGAACATCACCAACTACAAGTCACCATCCCCTCGATCTGTGGACAATCAACACCTGGCTGACGATTTAAATTCATTTTACTGCCGGTTTGAAAAGCCCTCATTCACAACACACACCCGGTCTGATCTGCACTTCACACATTCACCATCACCTCCTGCACTCCAATTATCACTCCCCCCTCCTGCCATCCAACCTGAGCTTAAGGTCTGTGTGGAGGACGTGAGCCGAGTCTTCAAAAAACAGAAGACTAGGAAAGATTCAGGCCCAGACGGCATCTCATCTGCTTGTTTAAAAGCCTGCGCTGACCAACTGGCCCTAGTCTTCACGCAGATCTTCAACAGATCATTGGAGCAGTGTGAAGTTCCCTGCTGCTTCAAACGCTCCACTATCATTCCTGTCCCCAAAAAACCCAAAATCACTGGACTTAATGACTACAGACCTGTCGCTCTCACGTCTGTGGTCATGAAGTCGTTTGAAAGACTGGTGCTGGCCCACCTGAAGGACATCACTGGACCCCTGCTGGATCCCTTTCAGTTTGCTTACAGAGCAAACAGGTCTGTGGATGATGCAGTTAACATGGGACTGCACTATATCCTGCAACATCTCGACAGACCAGGGACTTATGCAAGGATCCTCTTTGTGGACTTCAGTTCGGCCTTCAATTACATCATGCCTGGTCTTCTCACAGCCAAACTGACCCAGCTCTCCATACCATCCTCGATCTGTCAGTGGATCACCAGCTTCCTGACGGACCGGCAGCAGCGAGTGAGACTGGGGAAACACACATCCAAGACACTCACAATCAGCACCGGAGCCCCCCAAGGGTGCGTTCTCTCCCCACTGCTCTTCTCCCTGTACACTAATGACTGCACTTCTAAAGACCCCACTGTCAAGCTCCTGAAATTTGCAGACGACACCAATGTCATCGGTCTCATCAAAAACGGTGACGAGTCTGCTTACAGACTGGAGGTTGAACAGCTGGCTGCCTGGTGCAGTTATAACAACCTTGAGCTGAACACGCTCAAAACAGTGGAGATGATCGTGGACTTCAGGAGGAACAGCTCAGCACTCCCCCCACTCACCATCATGAACAGCACTGTGGAAGCAGTGGAGTCATTCAGGTTCCTGGGCACTATCATCTCTCAGGACCTGAAGTGGGACAATCACATTGACTCCACTGTGAAAAAGGCCCAGCAGAGACTGTACTTCCTTCGCCAGCTGAGGAAGTTCAACCTGCCACAGGATCTGCTGATT
Organism: Siphateles boraxobius; assembly: GCF_051911475.1. Classification (NCBI taxonomy): domain Eukaryota; kingdom Metazoa; phylum Chordata; class Actinopteri; order Cypriniformes; family Leuciscidae; genus Siphateles; species Siphateles boraxobius. Next base: position 1,297,584 of record NW_027509190.1, read on the forward strand.
CAGTTCTACTCAGCCGTCATTGAGTCTGTCTTGTGCGCTTCCATCACTGTCTGGTTTGGTTCAGCTACCAAATCAGACATCAGGAGACTACAACGGACAGTCCGGACTGCGGAGAGGATCATTGGTGCCCCCCTGCCAAACCTCCAGGACCGGTACTCTTCCAGAGTGAGGAAGAGACCAGGTAAAATCATCACAGACTCCACTCACCCTGGACACCACCTGTTCGAACTGTTACCGTCAAGACGGAGACTCAGATCACTGGCCACAAGAACATCTCGGCACAGGAACAGTTTCTTCCCACAGGCCATTTCACTCCTGAACAGTTAACACTCCTCCCAAGGCATATGCCTGTAAGTGCAATACTCCCACTGTTTAGTGCAATATCCTACAACTCAGGTGATACTTATATGTAGATTTATTTATTTATAATATTCAAAACACTGTAAATAGGTTCATAATCTGTAAATCTGAAAATGTCTATTCTGACTAAACCCAACTGTGATAGTTTTATTCTCATATATTTATATTTTTATTTTTTATTCTTATAATTTGTAGTATTATGTTTCATGTTGTATTTGTATTTGTATATGTCCACTGGAAGCCTCAGTACCAAAACAAATTCCTTGTGTGTGCAAGCACACTTGGCAATAAAGCTCTTTCTGATTCTGATTCTGATTCTGATCGTAAAACGGGTCTCCCCCCTCCACTGCGAATGATTGATTGACAGATGACACTACGCTTTTTAAATTCCCCGCCACAGAAAAGCGAAACAGCGCCAGGAAGTCTACGTTTGGCCAAAGGTATATTGCATCCGTAGTGTTAAGCACTACCATAGAGAATGAATAGGAAAAGTTAAGGGAAGTTAAGCTTAACCATTTTTTAAGTGCCAGGTCCAAACCAAGAGAGTTTCAAATTCATCTGCACCTGCCAGCTGCTAATGTATTGCGAAAATTCTTGCTGACCTCACAACCGGGCTTCCAGTCTACGTTCAAATGCCTGCGTTGGTGGTATAGTGTTGAGCATAGCTACCTTCCAAGCAGTTGACCTGGTTTTGATTCCTGGCCAACGCATCACATTTTTAAATTAAAGACCTTGATTACGAGGATTCTTGCTGTATGGGTTCGATTCCTGGGTCTGTCCATTCTTGCTGTATGGGTTCGATTCCCAGCCAACGCATTGCATTTTTCTCAAGCTGTCTTTAAAACAGTCATCCGGGTCCCCTTGCCAACTTCTCCTGTAACTTGTTTGCTGGAGCGAAACTTTTGTTAAGGTCTTTTGGCAGCAGTAAAGGACTGGATCTCCCCGTCGGGGAATCGAACCCCGGTCTTGCGCATGACAGGCGAAGATACTTTCCACTATACTAATGAGGAGTTGCAAAGACAGGTAGTTGTATCCGATCAGCTCAACTTCCAGGAACGGCGTCATGCGTCATTTTAGCTCAACGCTTCACAGAAGCCAGTGAATCCAAAAAATAATCTAATACCGTTTGAAGTGTCTGTATAAAACGTGTTACATTATTAAATTAGAGACCTTGTTTTTTAATATGGTGCCTGGTAGGTCAGGTCAATAAGTTCATGCAATTTTTTTAAGTGCCAGGTCCAAACAAAGAGAGTTTCAGTTCATCTGCACCTGCCAGCTGCTAATGTATTGCGAAAATTCTTGCTGACCGCACAACCGGGCTTCCAGTCTACGTTCAAATACCTGCGTTGGTGGTATAGTGTTGAGCATAGCTACCTTCCAAGCAGTTGACCTGGGTTTGATTCTTGGCCAACGCATCACATTTTTAAATTAAAGACCTTGATTACGAGCATTCTCGCTGCATGGGTTGGATTCCTGGGTCTGTCCATTCTTGCTGTATGGGTTCGATTCCCGGCCAACGCATTGCATTTTTCTCAAGCTGTCTTTAAAACAGTCGTCCGGGTCCCCTTGCCAACTTCTCCTGTAACTTGTTTGCTGGAGCAAAACTTTTGTTAAGGTCTTTTGCCAGCAGTAAAGGACTGGATCTCCCCGTCGGGGAATCGAAACCTGGGGCCTCATGTATCAACACTGCGTACGCACAAAAACACGGCGTACGTCAGCTTTCACGTTCACGGCCAGATGTACTAACAGTGAAATTAACGCGAGAATGTGCGTTCCTCCACGCCGATCTCATGTCTGGCGTACGTACATTTCTCATAGTTTTTGTCCGTTGGCGACTCATAGAGGCAATAAAGTGAAGTGGCAAACATTACACTACGAATTGTTCTATCGCACCACCAGCTGTCAGATATTGCTTATAATTTGTAATTGATCAATTATTTGACATATTATTGTCACACAAGTCTTATTAAAATATTTTATTAATTATGCAATTAAGTAAGAACATATATAAAGCATGTTCAAATTGATACAACCCGTCTAGCAATGGCAGCGTTGGCTTTATTAGAGGACATTTTCAATGGACGAATACGGAGAGAACGAGTTTTTAGGGACCACAATGATTTTCTGGCCCACGATGATGACTGGCTTATCAGCCGTTTCAGATTTCCACGGCCTATACTCTTGGAACTCTGAGCTGAGTTGGGTCCGAATTTGGAAAGAGAGACAGTGAGGAGCCACGCATTGCCCGTTCCTTTACAGGTGCTTACTACACTTGGTTTCCTGGCAACTGGTTCTTTCCAAAGAGAACTGGCAGACCGCTCAGGAATAAGCCAGTCGTGTTTGAGCCGTGCAATGCCAGCTGTATGGGACGGGATCATCCGCTTGTCTACCAGGTATATAACGTTCCCATACGATGCAGGTGACCAGCCAAACATTAAAGCGCAATTTGCTGCGATAGCCGGTTTTCCTAATGTAATCGGAGCGATCGACTGCACACATATTGCTATAAAGGCGCCATCTGAAGAAGATTTTGTATATGTGAATCGGAAACATTTTCATTCAATAAATGTGCAGATTATATGTGATGCACAAATGCGCCTAACAAATATTGTGGCAAGGTGGCCTGGGGCAACCCATGATTCATATATCCTTACAAATAGCATGGTTGGGATGAGACTCCAAGCTGGCAGGGTGCGCAATGGGTGGCTACTTGGTAAGTTATGCATTTAAATGTATGGTTCTATCTAAAAGTTTAATTTTTGTGTGTTATTATTCAACTGCCCATCAGGAGACAGTGGTTATCCACTAAAGACGTGGCTGTTAACCCCCCTCACCAACCCACAAACTGACCGAGAGCGCAGATACAATGATGCCCATTCTCGCACTCGGTCAGTTGTGGAGCGGGCGATTGGGCAGCTGAAATGTCGGTGGCGTTATACCGCCCTGACAAGGTTTGCCACATCATACTGGCCTGTGGAGTGCTGCACAATGTCGCGCACAGGCATGGCATACCCCTTGGTGAGGTGGCAGCACTGCCACATGACTCTGACCCAGGACCAGTATATGTGCAGCACAATCAACAAGCCATTCAGGCCCGTCAACGTGTAATTGCGACAATATAAATGGTACTCAGACACAAAGTTCATTTTTTCACCAATTCCTTTAATGAATGGCTTATTTCTGTGAGTGCGTCAGTGACATTTTTCAGGTGACTGTTAATTTCTCCAATGGCCCTAACAATTTGCTGTTGTGACTCCAGAACAGCATGCGTCAAGACGCGGCCAGATGGTCGGGCTTCAGCACTGGGGGGAGCATTAAAGACACCGGAGACGCTGGACTGAATGGGCTCTGGCTGCTCGGGTGGTGCAGACTCTGGTGGTGCGGACTCTGAGTGCGTGCCAGTGGACGTTCCTGCTGTTGTTCCTGCGGTTCCTAAGTCCAAATAAACACAGCCACATGTTAACAGTAATTTGAATCGGTTCCTTATTAATGGGTACACGCATTTGCAATAAAAGCAGTGGATACGAAAAATCTCTGGTGTACTTTTTGCTACATTGCATGCATTTTAAAATTAAAATGGTGGCTGGTAGGCTATATGTATCAAAGTTAAGGAAATACATTTTACATTAGTTACCTTGCTGGCAGTCCTGCAGTATATCCGAGTCTCCCACATCAACGGATACGATTCCAGAGATTAACGTGTCTCCTACAATAGAGGCAACTCTCTGATCAAAGGGTGAAAGTTCATCGGCCCCTGTACCACCGCCTGTTCTGCCCACACTGTGGCGGTGCGCAGCAGTTCTCCGCTTAACTTCCACCTTTATGTCAGACCATTTCTTCTTCAGTTCATTTACAGTGCGACTCTCAGATCCCACCGCGTTGACGGCATCAGACAAACTCTCCCACTCTTTTTTCTTTCTTTTGTTATTCATTCCAGAGGACAAAGTTCCAAATAAAATATTTTTTCTTGTTTCTACCTCTAATAGTAGGACCTCTAATTCATTTTCAGTGAAATTTCGTTTCTTGCTTGCTTTAGCCATGTTCTTGCAGGTTTCTTTTTCCAAATTGGACTAATTACCATATTTAAATGATTTAATTGAGGGAGGAGACTGGGTGGGGCGTTGTGCTCGTGCATGTGCGCTCAATTTTACGTTAATTGGGATGTACAAAGAGAATATGCGTGGGAACCTTCGTACGCAGAGATTCATACATCTGTTTTTTTTTGTGCGTACGCACATTTACAGCTTTGTCCGTACGCAATGTTTTAGTATGAATTCAACGCAAGTCTTTGTACATGAGGCCCCTGGTCTTTCGCGTGACAGGTGGAGACACTTTCCACTATACTAATGAGGATGATGAGGAGTTGCAGAGACGGGTAGTTGTATCCGATCAGCTCGACTTCCAGGAACGGCGTCATGCGTCATTTTAGCTCAACGCTTCACAGAAGCCAGTGAATCCAAAAAATAATCTAATACCGTTTAAATATGAAGTGTCTGTATAAAACGTGTTACATTATTAAATTAGAGACCTTGTTTTTTAATATTGTGCCTGGTAGGTCAGGTCAATAAGTTCATGCAATTTTTTTAAGTGCCAGGTCCAAAGAAAGAGAGTTTTAGTTCATCTGCACCTGCCAGCTGCTAATGTATTGCGAAAATTTTTGCTGACCGCACAAGTGGGCTTCCAGTCTACGTTCAAAGGCCTGCGTTGGTGGTATAGTGGTGAGCATAGCTACCTTCCAAGCAGTTGACCCGGGTTTGATTCCTGGCCAACGCATCACATTTTTAAATTAAAGACCTTGATTACGAGCATTCTTGCTGTATGGGTTCGATTCCTGGGTCAGTCCATTCTTGCTGTATGGGTTCGATTCCCGGCCAGCACATTGCATTTTTCTCAAGCTGTCTTTAAAACAGTCCTCCGGGGGCCCTTGCCAACTTCTCCTGTAACTTGTTTGCTGGAGCAAAACTTTTGTTAAGGTCTTTTGGCAGCAGTAAAGGACTGGATCTCCCCATCGGGGAATCGAACCCCGGTCTTCCGCGTGACAGGCAGAGATACTTTCCACTATACTAACGAGGAGTTGCAGAGACAGGTAGTTGTCCCCAATCAGCGCTACTTCCAGGAACGGCTTCATGCGTCATTTTAGCTCAACGCTTCACAGAAGCCAGTGAATCCAAAAAAATGATCTAATACCATTTAAATATGAAGTGTCTGTATAAAACGTGTCACATTTTTAAATTAAAGACCTTGATTACGAGCATTCTTGCTGACCGTACAACCGGGCTTCCAGTCTACTTTCAAAGGCCTGCGTTGTTGGTATAGTGGTGAGCATAGCTGCCTTCCAAGCAGTGGCCAGCCGCACGTAGGTGTAGAGTGCTGCTAGCCAATAAGGAGCTGAGGAAATTACATGGAGGAGAGCCAGAAATAATACACAAAATTAGAGGTTCGATTCCCGCCTCGGCCACAAATGCCATAAAATTACCATTCATATTTTTATCTAGATACACGTTAAGTACGATTAACATATAATAAACAAACTTTGTGCACAAAAATAAAATATAACTCGTAAGATTTGTTCTTGTGTAGGATGTACAAAATGTGCATTTATCTTAATAAATATTTACATTATAATAGGGTAGCTATCTTTAATATAGAAAATATTTGAATGTGAATAATTGAAAAGAACAATTTGATAATGTTTTAGACCTTTATTTTTTAGAGATATTCACAGAAATCCAATATATATGAAATATAACCAATACACACCAAATAGTAAGTTTCTCATTTTATTTATAGTACATATTATATAAATCTGAAAAAGGTAATGTATTAAATACTTATAGATTAAACAACAACACCATTAATAATAAAAATAATAAAATCTAAAGTTTTGGAAAACACAGGAAAAAAAAGAAAAATATTTTAAATTAAATAATTATGTGTAGAGTTTTAGAAGTTACAGTTATTAACATTTAGTGTTTACACATCTGAGCAAGATAAAATAATGCAAGTTAATAAAATAAACTTTAAAAACATTAAAATACAATGTAAACAGGCTTCCGGGTGGACTGAGAGACAAGATGGCTGTGTGATCTTGAGCTCCCGATAGCAAGTTCGAATTAGCCCCCCTGAATTCACTAAATGCAAACAACTCGTAGTAATTTTATTTTGGAATGAATAGGGGAGCGATGACTAGAAGTCAAAAGAAACGTGACGCACAGAAAAGGAAGAATAAACCATAGATGGACGACGCTCAGAGCCCCGACGGTAACCCCGCGGGAGACATGTGCTCAGTGCTTCGAAGTATCAGTAAAGAAATACGCGACTTCAGGACCGAACACAAAGCGGATCTAAATAGTCTCAAAGCAGAACTCAAGGAAGACATGAAAAACGAACTCAAAGAGCTTAAGCAGGAAATTTACCAAAAACTTTCCGCTAATTCCGCCCAGACACAGGCAAATGAAGCCAGGCTGAATGAAGCGGAAACGCGGATCAACGAGACCGAGTTGGCTAGTACGGCTATGAAGGAGGCGCTCATTAAGTCCATGGAAAAACAGAAAATAATGCAGGAAAAATTGACTGATTTAGAGGGTCGGAATAGGCGGAACAACATTCGCATCTATGGCGTACCTTAAGGTAAGGAAGGCAACCTCGTGTCTGATTTTGTGGAGCACCTTTTGAAAAGCGAACTTGAACTGACAGCGGACGCTAGCTTGCGGTTTCAACGTGCCCATAGAGCATTAGCTCGCAAACCAGAGCAGAATGAGCCACCCAGGTCCATAGTGGTACATTATCTGGAGTTTACCACCAAAGAAACGGTACTGAAAAAAGCCTGGGGAAAGAAAATAATGATTGATGGACGACGCCTGATGTTTGACCATGATTATGCTACGGAGATCGTTTAGAAGCGCAAGGCGTATGCGGGAATAAAGAGGCTTTTGAAAGAGAAGGGAATACGATTCCAGACACCGCTGGATAAGATACGCATCCACTGGGAATCTGGACCACGTATTTACGAGAGTGCACAAGAAGCAGCGCAGGAGCTGAGGAAGAGAGGGTACTCGGTGGAGACACCTGGCCGCAGCACCGCGAATCCGAACCGGAAGGTGGAGCAGTTTCTTCAGGCCCTGACATCGCAGCGAGCCGGAGTGAGGAGCGCTGAGGACACAGCGATCCGTGCAAGGGAAAGACTACAGGAGTTTGGGCGGTCCCCCTCTAACTAATTTCCATTCCCTATTTTGTCAGGGTATGTGAAACTTTCTTGGCCCTTAATGAAACCAGCTGTGAGAAGTTAACGTTAAACGACTATTACATCACTTTTGCCTGTGAGGTGAGCTTTAAATCTTTCTATGCATATTCTTACGCCACCCTTGAGACTATCTTATTGATACTACATGAAAAGCAACTTTACTACAATTTTGAGTGATATCTCGTTTCACTTTATTCTATTCAATTTTTTTATTTTATTCTATTTTTATTTAGTTATTCAGTTATTTATGTATGTATGTATGTGTGTATGTATGTATATGTATATATATATATATATATATATATATGTATGTATGTATGTATGTGTGTATATATATTTTTATTATTATTTTTTTAATATTTTATATATATATATATATATTTTTATATCTCTATTTAACTTTAACGCTGGTGAAGGGGGGCCAAAATACTTAAGACTAATGCTGACGACTTCAATAGGAATAAAATAAACGCTATCGGACGACGTTGGACTACTAAGATGTGTGAAACGAGGGTTTCCACAACTAGTGAGGGGCCCTCCCGGAGGAGGCTCCCCCCTCTGCCTACCAATGGGGACTTAGGGTGGCAAAGGCTCACCCTATCTTGGAGGTTAATTGTTTCCTTTTTGTTCTTTTTAGTTAGCACAAGTTGTCCAGATGTTCAGGTCTGTGCAGTTTTAAGCTGTCTGGAGGTGAATGAATGTAACATGGGTTTGGATCACTTAAATGCCATATAACAATATAAAACTAGTGTCACTTAATGTCAATGGGATGAATAATCCAAGTAAAAGAAGTAAGGTTCTGGCTAAACTAAAGAAAGAAAGGGCTCAGGTACTATTTCTACAAGAAACCCATCTGCCCCAAAAAGAACACGAAAAGCTAAAACGCTTTGGATTTAGGAATAAATTTTACAGTTCGTACAAACCTGGACGGAGGAGGGGAGTAGCTATTCTCATCACAAATACGGTTCAATTTGAATGCCTTAAAGAAGTTCGGGACACTGAAGGGAGATATGTACTAATTAAAGGGAAGCTAGAAAACAGAATGGTGACACTGGTCAATGTATATGCCCCCCCAGAGGTACCAAATGTTTTCTCAGAGCTCTGTTTAACACTATTGCTATAAAACTGAAGGTATTTTGATATGTGGAGGAGACTATAATGTGGTCATGAACCATAACTTAGATACAACAAGCCGAAAAGGAAGTAAGATGTATTTAACCAAGTTTATTAATACATTAGTCCAGGAAATGGGACTAATTGACGTATGGAGAGAACTTCACCCACAAGAAAGGGATTATACACACTACTCAGCACCTCATTCTGTCTGTTCCCGAATCGACTACTTTTTAATCAATGCAATTGAATGCCACAGGGTAACAGAGAGTAAAATTGTTGTGGCGGATGTATCAGACCACAGTGGGATCAGCTTGACAATACACCTCAATAATAGGAAAATAAACACTGTCTGGAGGGTAAATGTGGGTATCTTGAATAATAAGGGGTATGTGAGATACTCAGGACAGATATAGAAAATAGGGCAAGATTTGTAAAGCAGACCTACTACGAATCAGTCACAAAAGCAACAAGACTTTTAGCTAGGCGCTTACGGAAACTACAGGCAGTTAACACGATTCATAAAATTAGGAACCCTCAAACCAACCAAATATCACATGACCCAGATGAAATTGAAAGAATATTTGAAGATTACTACAAGAAGCTCTATTCTAAACCTCTATCAGCAGATGAAAAAACAATAAGGGGCTTTCTAGACTCACTTGATCTGCCGTCTATTGGTAAGACACAGAATGAAACTATTATGTCACAACTCACAGTTAAGGAGCTGGGAGCTGCAATAACTAGGCTAAAGGCTAGTAAATCTCCAGGTAACGATGGTTTTCCACCGGAATGGTACAAGGCCTTTCAGAAGGAGCTAAAACCTTTGCTTCTGCCCTGTTTTAACTGGACTCTTAATAAAGGTTGGGCCCCCCCATCGTGGAAGGAAGCAATCATTACAGTTCTACCTAAAGAAGGCAAAGATAAAAAGAACTGCAAAAATTATAGGCCAATTTCACTTCTAAATGTAGACTGCAAACTATTTACATCAATTATATGTAAAAGATTAGAGGCCTTCATTCCAGATTTGATCGACGAGGATCAAACTGGGTTCATTAAAGGACGCCAAACGCACGATAATATTAGAAGAACCCTTCATATTTTAGATAACGCTCGAAAAAGTGGTATAAGTACAATTCTTGTAAGTTTAGACGGCGAAAAGGCATTTGATAGTGTTAGTTGGTTATTCTTATATGAGGCAATAAAGAGATTTGGCTTCAACGACGGCGTAATTCAATGTATCAAAACTATTTATCAAGAGCCCACAGCGAGGATCAGAGTGAATGGAAGCCTGTCCAATACAATCCAGCTGGAGAGGGGGACAAGACAGGGTTGTTGTCTGTCTCCTACTCTTTTTGCTTTATATGCTGAGCCTTTAGCGCAGGCAATACGGCAGAATGGGGAACTGCTGGGTGTTAATATAGGGGGAACAGAACATGTAATTGGCCTTTTCGCGGATGATGTCATTATTTTCCTGCAACAACCAGATATATGTTTCCCACACCTAATGTATTAACTGGAAAAGTATGAATACTATTCAGGATATAAACTGAATATATCAAAAACACAGATTCTCTCTCTAAATTATTCTCCAGCCCGACAAATAAGAGAGGACAAATATAATTTGGAATGGAATTCTAAAACAATGAAGTACCTTGGAGTAACTCTTACTAAAACCCTTAGTGATATGTACGAAAACAACTATAGTGAAATTGAGGAAAACATCCAAAAATATATTGAAAGGTGGTCTACCCTTCAGTTAGGCTTTAGTGCTAGAATACAAGCTGTCAAAATGAATATTCTACCTAAACTGTTATATTTATTTCAATCTCTTCCAATTAATATCCCCCAAAACAAATGTATTGCTTGGGACAAGATGATCTCCAGATTCATTTGGAATGGTAAAAAACCAAGAATAAAACTTAATACACTCCGACTACCTAGAAGTAAGGGTGGAATGGCTTTACCTAATCGTATAGAATATTTTTATGCAGCTCAGCTCAGACCTCTGGCCTGTTGGTGTAGTCCTGACTATGAGTCTAAATGGAACGAAATAGAAAAGGGCATACAGGGCTATCCGACCCAGATACTGGTCGGGGATGAACATTTGATAGGTGCTTTAAGGCACGCTATGAACCCAATAATAGCATTTACACTAGAAATATGGAGTGCTGTAGTAAGAAAATACAAACTTAAGAGGGATACGTGCATATTGCAGTGGTTTGCGTATGACTCAAATTTTAAGCCGGGGATGTATGATCCAGTATTCAAAGAATGGGCACAAAAAGGTATGACAGCAATATGTACAGTTTCGACAGGTAGAGAATTTCCAACCTTCAAAGATCTTAAGGCAAAATACGACCTAAAACAAAGATTTTTATAGATACATGAAGTTAAGAGACTATTTCACAAAAGAGATAAAGCCACTTGAAATGACAAATAAGGTGATTAGAGTCATTGTGGACTTGTACAAACAGAAGGGGTCTCGGCTCATCTCTGCTTTCTATCAAGCCCTGGGTGAGAGTAGGGGGGATACGACACTCTATATAAAAGCAAAATGGGAAGCAGAACTACAAATTCAGATACAAGAGGAGGCATGGAATCGCATGTGCGAGACACAATGTACTTCTACAAGTTCCTTAATATGGAGAGAGTTCTGCTGGAAAAACTTAGTTCGCTATTCCATAACACCGAAAATAAAATCGAGGCAACTCGCTAAACAACAAAAATGCTGGAGATTGTGCGGGAATGTGGAATCAGACCATGCACACATCTTCTGGAACTGTACAAAAATGGGGACATACTGGCAAAATGTTCACCTAGTTGTTAAAAATGTTTTGGGATATGAAATCCCAAACACTTGTCTAGTGATGTACCTAGGGAATATTGAGGAGGTTGTAAGGAAAGAAGATCTGTATTTGACTAAAGTATTACTTGCATCCAGTAAGAAAGCGGTCACAAGAAATTGGCTCAATATCAATATCCCAAAACAGGAACAGTGGTTGGAAATTGTCCAGGAAATCTTTGAGATGGAAAAATTGACATACCTTTTGAGAGTCAAACAGAATGTCTTTGAAAAGAACTGGGAAAAATGGAACATTTATATGACACGTGACACAAACTGAACAAATGCCAAATAGAACAGTGGACTGTGTAGCACATCATCTCCAGACAGATTGTTAGTGTTATTACTATTGTTATTTTGTTTTATGTATCATTTACTGTATTATTTTGTTGATATACATGTGAAAATTTAATAAAAATGAAAGTTATAAAAAAATTTTTTTTTAAATTATTTAAAAAAAATACAATGTAAACAAGGACAAAACTTTTGGTACAGTATTTTAATGAACAAATGGAAATTAGTAAACTACAATTATAATAAAATTTAAAGTTGTGGAGAGCACAGGAAAAAACAAGATCTTTATTTTAAATTAAATAATTATGTACAGAGTTTAATTGTAAAAAATAATTAACATTTAGAGTTTTTTTAAGTCTGAGAAAGATAAAATAACAATGCAAGTCAATAAATTAACTTTAAAAAACAATAAAATACAGATTCAGATTATTTTATTTAATGCCATGTCAGCATTCAAAGCTATTTTTATGGCAAAAATTCAATTACAAAAATACAAATATCATATAAATACAATAAAAACTAAACAAATAAAAGCTACAAGTCATTAAATAAATTAATCTGAATCTGTATTTTATTGTTTTTAAAGTTAATTTATTGACTTGCATTGCTATTTTATCTTTCTCAGACCTAAAAAACACTAAATGTTAATTATTTTTACAATTAAACTCTGTACATAATTATTTAATTTAAAATAAAAATCTTGTTTTTCCTGTGCTCTCCACAACTTTAGATTTTATTATAATTGTTGTTTACTAATTTCAATTTGTTCATTAAAATACTTTACCAAAAGTTTTGTCCTTGTTTACATTGTATTTTAATGTTTTAAAGTTTATTTTATTGACTCGCATTATTTTATCTTGCTCAGATGTTAATAACTGTAACTTTTAAAACTCTACACATAATTATTTAATTTAAAAAATTTTACTTTTTTTTCCTGTGTTCTCCAGAACTTTAGATTTTATTATTTTTATTATTAATGTTGTTGTTGTTTAATCTATAAGTATTTAATACATTACCTTTTTCAGATTTATATAATATGTACTATAAATAAAATGAGAAACTTACTATTTGTTGTGTATTGGTTATATTTCATATATATTGGATCTCTGTACATAGTTGTACAAATATTATGTGAATATCTCTAAAAAATAAAGGTCTAAAACATTATCAAAATGTTCTTTTCAATTATTCACATTCAAATATTTTCTATATTAAAGATAGCTATACCCTATTATAATGTAAATGTTTATTAAGATAAATGCACATTTTGTACATCCTACACAAGAACAAATCTTACAAGTTTTATTTTAATTTTGTGCACAAAGTTTGTTTATTATATGTTAATCGTACTTAAAGTGTATCTAGATTAAAAAATGAATGGTAATTTGGTATTTGTGGCCGAGACGGGAATCGAACCTCTAATTTTGTGTATTATTTCTGGCCCGCCTCCATGTAATTTCCTCAGCTCCTATTGGCTAGCAGCGCTCTACACCTACGTGCGGCTGGCCTCCGCGTGTGAGGCGAACGTGATAACCACTACACTACATAAACCTATTGATGAGGCACATGTGCTTTTTAGAAGATGGCTCCTTCCCATAATCTGCTCTCCAAGCAGTGTGACAGTCTGTGAATTCCGCAAACAACAGAACAGAGGTCATTCGGCATGGCAGTCTGCCTACAGCTCCTTGGTACGATGGCCTTCACCTGTCTCAAAAGTAAGGGTTTTGTAGCGAATTGCAGCATTTATATTTAAAACACATCCACTTGTTTCCGCCCAGTTTTGAACTAAGGACCTTTCACGTGTAAAGCAAACGTGATAACCACTACACTACGGAAACTTGATTTGAACGTCAGTCCCACCGCTTCTAGCGTACGCTTGTTCAAAAGCGACTGAAACTATAGACTGCCCAGTGTTTTTAACATGGCAAAAAGCTGCTAATTTTGTTGGCAGACCGAACATTTTATATTACTGGACAGGAAACTTCAATGGTCATTTTTTTATTTTTGTCCTTTTCTAAGAGATTAAACCACAAACATCCCTGCAAGTGTACTGACCTGCTCAACAGAAAATCGCATACGAAATTTTTGCAAAAATCACCCACAGTTTCCACCCAGTTTCAAACTGGGGACTTTTCGCGTGTGAGGCGAACGTGATAACCACTACACTACAAACACGTCCTCATGTTGCAGACATAAATCTTTAGGTGCACGCTTATTAAAAAGCATATAAAGGAAATGAGCACTGCACCCACCTAGCGTGGCAAAGAGTTTAAATTTTCTGTCAGAATCCAACCACTGTTTCTGCTCGGTTTCGAACCGAGGACCTTTCGCGTGTTAGGCGAATGTGATGACCACTACACTACAGAAACCCATTATTAAGACGGATGTGCTTTTTAGAAGATGGCTCCTTCCCATAATCTGCCCTGCAGGCAGTGTGACAGTCTGTAAATTCCACAAACAACAGAACAGAGGTCATTCGGCACCCACCTAGTGTCATTCGGCATGGCAGTCTGCCTACAGCTCCTTGGTACGATGGCCTTCACCTGTCTCAAAAGTAAGGGTTTTGTAGCGAATTGCAGCATTTATATTTAAAATGCATCCACTTGTTTCCGCCCAGTTTTGAACTGAGGACCTGTCGCGTGTAAAGCAAACGTGATAACCACTACACTTCCGAAACTTGATTTGGACGTCAGTCCCACCGCTTCTAGGGTACGCTTGTTCAAAAGCGACTGAAACTATAGACTGCCCAGTGTTTTTAACATGGCAAAAAGCTGCTAATTTTGTTGGCAGACTGAACATTTTATATTACTGTACAGGAAACCTCAATGGTCATTTGTTTTATTTTTGTCCTTTTCTAAGAGATTAAACCACAAACATCCCTGCAAGTGTACTGACCTGCTCAACAGAAAATCGCATACGAAATTTTTGCGAAAACCACACACAGTTTCCGCCCAGTTTCGAACTGGGGACCGTTCGCGTGTGAGGCGAACGTGATAACCACTACACTACAAACACGTCTTCAGGTTGCAGACATAAATCTTTAGGTGCACGCTTATTAAAACGCATATAAAGGAAAGGAGCGCTGCTACCACCTAGCGTGGCAAAAAGTTTAAATTTTCTGTCAGAATCCAACCACTGTTTCTGCTCGGTTTCGAACAGAGGACCTTTTGCGTGTTAGGCGAACGTGATGAACACTACACTACAGAAACCTATTGATGAGGTACATGTGCTTTTTAGAAGATGGCTCCTTCCCATAATCTACTCTGCAAGCAGTGTGACAGTCTGTGAATTCCACAAACAACAGAAATAGGTCATTCGGCATGGCAGTCTGCCTACAGCTCCTGGGTACGATGGCCTTCACCTGTCTTAAAAGTAAGGGTTTTGTATCGAATTGCAGCATTTATATTTAACATGCCTCCACTTGTTTCCACCCAGTTTTGAACTGAAGACCTTTGCGTGTAAAGCGAACGTGATAACCACCCACTACAGAAACTTGATTTGGACGTCAGTCCCACTGCTTCTAGCGTACGCTTGTTCAAAAGCGACTGAAACTATAGACTGCCCAGTGTTTTTAACATGGCAAAATGCTGCTAATTTTGTTGGCAGACCGAACATTTTATATTACTGTACAGGAAACCTCAATGGTCATTTGTTTTATTTTTGTCCTTTTCTAAAAAGATTAAACCACAAACATCCCTGCAAGTGTACTGACCTGCTCAACAGAAAATCGCATACGAAATTTTTGCAAAAACCACCCACAGTTTCCGCCCAGTTTCGAACTGGGGACCTTTCGCGTGTGAGGCGAACGTGATAACCACTTCACTACGGAAACACATCTTCAGGTTGCAGACATAAATCTTTAGGTGCACGCTTATTAAAAAGCATATAAAGCAGTGGTCTCAAACTCAATTCCTGGAGGGCCAGAGCTCTGCACAGTTTTGCTCCAACCCTAATCAAGCACACCTGATTCAGCTAATCAAGGTCTTCAGGATTGCTAGAAACTTCCTTGCAGGTGTGAGTTTGAGCTGGTTGGAGCTAAACTGTGCAGAGCTGTGGCCCTCCAGGAATTGAGTTTGAGACCACTGATATAAAGGAAATGAGCGCTTCACCCACCTAGTGTGGCAAACAGTTTAAATTTTCTGTCAGAATCCAACCACTGTTTCTGCTCGGTTTCGAAACGAGGACCTTTCGCCCTTTAGGCCACCGGGTTAGGGAAGGGGACCCCCGGGCGACGCCCCCTAGGTGATTTTTCGGGGACCGGCCGACGGCGCCGACGAAATCCGGCCCCCTCGCCCGCGATCCGGGCATCGGCCACAGGGGGGCGACTCGCCGACCGCCCTCAGTCGATTCGACACGCGCCGAACAGGTTGCGGGCGGGCGTCCACGGACCGCACGCGCGTCCCCCTGACCGCCCTTTCGCGAAATTCCCTGACCGCACCCACCGACCACGGAGCGCCCGTCCGTCCCACCTGTGACCTGCGAACAGCCCCCTGGCCACGGCCACTGACATGAACAGCCTATTTGTCCCACCGACCGCCTGTGTGACCACGAACGGCCTTTTCGCCCACGGCCAACCTGGGTGACGGCCCCTGGCCCCGCCCACTGACACGAACAGCCTATTCGTCCCCCTAACCGCCTGTGTGACCACGAACGGCCTTTTCGCCCACGGCCAACCTAAGTGACGGCCCCTGGCCACGCCCACTGACACGAACAGCCTATTCGTCCCCCTAACCGCCTGTGTGACCACGAACAGCCTATTCATCCCATTGACCACCTATGTGACCACGAACGGCCTATTCATCCCACCGACCGCCCAGTGACCACGGACAGCCTATTCGTCCCACTGACAGCCTATGTGACCACGAACGGCCCGTCTGTCCACGGCTAATCTAAGTGACGGCCCGTGTCCCTGCCCAGTGACCACGGACAGCCTATTCGTCCCACTGACAGCCTGTTTGACCACGAACGGCCCGTCTGTCCACGGCCAATCTAAGTGACGGCCCGTGGCCCCGCCCAGTGACCACGGACAGCCTATTCGTCCCACTGACAGCCTGTTTGACCACGAACGGCCCGTCTGTCCACGGCCAATTTAAGTGACGGCCCGTGGCCCCGCCCAGTGACCACGGACAGCCTATTCGTCCCACTGACAGCCTGTTTGACCACGAACGGCCCGTCTGTCCACGGCCAATCTAAGTGACGGCCCGTGGCCCCGCCCAGTGACCACGGACAGCCTATTCGTCCCACTGACAGCCTGTTTGACCACGAACCGCCTATTTATCCCACTGACCGCCTGTCTGGCCACGGACAGCCTGTTCGTCCCACTGACAGCCTGCTTGACCACGAACGGCCCGTCCGTCCACGGCCAATCTAAGTGATGGCCGGTGGCCCCGCCCAGTGACCACGGACAGCCTATTCGTCCCACTGACAGCCTGTTTGACCAAGAACGGCCCGTCTGTCCATGGCCAATCTAAGTGACGGCCCGTGGCCCCGCCCAGTGACCACGGACAGCCTATTCATCCCCCTAACCGCCTGTGTGACCACGAACAGCCATTTTCATCCCACTGTGCACCTATGTGACCACAAACGGCTTATTCATCCCACTGACCGCCTGTGTGGCCACGAATGGCCTATGTGTCCCATCAGAAGAACTATGCATTATTAGACTTAAAATGGCATGTCCATGGACAGCCTATTTGGACTCTGTCAAATAAGTTACAGGTCGGCAAAGTAAGGGCCCACCTGTAACTTATTTGACGGGGTCCAAATAGGCTGTCCGTGGTCAATGCATTAATAGGTCATATTTCATAATTACAGTGGTTTTACTAGGTGAAACCTACTGTACACCACACAGGGGCCACAATACAAATCACTGATGTACATTAAAGCTATCAATTATGCATAATTAGCCTAAAAATGGACTGTCCACGAACAGCCTATTTGGACCCTGTCAAATAAGTTGCAGGTGGGCAAAGTAAGGAACCACCTGTAACTTATTTGACGGGGTCCAAATAGGCTGAGCGTGGTCAATGCATTAATAGGTCATATTTCATAATTACAGTGGTTTTATTAGGTGAAACCTAATGTACACCACACAGGGGCCACAATACTACACACTGATGTACATTAAAGCTATCAATTATGCATAATTAGCCTAAAAATGGACTGTCCACGAACAGCCTATTTGGACCCTGTCAAATAAGTTGCAGGTGGGCAAAGTAAGGGCCCACCTGTAACTTATTTGACGGGGTCCAAATAGGCTGTCCGTGGTCAATGCATTAATAGGTCATATTTCATAATTACAGTGGTTTTATTAGGTGAAACCTACTGTACACCACACTGGGGGCACAATACAACACACTGATGTACATTAAAGCTATTAATTATGCATAATTAGCCTAAAAAATTACTGTGCACGAACAGCCTATTTGGACACTGTCAAATAAGTTACAGGTGGGCAAATTAAGGGCCCACTGTAGCCTAAAACTGGACTGTCCATGAACAGCCTATTTGGACCCTGTCAAATAAGTTACAGGTGGGCAAAGTAAGGGCCCACTGTAGCCTACAAATGGACTGTCCACAGACAGCCTATTTGGACCCTGTCAAATAAGTTACAGGTGGGCAAATTAAGGGCCCACTGTAGCCTAAAAATGGACTGTCCACAGACAGCCTATTTGGACCCTGTCAAATAAGTTACAAGTGGGCAAAGTATACCTGTAACTTGTTTGACGGGGTCCAAATAGGCTGTCCGTGGTCAATGCATTAATAGGTCATATTTCATAATTACAGTGGTTTTATTAGGTGAAACCTGCTGTACACCACACTGGGGACACAATACGACACATTAAAGCTATTAATTATGCATAATTAGCCTAAATATGGACTGTCCACGAACAGCCTATTTGGACCCTGTCAAATAAGTTACAGGTGGGATCTTTTTTATATTTTGTTGTCATGATTGATAAAAATGCATAAAAATGATTAAATATCAATTTTAGGTTCATCTTTGGGCCCCCCTGAGCAATTAGCAGCCTTCAGAACCCCGAAATTCCACTGTCCACGAACAGCCTAAATTTTTGAATGGGATAAGTTGCAGGTGGGACGTCCAGATCTCAGCCTCTGGACACAATTTGGAGCTGAAACCTGAAACAGGGCCCACCTGTAACTTATTTGACGGGGTCCAAATAGGCTGTCCGTGGTCAATGCATTAATAGGTCATATCTCATAATTACAATGGTTTTATGTCGTCAAACCTACTGTAAACCACACTGGGGACACAATACAGCACACTGATGTACATTAAAGCTATTAATTATGCATAATTAGCCTAAATATGGACTGTCCATGAACAGCCTATTTGGACCCTGTCGAATAAGCTACAGGTGGGATGCTGTTTTTAACTTAGACATTTTCAGCGGGTGAATCCCCGTAATGATTAGGCGATTTTATCACATGTGGTGAAGTCCCACCTGCAACTTATTTGACGGGGTCCAAATAGGCTGTCCGTGGTCAATGCATTAACAGGTCATATTTCATAATTACAGTGGTTTTATGAGGTGAAACCTACTGTACACCACACAGGGGACACAATACAACACACTGATGTACATTAAAGCTAATAATTATGCATAATTAGCCTAAAAATGGACTGTCCACGGACAGCATTTAGGGCACCCGTCAAATAGGTTACAGATGGAATGCTGTTTTTGACTGTAACGAACTTAACGGGGTACTACGGACCCCAGTCTTTGCGGACCGTCTGAGGGGACCCTGAGGGGCCACAGATTTCAAATCGGAGCCATTCGGAGCTATTGGGACCGTTGCGTGGGGATGTCCACCAAACGCCTATGAAAATGAATGGGATAAGTTGCACGTGTCAGTGGCTCCCGCGCGGCCCCCGGGGGTCCGAGGGGCCCTAAACTCTACAAAAAGTTGCGTCACGTGGCCCTCTGCGACAGACAGAGCGGGCTAGGTCGAGACATGCCAAGTTTATTTTTAGCTATTTTTTATGCACCTCTCTGTCTCCCATTGATCTCTATGGGAGCATGTGTCTGCAAGGGTTAATTCAGCAGTTAGGATTAGACGGCCTACTTGTTCCAACTTATGTGCAACTTATTCCATGGGGCTGTTGGTGGCCAATTAGCGCGAAAAAAGGTCAGAGGGACGCGGAACTCTAGAACCCGTCCCCGGGGCCCGTGACGAGACCCACGTGTCGGTTTAGGGCCGATCGGGCGTTTCCTTCAAAGCGTTTGGCTGAAACACATACTTAGAACCGATCTAGAACCACCAAGCCCGTGATCTAGAACCGGGGGCCCCCGGACCATAGCCGTGCCGAATTTGGGGCCGCTGCGACCTTTCGACCCCTTTTGGCCCCTGTTTTTTTGACGTCCCACATGCAACTTATTCCATGGGGCTGTTGGTGGCCAATTAGCGTGAAAAAAGTTCAGAGGGACGCGGAACTCTAGAACCCGTCCCAGGGGCCCGTAACGAGACGCATACGTCAGTTTCGGGCCGATCGGACCTTTCTGTCCACCCTTCACCGAGCACATGGTCCAATTAATGGCAGCCCTCTTGCACACACAGAAAGACATATGCTCAGTAGAACCAAAAGTGAGGAGATTTTTGCACAAAAAAATGATACACTTGGAACCGATCTAGAACCCTGCGATCCGGGATCTAGAACCGGGGGCCCCTCGACTACCAGGGCGGCGAATTTGGAGGCGGTGCGACCTTTCGACCCCTGTATTTCCGCCCTCCCACGTGCAACTTATTCAGTTTAAACTTCACAGTCGCTTCCAGGTCAAGGGGGGCTTTTTTCGGCCAAACGAGCAGTTTTGGGCACGGAACTCTAGAACCCGTCCCCGGGGCCCGTGAAGGGACGCATATGTCAGTTTCGGGCCGATCGGGCGTTTCCTTCGAACCGTTTTGCTGAAACACATACTTAGAACCCATCTAGAACCACCAAACTCGTGATCTAGACCCGGGAGCCCCCGGACTACCGCCGTGCCGAATTTGGGGCCGCTGCGACCTTTCGACCCCTTTTGGCCCCTGTTTATTTGACGTCCCACGTGCAACTTATTCCCTGGGGCTGTTGGTGGCCAATTAGCGCGAAAAAAGGTCAGAGGGACGCGGAACTCTAGAACCCGTCCCAGGGGCCCGTGACGGGACGCATACGTCAGTTTCGGGCCGATCGGACCTTTCTGAAACACGTCCACCAAACACCTGTGGAAATGAATGGGATAAGTCACACGTGTCAGTGGCCCCTGTACGGCCCCCGGAGGTCCCACGGGCCCCAAACACTGCGTGCCGGGGCCCCTCGGGCCCCCGAACGAAATATCAGGTGGACGAGTCTCTAGAGCTCAGGGCTAATTTTTTCTCCACATTTGTTCAAGTTTCTCTTCAAATGCCACTTGCACTCATAGTCAGCTCATAGACTGGCATTCCCTCTTGAAGGGTCAAACTGAAAACACACTCGGAACCGATCTAGAACCACCAAACCCGGGATCTAGAACCGGGGGCCCCCGAACACCCACCGCGTCGAGTTTGGGGCCGCTGCGACCTTTCGACCCCTTTTGGCCCCTGTTTTTTTGACGTCCCACGTGCAACTTATTCCATGGGGCTGTTGGTGGCCAATTAGCGCGAAAAAAGGTCAGAGGGACGCGGAACTCTAGAACCCGTCCCAGGGGCCCGTGACGGGACGTACGTGTCAGTTTCGGGCCGATCGGACCTTTCTGTCCACCCTTCACCGAGCACATGGTCCAATTAATGGCAGCCCTCTTGCACACACAGAAAGAAATATGCTCAGTAGAACCAAAGCGAGGAGATTTTTGCACAAAAAAATTATACACTTGGAACCGATCTAGAACCCTGCGATCCTGGATCTAGAACCGGGGGCCCCTCGACTACCAGGGCGGCGAATTTGGAGGCGGTGCGACCTTTCGAGCCCTGTATTTCCGGCCGCCCACGTGCAACTTGTTCAGTTCAAACTTCACAGGCGCTTCCAGGTCAAGGGGGTGTTTTTTGGCCAAACGAGCAGCTTTGGACGCGGAACTCTAGAACCCGTCCCAGGGGCCCGTGACGGGACGCATACGTCAGTTTCGGGCCGATCGGGCGTTTCCTTCGAACCGTTTTGCTGAAACACATACTTGGAACCGATCTAGAACCACCAAACCCGTGATCTAGAACCGGGGGCCCCCGGACCACCGCCGCGCCGAATTTGGGGCCGCTGCGACCTTTCGACCCGTTTTGGCCCCTGTTTTTTTGACGTCCCACGTGCAACTTATTCCCTGGGGCTGTTGGTGGCCAATTAGCGCGAAAAAAGGTCAGAGGGACGCGGAACTCTAGAACCCGTCCCAGGGGCCCGTGACGGGACGTACATGTCAATTTCGGGCCGATCGGACCACCGTCCACCAAGTACCTGTGAAATCGCATTGAATAAGTTGCACGTGTCACTGAACCTCGTTCGGCCCCTGGAGGTGCTAGGGGCCCGAAACTTCTTGGAAAGCTGCGTCACTCGGCCCCGGAAAGCACACAGAGAGGGGAACGTCTAGTCACACAAAAAAAATACTTTTTGCCCAATGTCCACAGAACACCTATGAAAATCAATGGGATAAGTTGTACGTGGGACGCTTTGCCGTTTGGCCCCCGTGGGCCCTGGCGGCCCCAAACTTAATCTGCCTACTGTCACTGGGGCCCAGAAAGACCCTGGGGGATGGAGAAAGCTGAACCATGTGTGGATCAGGCCGAACCACCGAAACGCACACTTGGGAACCACGTAGAACCTTGAAACTAAGGATCTCGCCCCGGGGCCCGCTGGGCTACCCTCACACCAAATTTCGAGGCCCTGTGACTTTTCGGCTCAGAGTTAGAGACACAGTGAATTGAGACAAAAAACAGGTGGTTAGGGGTCAAAATAGGCACTTTGTGGTACTGAGGATGACTATGGTGAAGTTTAGGTGGTTAGGGGACCCCACAGGCACTTCGTGGCAATGGAGAAGAAAATAGGTGGTTAGGGGTCAAAATAGACACTTCGTGGTACTGAGGAAGACTATGGTGAAGTTTAGGTGGTTAGGGGACCCCATAGGCACTTCGTGGCAATGAAGAAAAAAATAGGTGGTTAGGGGTCAAAATAGGCACTTCGTGGTACTGAGGAAGACTATGGTGAAGTTTAGGTGGTTAGGGGACCCCATAGGCACTTCGTGGCAATGAAGAAGAAAATAGGTGGTTAGGGGTCAAAATAGGCACTTCGTGGTACTGAGGAAGACTATGGTGAAGTTTAGGTGGTTAGGGGACCCCATAGGCACTTCGTGGCAATGAAGAAGAAAATAGGTGGTTAGGGGTCAAAATAGGCACTTTGTGGTACTGAGGAGGACTATGGTGAAGAGTAGGTAGTTGGTGTACCCCAAAAGCACTTGGTGGACTCCCACGTGGTGCAATGGCACCCCCAGAGGCGTCCACAGAGAGCCTATGGTAATATATGCTAATCTTGGCCTCTTTATATGCGATTTTGGAAAAGTGACACGGCACCACTGAATAAGCAGCTCGTGTCGTCCATTTCGAGCACGCGGACCTCGAAGTGTCGGTGCTGACAATGGCAACTTAAATGAATGGGGAAAAGCAAACGTGATAACCACTACACTACGGAAACTTGATTTGGACGGCACCCACCTAATGTCATTCGGCATTGCAGTCTGCCTACAGCTCCTTGGTACGATGGCCTTCACCTGTCTCAAAAGTAAGGGTTTTGTAGCATTTATATTTAAAATGCATCCACTTGTTTCCGCCCAGTTTTGAACTGAGCACCTTTCGGGTGTAAAGCGAACGTGATAACCACTACACTACGGAAACTTGTTTTGGACGTCAGTCCCACCTCTTCTAGGGTACGCTTGTTCAAAAGCGACTGAAACTATAAACTGCCCAGTGTTTTTAACATGGCAAAAAGCTGCTAATTTTGTTGGCAGACCGAACATTTTATATTACTGTACAGGAAACTTCAATGGTTATTTGTTTTATTTTTGTCCTTTTCTAAGAGATTAAACCACGAACATCCCTGCAAGTGTACTGACCTGCTCAACAGAAAATCGCATACAAATTTTTTGCAAAAATCACCCACAGTTTCCGCCCAGTTTCAAACTGGGGACTTTTCGCATGTGAGGCGAACGTGATAACCACTACACTACAAACACGTCTTCATGTTGCAGACATAAATCTTTAGGTGCACGCTTATTAAAAAGCATATAAAGGAAATGAGCGCTGCACCCACCTAGCGTGGCAAAGAGTTTAAATTTTCTGTCAGAATCCAACCACTGTTTCTGCTCGGTTTCGAACCGAGGACATTTCATGTGTTAGGCGAATGTGATGACCACTACACTACAGAAACCTATTGTTGAGACGGATGTGCTTTTTAGAAGGTGGCTCCTTCCCATAATCTGCCCTGCAAGCAGTGTGACAGTCTGTAAATTCCACAAACAACAGAACAGAGGTCATTCGGCACCCACCTAGTGTCATTCGGCATGGCAGTCTGCCTACAGCTCCTTGGTACGATGGCCTTCACCTGTCTCAAAAGTAAGGGTTGTGTAGCGAATTGCAGCATTTATATTTAAAATGCATCCACTTGTTTCCACCCAGTTTTGAACTGAGGACCTTTCACGTGTAAAGCAAACGTGGTAACCACTACACTTCCGAAACTTGATTTGGACGTCAGTCCCACCGCTTCTAGGGTACGCTTGTTCAAAAGCGACTGAAACTATAGACTGCCCAGTGTTTTTAACATGGCAAAAAGCTGCTAATTTTGTTGGCAGACCGAACATTTTATATTACTGTACAGGAAACCTCAATGGTCATTTGTTTTATTTTTGTCCTTTTCTAAGAGATTAAACCACAAACATCCCTGCAAGTGTACTGACCTGGTCAACAGAAAATCGCATACGAAATTTTTGCAAAAATCACCCACAGTTTCCGCCCAGTTTCGAACTGGGGACTTATCGCGTGTGATGCAAACGTGATAACCACTACACTACAAACACGTCTTCAGGTTGCAGACATTAATCTTTAGGTGCACGCTTATTAAAAAGCATATAAAGGAAATGAGCGCTGCACCCACCTAGCGTGGCAAAGAGTTAAAGTTTTCTGTCAGAATTCAACCACTGTTTCTGCTCGGTTTCGAACCGAGGACCTTTCGCGTGTTAGGCGAATGTGATGACCACTACACTACAGAAACCTATTGATGAGGTGCATGTGCTTTTTAGAAGATGGCTCCTTCCCCTAATCTGCTCTGCAAGCAGTGTGACAGTCTGTGAATTCCACAAACAACAGAACAGAGGTCATTCGGCACCCACCTAGTGTCATTCGGCATGGCAGTCTGCCTACAGCTCCTTGGTACGATGGCCTTCACCTGTCTCAAAAGTAAGGGTTTTGTAGCGAATTGCAGCATTTATATTTAAAACGCATCCACTTGTTTCCGCCCAGTTTTGAACTGAGGACCTTTCGCGTGTAAAGCAAACGTGATAACCACTAAACTTCCGAAACTTGATTTGGACGTCAGTCCCACCGCTTCTGGGGTACGCTTGTTCAAAAGCGACTGAAACTATAGACTGCCCAGTGTTTTAAAAATGGCAAAAAGCTGCTAATTTTGTTTGCAGACCAAACATTTTTTATTACTGTACAGGAAACCTCAACGGTCATTTGTTTTATTTTTGTCCTTTTCTAAAGAGATTAAACCACAAACATCCCTGCAAGTGTACTGACCTGCTCAACAGAAAATCGCATACGAAATTTTTGCAAAAACCACCCACTGTTTCCACCCAGTTTCGAACTTGGGACCTTTTCGCGTGTGAGGCGAACGTGATAACCTCTGCACTACGGAAACACGTCTTCAGGTGGCAGACATAAATCTTTAGGTGCACGCTTGTTAACCCTCTGGGGTCCAAAGTGTTTTTGGGGTTCTGGAGGTGTTCTGACATGCTCTAACATTTGAGCTTTTTTCAGTTATTTATAAACATGTTAATGGCAAAGGTGTAAATTCACTCTATATAGCACAAACAGGGCTACCATAATATGTTAGCAAGATGTATGTACATGTTTGTATTTTTGAGAGAATATTGTTTATGCATGGTTATTGAAAAAACTAAAACTTAAAGTCTCTGAAATAAGGCCACAAAACACATACTAAATATGTGTCCACAAGACTTTTGACTAATTGCTGTTCTCGCCTAGGATTTTTGCTTCAAAATGATCTGAAAATCATCCTTCCAAATCATTCACATAAAACAATACATTGATTTAAATTTAGTAAAACACTTTTTGTTTGGAAAGGCAATATGCGAAATGGGCGTGACTCATGTATAATGGTCTGATTCACACCTGTGAAGACAAAAGACCTGCTTAATGAGCCGCATAATGAGCTTTTCACAGGTGTGTCACTGAGCCACAAGAAACAATACAAGGACACAAGAAAAGAAATGTGTATATATACTACAAAATTGGTTCACAGTTGGAAACATCTATAAAAAAATAGTATTTTTCCACTTGTATTTTTGCTTGCAAATTGTATAATATCCAAGGTGAACATTTCTAGTAATTGTGTAGTTAATTCTCATACTGTATTTTCAGAAAGTTTTGAATATGTATCCTCTCCCCAAATTTGTCACTAATAAAACACAATACAAATAATTTGAAGAGAAGGCTTATATTGACCTTTTAAGATTTTGTTTACATCTACCTTGTAAATATATTATTTGCTATTTTATTAAAAAGGTTACAATTACAGCAACAATTAAAATAACAATATTTCAAGTGTAATATTTCTTTGTAAAAACTAAAGTGTACATTTTATCATACATATTTCAAATTTAAGGATTCATTAGTTTGAATAAAGCCTACATTGGAACAAACACTATAATAGCATCCTAGTTGATGACTTTATTTTTGACAAAACAAACATAGCCTAATATATTTAACATTTGAGCAGAAATTGGTGAACAAAAGCTTATTCAATGTGGCAGTAGTCTATAGTTTAGGCTACAGTAAACAGTTAATAATCTATTTAAAACTAGTCAACAAAATGTTGTCTTTCATATTTCTTCTGTAACATAGGCATATTGTTTGTTGTTTTTATGATAGCCTATATTAGGGCATATAAATATTAATTTGCAGTTTAATACGTTGCTAATACAAATACATTTTAACGTTATTTCAACCTATTTCAGTCGATTTTCACTCATCTCAGTATAGCAATAGGGTTTGGTAAAAACTGTTCAGTTCATTCATTCACACACGCGATTCATATTTAAACAGTCTTTTTGCAGTTTACATACACTATGATATCGCGATTAGAACAATAATAAAAAAACTTACTTCTCAGATGGATATTTCATATTTCTTTGTAAAAACTAAATTATACATTTTATCATACATATTTCAAAGTTAAGGATTCATTCCCAGATAGCAATGAGTCGGCGGACCACCGTCGGTCCTCCGGCGGCAGTAGAAGCGTCAGAATGGCGACATCGCAAACACGTTGGACGGCGCACCGCCGGCGGCAGCCGCTTTTTAAAAGCGGCAGCCGCCTTCATACCGCCTTCGTTAAGCGGCCGGCCCGCGGGCCAACCGCCGTTCCGCCGCCTTTATATTGAAGGCCGTCCTTCCGCGGCCCGCCGGAGGCAAACGCTATTTCCGAGCGCTCTGCCGCCGCTTATTCTGGCTATATATATTTTTTTATTTATAGCATGCAGTTTAGCAAGAATAATGATTGCTCAAACCAGACAAATTTACAATTGGCATTTTTATTCCACATTTCAAAGTACAGTAACTGTCATTTAAACAAGATATTTCAGATCACTGAAACATAACAGAAAAATAAATAAATCAATATACTAACATGGAGGTTTCCAATTCAATTTTGGTTAAACAGCCTTACAAGCAAATTACAACACTTACAATAAGTGTTCATATAAAAAGGACAGCTCTAGGGTAAAAAATTACCAGTAAACATTATGACAAGTAAAGAGGATATTTGATACCAAATAATGTGCAAGATACCAAATAAATAAAAGTATAACTACATTTACAAGCCATTTCTAACAATATGATAAGTGGTAGTAATTTATAGTAAAGCTCTGGAGTAGAATAGGCCATTATAACGGCAATGCTGACCTGTGGCACAAGGATTTACAAGCTTTATTTGAAAAAGAAAAAAAGAAAGTAATTTCCACAGTGAGTGAGTGTAGTCTGACACTTCTGACTTCTTTAGGGGTCTTGATTCTACTGACTGCAAGATAAAGAAAGGATTCCAGTTGTCAGTGATTCTGGGGTGTCAGTAGTCAGTCTAGTTTTAAGTGGTCGGCTGTGGGTCCCTCTCAGCTGTGCGGCGCCTTTTTCTGCCTTCACGGTCAGATGCTCCTTTCAGGTAACGCGTAACGTTAACCTGGACCGCCTCATCAGTGCATCCTGGGTTGCCGGGTCCTTCCGGATGGCTAATATAGAAAATACAGATCTGTCATTTAATTTGAATTGCATGAGGACAATAGGACATACACATCTACTTAAATCTAAAAAAAATATCCAACTTACTTTGAACAATGGTCTTCAGGAACATGTCTCTAAAACATGCTTTATCCCCTACACCAAGCTGAAAATCCAAAAAAAGTGTTACAAATTACATTTCTCTGAAGCTTCTCATAAATAAATAAAAAATGTGAAAGGCTAAGGATTCAGACTGTAATATATGCAGTATACAATCTTAAATTTTACTTTATATCTAGGTCAACTACATGTACAGGTAGCCCCAGTGGGAATTAAACCGACAACCACAGGTGCTGTTTGCAAGTTGTGCCTAATTGCTCAGTGCAAGCAAACGTCTTCAACATTGTTTGTTGAACTTGTTTCACCTGCTCTTGAAGTAAGATTTTACAATTCGTATTTCTATATGTAATATTGTAGTGTTTATTATAAATGATTTATCTGTGGACTTCATTATTCTTTTAAAATTCATGTAGCCTTATAATCTTTAATCAAATACGTTACCCTTCCCTCCCCCCTCGAAACGACTTCTCTTCCGGTCATGTGCTATGGTGCGAGGGCGTGGCAACTCCCCTCAAACCGTGCTATGAGCAGAGATGG
The DNA here is from genome assembly GCF_051911475.1 of Siphateles boraxobius. Classification (NCBI taxonomy): domain Eukaryota; kingdom Metazoa; phylum Chordata; class Actinopteri; order Cypriniformes; family Leuciscidae; genus Siphateles; species Siphateles boraxobius. Next base: position 1,326,554 of record NW_027509190.1, read on the forward strand.
AGAAGAGGAGCGCTAGAGTAAAACCCTGCCCTCCGTTCAATATACCGTTTCACTTTTAAATACGTCACAACACTGGAGAAAAGTCGTTTGTAACTTCCGGTTCATGCCGACATCAAATAGAAGCAATAGTTTCCAAGACAAAAAAACTTCACAAATAACATCACTTACTTGTACTCAAACTCTTGGCTCTGTGAAGTGGAGTCTGGATTACTGGGGAGAAACCTGGTTGTGAGAAAGAGGAAACAGAAATTTGAAAATCTAACAAATGGAATAGTTTAGTGGCAGGATCACAAATCCAGCATCACAGCAATAGATTTTACATACCAGTTCAGCATTTTTCTGGTTTTCTGGAATCGATGCATCTTTCTAGAGTTTTTTTTTTTCTTGAGACTTCCAAGATTCTAGAGTAGGGAATAATGAATGAAAGAGACAGTTATCCACAATAAACAGAAAATAAATTACACAGATGAAATACAGGAAAATCAAATACACAAGTCAGACCCATTTTCCTGCTCCCTTCATGAACTTAAAATGATGTTTCTCCCAGGTGCTGTGTGGAGGTGTGCAGAGGATGGCTAAATTGTTGCCTTCGTCTTTTTGCTGAGGTTAAATGGGGGCCAATGGCACATGCTCTCGCTGAGCCACTCTTGCGGAACCACTGCAAATGGCAGATCCTCCTCGTTGATAAACTGAACAATGTGAACCATCTAAAATAGAAGAACATTTTGCATAAAGTATACTTTTTGATTAATTTCCAGGCAAAATCAATAACATTAAAATGCTCACCCCTTAAAAAAACGAGTCATTTTCACAAGTGGATCAACAGAAAACCATGTTCAGACAAACACAATCATATACATATACACACACATATATACATATATACACATTATATATATATATATATACATACACACATATGTATATATATATAAACACCAAAAGTTAAACTTTCTAGATGTAAAGCTTTCTTTCTAGATGTAAAGCATTGGCGATTTACTGTAGCTAGATACATTTCAACATTTCGAACATGCTTGAATTCAGTGAGTAAAAAAGGCGAAGCAGCATGTGTTAGCTAACACTGTAAGTTAAACTAGACTAGCAGCATGGTTGTCGAATCAAACAAAACATCATTATGTTTAGTTAGAAAACAACACAAGTTATACTGATCAGTCTTTCTTGTCGTAAAGATTTTGCTAACGTTACCATTCCCACGTGGGCGGGAGAATTGTCCTTCAGGATTTGGTTACGTAAGTTAGTTAATTATTCGACTGACCAATACTATCTTAAACCACATACTGTAGTACTCACACTGGCATAAACATACGTAAATATAGTTAAAAGAAGAAAAGAAAAAACTAACGCCAGGAAGAAACTAAGTAACGTTAGCCTAACTAACGTTAGCTATGTCAGAAACATGACGGAAACTTTGTAAACAAGGCTAACTTACTAGCTTGACTAGTAAGGCAAGAACATATTTGAAAAAGATGAACTAAAAATGTAAAAAATGAACATAATATTGCGTTACACAAAAAGGAAAAATGTACTTACTTTAAAGATCGTAGTCAATGACTAGATAGGATATCCTCTCCAAATACTGAAATCGTGTGACGAGTGGCCACTGTTGTGTTGGTAAATCTGCTTCTGTTTTTTAGGTACTGCCCCTCTCGGCCGGTGGAGGTACTTCTCTGTTTGTGCTTTAATACTTTCTTAAACATTTGTACAGATTGCAAAACTCGCAATTGCAAATTAATCCCTTATACCTGTAAAAGGTCAAATAAATAAAAAAATCGAGCTTGTAAAAAAATGAAAGACATAAACGAAATTTCCTGGGGTGACAGAGAGACAAAATATTTCTAAATATTTCACTTTATCTTTCAGGTCAAAACAGGGATTTTCATGTTTCTTATAAATATTACCATGGTTGCAAATTAATAAAAAAAATCTAAAGCATACCCATGCTTTTGGCCAAGTTGCAGATGTCTTTCACTGTTCACTGATTTCAGGCATTGGTGAAAAGTCTAACTTCATCCATTTATTCTGCTAAATTGTTCATACCATGAATGAAATATTTATTTTAAAACCTAATCAGAAAGATATTTATTGCCAAGTAAGTTTTACAAAAGGAATTCTTTTTGGACTATTTGTGCATCTCAATTGTGCATAAATCAAAGAAATGTAAAGAATTGTCACCTTAAGTGACTAAAATAATTCTATATATTTTACATAGGCATATCACTGAATCGCTTCAGAGTTTCAACGTAATTTAAATGTATTTTCCTAAACCTTATCATGGAATCAGACTGAGTCAAATCTGTTATAAACCCTAATGACTTTGGAGCAACAACAACAACAAAATTTGATATAATTCACATAATAATTATAATCGCTTTAAATGTGAAAGTTAAAATGCTGTCAGTTCCACTCATGCCAATGACATGGCTGGTCGATTTCAAAGCGGCTTGCCGCCAGCCGGCCGCGGTTCATTTAGACGGCGGCAACCGCCAGACAGAATGAAGTCGGCGGCCCGGCGGCTGTTCGCCGGCGGCATCTCGCAAGAAATGGGAGTGACGTATTCGGCGGCAAACGTTTCATCTCCGCCAGCGGGGCGCACCTATAGCCGACAGTTTGGGGCCGGCGGCAAAAAGAAGCCGTGCCGATATTTTTTGCTATCTGGGTTAGTTTGAATAAAGCCTACATTGGAACAAACACTATAATAGCATCCTACTTGATGACTTTATTTTTGACAAAACAAACATAGCCTAATATATAACATTTGAGCAGAAATTGGTGAACAAAAGCTTATTCAATGTGGCAGTAGCATATTTTACATTAAACAGTTAATAATCTATCCAAAACTAGTCAACAAAATGTTGTCTTTCATATTTCGTCTGTAACATAGGCATATCGTTTGTTGTTTTTATGAGCCTATATAAGGGCATAAATTTTAATTTGAAGTTTAATACGTTGCTAATACAAAGACATTTTAACGTTATTTCAACATATTTCAGTCGATTTTCACTCATCTCAGTATAGCAATAGGGTTTGGTAAAAACTGTTCAGTTCATTCATTCACACACAGACGCGATTCATATTTAAACAGTCTTTTTGCGGTTTACATACACTATGATATCGCGATTAGAACAATAATAATAAAGAACTTACTTATCAGATGGATCCGTTGCTCCTCGGAATGAAAAAAAAACAGCACATGTTCTGAGGTAAATGTCCCAGGATTACTCCTCACACAGCCTCGCAAGAAGAAATAGTAGGCTACATTAATCTGATGATTACATTTGTTGTGTTATCGCGTTTATGAGGGGCGTTGACACTTTGCATGTGTTGCTTCAGATCATTTGCGTTTGAATACCGCGCGCTCTCCGTGGGCGTGTCAGATTAGCAGAATAATGAGCTAAGAGAACGATAATGAGATCGGCTGACACCTCTCTCTTTTTTAATAGATTACATAAACAGAGAATATTTATTTTAGTTTTGAATTAGATATTTTAAAAGTACAAACTTAAATGATTATAAAGATATATTGCTCGTGCTTGTGTGAATAGTATTCGCTGAGCTTTGTTTAAGTTTAGAGACGTGCACCAGAAAAAAATTTAACGGAGACAGAGAGGCAGAAAGCACACCCTGTTTATTTTCTTCATTTTACAAAAGCACACGGTTTTGATGTTAATGTGAGTGTACACAAAAAAAGAAGACCCTCTATAGTTTATAATCATGTATTGATTTTATTTATATGACGTAAAATGACGGAGTATTTTAAGTCTATGTTGCTGCTATGTGGAAAAAAAACGACCCAAGAGAGTTAAAAAGCGTATAAAGGAAATGAGCGCTACACTCACCTAGCGTGGCAAACAGTATAAATTTTCTGTCAGACCCCAACCACTGTTTCTGTTCGGTTTCAAACCGAGGACCTTTCGCGAGTTAGGCGAACATGATGAACACTACACTACAGAAACCTATTGATGAGCTGGATGTGCTTTTTAGAAGATGGCTCCTTCCCATAATCTGCCCTGCAAGCAGTCTGACAGTCTGTAAATTCCACAAACAACAGAACAGAGGTCATTCGGCATGGCAGTCTGCCTACAGCTCCTTGGTACGATGGCCTTCACCTGTCTTAAAAGTAAGGGTTTTGTATCGAATTGCAGCATTTATTTTTAACATGCCTCCACTTGTTTCAGCCCAGTTTTGAATTGAAGACCTTTGCGTGTAAAGCGAACGTGATATCATGGCATGTGCTTTTTAGAAGATGGCTCCTTCCCATAATCTGCTCTGCAAGCAGTGTGACAGTCTGTGAATTCCACAAACAACAGAACAGAGGTCATTCGGCATGGCAGTCTGCCTACAGCTCCTTGGTACGATGGCCTTCACCTGTCTCAAAAGTAAGGGTTTTGTATCGAATTGCAGCATTTATATTTAACATGCCTCCACTTGTTTCCACCCAGTTTTGAACTGAAGACCTTTGCGTGTAAAGCGAAAGTGATATCATGGCATGTGCTTTTTAGAAGATGGCTCCTTCCCATAATCTGCTCTGCAAGCAGTGTGACAGTCTGTGAATTCCACAAACAACAGAACAGAGGTCATTCGGCATGGCAGTCTGCCTACAGCTCCTTGGTACGATGGCCTTCACCTGTCTCAAAAGTAAGGGTTTTGTAGCATTTATATTTAAAATGCATCCACTTGTTTCCGCCCAGTTTTGAACTGAGGACATTTTGCGTGTAAAGCAAACGTGATAACCACTACACTACGGAAACTTGATTTGGACGGTACCCACCTAGTGTCATTCGGCATGGCAGTCTGCCTACAGCTCCTTGGTACGATGGCCTTCACCTGTCTCAAAAGTAAGGGTTTTGTAGCGAATTGCAGCATTTATATTTAAAATGCATCCACTTGTTTCCACCCAGTTTTGAACTGAGGACCTTTCACGTGTAAAGCAAACATGGTAACCACTACACTACGGAAACTTGATTTGGACGTCAGTCCCACCGCTTCTAGGGTACGCTTGTTCAAAAGCGACTGAAACTATAGACTGCCCAGTGTTTTTAACATGGCAAAAAGCTGCTAATTTTGTTGGCAGACCGAACATTTTATATTACTGTACAGGAAACCTCAATGGTCATTTGTTTTATTTTTGTCCTTTTCTAAGAGATTAAACCACAAACATCCCTGCAAGTGTACTGACCTGCTCAACAGAAAATCGCATACGAAATTTTTGCAAAAATCACCCACAGTTTCCGCCCAGTTTCGAACTGGGGACTTATCGCGTGTGAGGCAAACGTGATAACCACTACACTACAAACACGTCTTCAGGTTGCAGACATTAATCTTTAGGTGCACGCTTATTAAAAAGCATATAAAGGAAATGAGCGCTGCACCCACCTAGCGTGTCAAAGAGTTAAAGTTTTCTGTCAGAATCCAACCACTGTTTCTTCTCGGTTTCGAACCGAGGACCTTTCGCGTGTTAGGCGAATGTGATGACCACTACACTACAGAAACCTATTGATGAGGTGCATGTGCTTTTTAGAAGATGGCTCCTTCCCATAATCTGCTCTGCAAGCAGTGTGACAGTCTGTAAATTCCACAAACAACAGAACAGAGGTCATTCGGCACCCACCTAGTGTCATTCGGCATGGCAGTCTGCCTACAGCTCCTTGGTACGATGGCCTTCACCTGTCTCAAAAGTAAGGGTTTTGTAGCGAATTGCAGCATTTATATTTAAAACGCATCCACTTGTTTCCGCCCAGTTTTGAACTGAGGACCTTTCGCGTGTAAAGCAAACGTGATAACCACTAAACTTCCGAAACTTGATTTGGACGTCAGTCCCACCGCTTCTGGGGTACGCTTGTTCAAAAGCGACTGAAACTATAGACTGCCCAGTGTTTTAAAAATGGCAAAAAGCTGCTAATTTTGTTTGCAGACCAAACATTTTTTATTACTGTACAGGAAACCTCAACGGTCATTTTTGTCCTTTTCTAAAGAGATTAAACCACAAACATCCCTGCAAGTGTACTGACCTGCTCAACAGAAAATCGCATACGAAATTTTTGCAAAAACCACCCACTGTTTCCACCCAGTTTCGAACTTGGGACCTTTTCGCGTGTGAGGCGAACGTGATAACCTCTGCACTACGGAAACACGTCTTCAGGTGGCAGACATAAATCTTTAGGTGCACGCTTGTTAACCCTCTGGGGTCCAAAGTGTTTTTGGGGTTCTGGAGGTGTTCTGACATGCTCTAACATTTGAGCTTTTTTCAGTTATTTATAAACATGTTAATGGCAAAGGTGTAATTTCACTCTATATAGCACAAACAGGGCTACCATAATATGTTAGCAAGATTGTATGTACATGTTTGTATTTTTGAGAGAATATTGTTTATGCATGGTTATTGAAAAAACTAAAACTTAAAGTCTCTGAAATAAGGCCACAAAACACATACTAAATATGTGTCCACAAGACTTTTGACTAATTGCTGTTCTCGCCTAGGATTTTTGCTTCAAAATGATCTGAAAATCATCCTTCCAAATCATTCACATAAAACAATACATTGATTTAAATTTAGTAAAACACTTTTTGTTTGGAAAGGCAATATGCGAAATGGGCGTGACTCATGTATAATGGTCTGATTCACACCTGTGAAGACAAAAGACCTGCTTAATGAGCCGCATAATGAGCTTTTCACAGGTGTGTCACTGAGCCACAAGAAACAATACAAGGACACAAGAAAAGAAATGTGTATATATACTACAAAATTGGTTCACAGTTGGAAACATCTATAAAAAAATAGTATTTTTCCACTTGTATTTTTGCTTGCAAATTGTATAATATCCAAGGTGAACATTTCTAGTAATTGTGTAGTTAATTCTCATACTGTATTTTCAGAAAGTTTTGAATATGTATCCTCTCCCCAAATTTGTCACTAATAAAACACAATACAAATAATTTGAAGAGAAGGCTTATATTGACCTTTTAAGATTTTGTTTACATCTACCTTGTAAATATATTATTTGCTATTTTATTAAAAAGGTTACAATTACAGCAACAATTAAAATAACAATATTTCAAGTGTAATATTTCTTTGTAAAAACTAAAGTGTACATTTTATCATACATATTTCAAATTTAAGGATTCATTAGTTTGAATAAAGCCTACATTGGAACAAACACTATAATAGCATCCTAGTTGATGACTTTATTTTTGACAAAACAAACATAGCCTAATATATTTAACATTTGAGCAGAAATTAGTGAACAAAAGCTTATTCAATGTGGCAGTAGTCTATAGTTTAGGCTACAGTAAACAGTTAATAATCTATTTAAAACTAGTCAACAAAATGTTGTCTTTCATATTTCTTCTGTAACATAGGCATATTGTTTGTTGTTTTTATGATAGCCTATATTAGGGCATATAAATATTAATTTGCAGTTTAATACGTTGCTAATACAAAGACATTTTAACGTTATTTCAACCTATTTCAGTCGATTTTCACTCATCTCAGTATAGCAATAGGGTTTGGTAAAAACTGTTCAGTTCATTCATTCACACACGCGATTCATATTTAAACAGTCTTTTTGCAGTTTACATACACTATGATATCGCGATTAGAACAATAATAAAAAAACTTACTTCTCAGATGGATATTTCATATTTCTTTGTAAAAACTAAATTATACATTTTATCATACATATTTCAAAGTTAAGGATTCATTAGTTTGAATAAAGCCTACATTGGTACAAACACTATAATAGCATCCTACTTGATGACTTTATTTTTGACAAAACAAACATAGCCTAATATATAACATTTGAGCAGAAATTGGTGAACAAAAGCTTATTCAATGTGGCAGTAGCATATTTTACATTAAACAGTTAATAATCTATCCAAAACTAGTCAACAAAATGTTGTCTTTCATATTTCGTCTGTAACATAGGCATATCGTTTGTTGTTTTTATGAGCCTATATAAGGGCATAACTTTTAATTTGCAGTTTAATACGTTGCAAATACAAAGACATTTTAACGTTATTTCAACATATTTCAGTCGATTTTCACTCATCTCAGTATAGCAATAGGGTTTGGTAAAAACTGTTCAGTTCATTCATTCACACACAGACGCGATTCATATTTAAACAGTCTTTTTGCGGTTTACATACACTATGATACCGCGATTAGAACAATAATAATAAAGAACTTACTTATCAGATGGATCCGTTGCTCCTCGGAATGAAAAAAAAACAGCACATGTTCTGAGGTAAATGTCCCAGGATTACTCCTCACACAGCCTCGCAAGAAGAAATAGTAGGCTACATTAATCTGATGATTACATTTGTTGTGTTATCGCGTTTATGAGGGGCGTTGACACTTTGCATGTGTTGCTTCAGATCATTTGCGTTTGAATACCGCGCGCTCTCCGTGGGCGTGTCAGATTAGCAGAATAATGAGCTAAGAGAACGATAATGAGATCGGCTGACACCTCTCTCTTTTTTAATAGATTACATAAACAGAGAATATTTATTTTAGTTTTGAATTAGATATTTTAAAAGTACAAACTTAAATGATTATAAAGATATATTGCTCGTGCTTGTGTGAATAGTATTCGCTGAGCTTTGTTTAAGTTTAGAGACGTGCACCAGAAAATTTTTTTACGGAGACAGAGAGGCAGAAAGCACACCCTGTTTATTTTCTTCATTTTACAAAAGCACACGGTTTTGATGTTAATGTGAGTGTACACAAAAAAAGAAGACCCTCTATAGTTTATAATCATGTATTGATTTTATTTATATGACGTAAAATGACGGAGTATTTTAAGTCTATGTTGCTGCTATGTGGAAAAAAAACGACCCAAGAGAGTTAAAAAGCGTATAAAGGAAATGAGCGCTACACTCACCTAGCGTGCCAAAGAGTTTACATTTTCTGTCAGAATCCAACCACTGTTTCTGCTCGGTTTCGAACAGAGGACCTTTTGCGTGTTAGGCGAACGTGATGAACACTACACTACAGAAACCTATTGATGAGGTACATGTGCTTTTTAGAAGATGGCTCCTTCCCATAATCTACTCTGCAAGCAGTGTGACAGTCTGTAAATTCCACAAACAACAGAACAGAGGTCATTCGGCATGGCAGTCTGCCTACAGCTCCTTGGTACGATGGCCTTCACCTGTCTTAAAAGTAAGGGTTTTGTATCGAATTGCAGCATTTATTTTTAACATGCCTCCACTTGTTTCAGCCCAGTTTTGAATTGAAGACCTTTGCGTGTAAAGCGAACGTGATATCATGGCATGTGCTTTTTAGAAGATGGCTCCTTCCCATAATCTGCTCTGCAAGCAGTGTGACAGTCTGTGAATTCCACAAACAACAGAACAGAGGTCATTCGGCATGGCAGTCTGCCTACAGCTCCTTGGTACGATGGCCTTCACCTGTCTCAAAAGTAAGGGTTTTGTATCGAATTGCAGCATTTATATTTAACATGCCTCCACTTGTTTCCACCCAGTTTTGAACTGAAGACCTTTGCGTGTAAAGCGAAAGTGATATCATGGCATGTGCTTTTTAGAAGATGGCTCCTTCCCATAATCTGCTCTGCAAGCAGTGTGACAGTCTGTGAATTCCACAAACAACAGAACAGAGGTCATTCGGCATGGCAGTCTGCCTACAGCTCCTTGGTACGATGGCCTTCACCTGTCTCAAAAGTAAGGTTTTGTAGCATTTAAATTTAAAATGAATCCACTTGTTTCCGCCCAGTTTTGAACTGAGGACCTTTTGCGTGTAAAGCAAACGTGATAACCACTACACTACGGAAACTTGATTTGGACGGCACCCACCTAGTGTCATTCGGCATGGCAGTCTGCCTACAGCTCCTTGGTACGATGGCCTTCACCTGTCTTAAAAGTAAGGGTTTTGTAGCGAATTGCAGCATTTATATTTAACATGCCTCCACTGGTTTCCACCCAATTTTGAACTGAGGACTTTTCACGTGTAAAGCGAACGTGATAACCACTACACTACGGAAACTTGGTTTGGATCTCATTCCCACCTCTTCTAGCGTACGCTTGTTCAAAAGCGACTGAAACTATAGACTGCCCAGTGTTTTTAACATGGCAAAAAGCTGCTAATTTTGTTGGCAGACCGAACATTTTATATTACTGTACAGGAAACCTCAATGGTCATTTGTTTTATTTTTGTCCTTTTCTAAAGAGATTAAACAACAAACATCCCTGCAAGTGTACTGACCTGCTCAACAGAAAATCGAATACGAAATTTTTGCAAAAATCACCCACAGTTTCCGCCCAGTTATGAACTGGGGACTTTTCGCGTGTGAGGCGAACGTGATAACCACTACACTACAAACACGTCTTCAGGTTGCAGACATAAATCTTTAGGTGCACGCTTATTAAAAAGCATATAAAGGAAATGAGCACTGCACCCACCTAGCGTGCCAAGGAGTTTACATTTTCTGTCAGAATCCAACCATTGTTTCTGCTCGGTTTCAAACCGAGGACCTTTCGCGTGTTAGGCGATTGTGATGACCACTACACTACAGAAACCTATTATTGAGACGGATGTGCTTTTTAGAAGATGGCTCCTTCCCATAATCTGCCCTGCAGGCAGTGTGACAGTCTGTAAATTCCACAAACAACAGAACAGAGGTCATTCGGCACCCACCTAGTGTCATTCGGCATGGCAGTCTGCCTACAGCTCCTTGGTACGATGGCCTTCACCTGTCTCAAAAGTAAGGGTTTTGTAGCGAATTGCAGCATTTATATTTAAAATGCATCAACTTGTTTCCGCCCAGTTTTGAACTGAGGACCTTTCGCGTGTAAAGCAAACGTGATAACCACTACACTTCCGAAACTTGATTTGGACGTCAGTCCCACCGCTTCTAGGGTACGCTTGTTCAAAAGCGACTGAAACTATAGACTGCCCAGTGTTTTTAACATGGCAAAAAGCTGCTAATTTTGTTGGCAGACCGAACATTTTATATTACTGTACAGGAAACCTCAATGGTCATTTGTTTTATTTTTGTCCTTTTCTAAGAGATTAAACCACAAACATCCCTGCAAGTGTACTGACCTGCTCAACAGAAAATCGCATACGAAATTTTTGCAAAAATCACCCACAGTTTCCGCCCAGTTTCGAACTGGGGACCTTTCGCGTGTGAGGCAAACGTGATAACCACTTCACTACGGAAACAAGTCTTCAGTTTGCAGACATAAATATTTAGGTGCACGCTTATTAAAAAGCATATAATGGAAATGAGCGCTGCACCCACCTAGTGTGGCAAACAGTTTAAATTTTCTGTCAGAATCCAACCACTGTTTCTACTCGGTTTCGAACCGAGGACCTTTCGTGTGTTAGGCGAACGTGATGACCACTACACTACAAAACCTATTGATGAGGTGCATATGCTTTTTAGAAGATGCCTCCTTCCCATAATCTGCTCTGCAGGCAGTGTGACAGTCTGTAAATTCCACAAACAACAGAACAGAGGTCATTCGGCACCCACCTAGTGTCATTCGGCATGGCAGTCTGCCTACAGCTCCTTGGTACGATGGCCTTCACCTGTCTCAAAAGTAAGGGTTTTGTAGCGAATTGCAGCATTTATATTTAAAATGCATCAACTTGTTTCCGCCCAGTTTTGAACTGAGGACCTTTCGCGTGTAAAGCAAACGTGATAACCACTACACTTCCGAAACTTGATTTGGACGTCAGTCCCACCGCTTCTAGGGTACGCTTGTTCAAAAGCGACTGAAACTATAGACTGCCCAGTGTTTTTAACATGGCAAAAAGCTGCTAATTTTGTTGGCAGACCGAACATTTTATATTACTGTACAGGAAACCTCAATGGTCATTTGTTTTATTTTTGTCCTTTTCTAAGAGATTAAACCACAAACATCCCTGCAAGTGTACTGACCTGCTCAACAGAAAATCGCATACGAAATTTTTGCAAAAATCACCCACAGTTTCCTCCCAGTTTCGAACTGGGGACCTTTCGCGTGTGAGGCAAACATGATAACCACTTCACTACGGAAACAAGTCTTCAGTTTGCAGACATAAATATTTAGGTGCACGCTTATTAAAAAGCATATAATGGAAATGAGCGCTGCACCCACCTAGTGTGGCAAACAGTTTAAATTTTCTGTCAGAATCCAACCACTGTTTCTACTCGGTTTCGAACCGAGGACCTTTCGTGTGTTAGGCGAACGTGATGACCACTACACTACAAAACCTATTGATGAGGTGCATATGCTTTTTAGAAGATGCCTCCTTCCCATAATCTGCTCTGCAAGCAGTGTGACAGTCTGTAAATTCCACAAACAACAGAACAGAGGTCATTCTGCATGGCAGTCTGCCTACAGCTCCTTGGTACGATGGCCTTCACCTGTCTCAAAAGTAAGGGTTTTGTAGCATTTATATTTAAAATGCATCCACTTGTTTAAGCCCAGTTTTGAACTGAGGACCTTTTGCGTGTAAAGCAAACGTGATAAATACTACACTACGGAAACTTGATTTGGACGGCACCCACCTAGTGTCATTCGGCATGGCAGTCTGCCTACAGCTCCTTGGTACGATGGCCTTCACCTGTCTTAAAAGCAAGGGTTTTGTAGCGAATTGCAGCATTTATATTTAACATGCCTCCACTTGTTTCCGCCAAGTTTTGAACTGAGGACCTTTCGCGTGTAAAGCAAACGTGATAACCACTACACTACGGAAACTTGATTTAGACGTCAGTCCCACCACTTCTAGGGTACGCTTGTTCAAAAGCGACTGAAACTATAGACTGCCCGGTGTTTTTAACATGGCAAAAAGCTGCTAATTTTGTTGGCAGACCGAACATTTTATATTACTTCACAGGAAACCTCAATGGTCATTTGTTTTATTTTTGTCCTTTTTTAAAGAGATTAAACCACAAACATCCCTGCAAGTGTACTGACCTGCTCAACAGAAAATCGCATACGAAATTTTTGCAAAAAACACCCACAGTTTCCGCCCAGTTTCGAACTGGGGACCTTTCGCGTGTGAGGCAAACGTGATAACCACTACACTATGGAAACAAGTCTTCAGGTTGCAGACATAAATCTTTAGGTGCACCCTTATTAAAAAGCATATAAAGGAAATGAGCGCTGCACCCACCTAGTGTGGAAAACAGTTAAAATTTTCTGTCAGAATCCAACCACTGTTTCTGCTCGGTTTCGAACCGAGGACCTTTCGCGTGTAAGGCGAACGTGATGACCACTACACTACAGAAACCTATTGATGAGGTGCATGTGATTTTTAGAAGATGGCTCCTCCCCATAATCTGCTCTGCAAGCAGTGTGACAGTCTGTGAATTCCACAAACAACAGAACAGAGGTCATTCGGCATGGCAGTCTGCCTACAGCTCCTTGGTACGATGGCCTTCACCTGTCTCAAAAGTAAGGGTTTTGTAGCGAATTGGAGCATTAAATTTAAAATGCCTCCATTTGTTTCCGCCCAGTATTGAACCGAGGACCTTTCGCGTGTAAAGCGAACGTGATAACCACTACACTACGGAAACTTGATTTGGACGGTACCCACCTTGTGTCATTCGGCATGGCAGTCTGCCTACAGCTCCTTGGTACGATGGCCTTCACCTGTCTTAAAAGTAAGGGTTTTGTAGCGAATTGCAGCATTTATATTTAACATGCCTCCACTTGTTTCCACCCAATTTTGAACTGAGGACCTTTCGCGTGTAAAGCGAACGTGATAACCACCACACTACGGAAACTTGGTTTGGTCTCATTCCCACCTCTTCTACCGTACGCTTGTTCAAAAGCGACTGAAACTATAGACTGCCCAGTGTTTTTAACATGGCAAAAAGCTGCTAATTTTGTTGGCCGAACATTTTATATTACTGTACAGGAAACCTCAATGGTCATTTGTTATACTTTTGTCCTTTTCTAAAGAGATTAAACAACAAACATCCCTGCAAGTGTACTGACCTGCTCAACAGAAAATCGCATACGAAATCTTTGCAAAAATCACCCACAGTTTCCGCCCAGTTTCAAACTGGGGACTTTTCGCGTGTGAGGCGAACGTGATAACCACTACACTACAAACACGTCTTCAGGTTGCAGACATAAATCTTTAGGTGCACGCTTATTAAAAAGCATATAAAGGAAATGAGCGCTGCACCCACCTAACGTGCCAAAGAGTTTAAATTTTCTGTCAGAATCCAACCACTGTTTTTGCTCGGTTTTGAACCGAGGACCTTTCGCGTGTTAGGCGAATGTGATAACCACTACACTACAGAAAATTGGTTTGGATCTCATTCCCACCTCTTCTAGCGTACGCTTGTTCAAAAGCGACTGAAACTATAGACTGCCCAGTGTTTTTAACATGGCAAAAAGCTGCTAATTTTGTTGGCAGAACGAACATTTTATATTACTGTACAGGAAACCTCAATGGTCATTTGTTTTATTTTTGTCCTTTTCTAAAGAGATTAAACAACAAACATCCCTGCAAGTGTACTGACCTGCTCAACAGAAAATCGCATACGAAATTTTTGCGAAAACCACACACAGTTTCCGCCCAGTTTCGAACTGGGGACCTTTCGCATGTGAGGCGAAAGTGATAACCACTACACTACGGAAACACATCTTCAGGTGGCAGATATAAATCTTTAGGTGCACGCTTATTAAAAAGCATATAAAGGAAAGGAGCGCTGCTACCACCTAGCGTGGCAAAAAGTTTAAATTTTCTGTCAGAATCCAACCACTGTTTCTGCTCGGTTTCGAACAGAGGACCTTTTGCGTGTTAGGCGAACGTGATGAACACTACACTACAGAAACCTATTGATGAGGTACATGTGCTTTTTAGAAGATGGCTCCTTCCCATAATCTACTCTGCAAGCAGTGTGACAGTCTGTGAATTCCACAAACAACAGAACAGAGGTCATTCGGCATGGCAGTCTGCCTACAGCTCCTGGGTACGATGGCCTTCACCTGTCTTAAATGTAAGGGTTTTGTATCGAATTGCAGCATTTATATTTAACATGCCTCCACTTGTTTCCGCCCAGTTTTGAACTGAAGACCTTTGCGTGTAAAGCGAAAGTGATATCATGGCATGTGCTTTTTAGAAGATGGCTCCTTCCCATAATCTACTCTGCAAACAGTGTGACAGTCTGTGAATTCCACAAACAACAGAACAGAGGTCATTCGGCATGGCAGTCTGCCTACAGCTCCTTGGTACGATGGCCTTCACCTGTCTCAAAAGCAAGGGTTTTGTAGCGAATTGGAGCATTTCATTTAAAATTCCTCCACTTGTTTCCGCCAAGTTTTGAACTGAGGACCTTTCGCGTGTAAAGCAAACGTGATAACCACTACACTACGGAAACTTGCTTTAGACGTCAGTCCCACCACTTCTAGGGTACGCTTGTTCAAAAGCGACTGAAACTATAGACTGCCCGGTGTTTTTAACATGGCAAAAAGCTGCTAATTTTGTTGGCAGACCGAACATTTTATATTACTTCACAGGAAACCTCAATGGTCATTTGTTTTATTTTTGTCCTTTTTTAAAGAGATTAAACCACAAACATCCCTGCAAGTGTACTGACCTGCTCAACAGAAAATCGCATACGAAATTTTTGCAAAAAACACCCACAGTTTCCGCCCAGTTTCGAACTGGGGACCTTTCGCGTGTGAGGCAAACGTGATAACCACTACACTATGGAAACAAGTCTTCAGGTTGCAGACATAAATCTTTAGGTGCACCCTTATTAAAAAGCATATAAAGGAAATGAGCGCTGCACCCACCTAACGTGCCAAAGAGTTTAAATTTTCTGTCAGAATCCAACCACTGTTTCTCTCGGTTTTGAACCGAGGACCTTTCGCGTGTTAGGCGAATGTGATGACCACTACACTACAGAAACCTATTGTTGAGAGGGATGTGCTTTTTAGAAGATGGCTCCTTCCCATTATCTGCCCTGCAAGCAGTGTGAAAGTCTGTAAATTCCACAAACAACAGAACAAAGGTCATTCGGCACCCACCTAGTGTCATTCGGCATGGCAGTCTGCCTACAGCTCCTTGATACGATGGCCTTCACCTGTCTTAAAAGTAAGGTTTTTGTAGCGAATTGCAGCATTTGTATTTAACATGCCTCCACTTGTTTCCACAGAATTTTGTACTGAGGACCTTTCACGTGTAAAGCAAACGTGATAACTACTACACTACGGAAACTTGGTTTGGATCTCATTCCAACCTCTTCTAACGTACGCTTGTTCAAAAGCGACTGAAACTATAGACTGCCCAGTGTTTTTAAGATGGCAAAAAGCTGCTAATTTTGTTGGCAGACCGAACATTTTATATTACTGTACAGGAAACCTCAATGGTCATTTGTTTTCTTTTTGTCCTTTTCTAAAGAGATTAAACCACAAACATCCCTGCAAGTGTACTGACCTGCTCAACAGAAAATCGCATACGAAATTTTTGCAAAAACCACCCTTAGTTTCCGCCCAGTTTCGAACTGGGGACCTTTCGCGTGTGAGGCGAACGTGATAACCACTACACTACGGAAACACATCTTCATGTTGCAGACATAAATCTTTAGGTGCACGCTTATTAAAAAGCATATAAAGGAAATGAGCGCTGCTACCACCTAGGGTGGCAAACAGTTTAAATATTCTGTCAGAATCCAACCACTGTTTCTGCTCGGTTTCGAACAGAGGACCTTTCGCGTGTTAGGCAAACATGATGAACACTACACTACAGAAACCTATTGATGAGGCACATGTGCTTTTTAGAAGATGGGTCCTTCCCATAATCTACTCTGCAAGCAGTGTGACAGTCTGTGAATTCCACAAACAACAGAACAGAGGTCATTCGGCATGGCAGTCTGCCTACAGCTCCTGGGTACGATGGCCTTCACCTGTCTTAAAAGTAAGGGTTTTGTATCGAATTGCAGCATTTATATTTAACATGCCTCCACTTGTTTCCGCCCAGTTTTGAACTGAAGACCTTTGCGTGTAAAGCGAACGTGATATCATGGCATGTGATTTTTAGAAGATGGCTCCTTCCCATAATCTGCTCTGCAAGCAGTGTGACAGTCTGTGAATTCCACAAACAACTGAACAGAGGTCATTCGGCATGGCAGTCTGCCTACAGTTCCTTGGTACGATGGCCTTCACCTGTCTCAAAAGTAAGGGTTTTGTAGCGAATTGGAGCATTAAATTTAAAATGCCTCCATTTGTTTCCGCCCAGTATTGAACCGAGGACCTTTCGCGTGTAAAGCGAACGTGATAACCACTACACTACGGAAACTTGGAAACTACGGAAACTACAAAAAGCTGCTAATTTTGTTGGCAGACCGAACATTTTATATTACTGTACAGGAAACCTCAATGGTCATTTGTTTTATTTTTGTCCTTTTCTAAGAGATTAAACCACAAACATCCCTGCAAGTGTACTGACCTGCTCAACAGAAAATCGCATACGAAATTTTTGCAAAAATCACCCACAGTTTCCGCCCAGTTTCGAACTGGGGACTTATCGCGTGTGAGGCAAACGTGATAACCACTACACTACAAACACGTCTTCAGGTTGCATTAATCTTTAGGTGCACGCTTATTAAAAAGCATATAAAGGAAATGAGCGCTGCACCCACCTAGCGTGGCAAAGAGTTAAAGTTTTCTGTCAGAATCCAACCACTGTTTCTGCTCGGTTTCGAACCGAGGACCTTTCGCGTGTTAGGCGAATGTGATGACCACTACACTACAGAAACCTATTGATGAGGTGCATGTGCTTTTTAGAAGATGGCTCCTTCCCATAATCTGCTCTGCAAGCAGTGTGACAGTCTGTGAATTCCACAAACAACAGAACAGAGGTCATTCGGCACCCACCTAGTGTCATTCGGCATGGCAGTCTGCCTACAGCTCCTTGGTACGATGGCCTTCACCCGTCTCAAAAGTAAGGGTTTTGTAGCGAATTGCAGCATTTATATTTAAAACGCATCCACTTGTTTCCGCCCAGTTTTGAACTGAGGACCTTTCGCGTGTAAAGCAAACGTGATAACCACTGAACTTCCGAAACTTGATTTGGACGTCAGTCCCACCGCTTCTGGGGTACGCTTGTTCAAAAGCGACTGAAACTATAGACTGCCCAGTGTTTTAAAAATGGCAAAAAGCTGCTAATTTTGTTTGCAGACCAAACATTTTTTATTACTGTACAGGAAACCTCAACGGTCATTTGTTTTATTTTTGTCCTTTTCTAAAGAGATTAAACCACAAACATCCCTGCAAGTGTACTGACCTGCTCAACAGAAAATCGCATACGAAATTTTTGCAAAAACCACCCACTGTTTCCACCCAGTTTCGAACTTGGGACCTTTTCGCGTGTGAGGCGAACGTGATAACCTCTGCACTACGGAAACACGTCTTCAGGTGGCAGACATAAATCTTTAGGTGCACGCTTGTTAACCCTCTGGGGTCCAAAGTGTTTTTGGGGTTCTGGAGGTGTTCTGACATGCTCTAACATTTGAGCTTTTTTCAGTTATTTATAAACATGTTAATGGCAAAGGTGTAAATTCACTCTATATAGCACAAACAGGGCTACCATAATATGTTAGCAAGATGTATGTACATGTTTGTATTTTTGAGAGAATATTGTTTATGCATGGTTATTGAAAAAACTAAAACTTAAAGTCTCTGAAATAAGGCCACAAAACACATACTAAATATGTGTCCACAAGACTTTTGACTAATTGCTGTTCTCGCCTAGGATTTTTGCTTCAAAATGATCTGAAAATCATCCTTCCAAATCATTCACATAAAACAATACATTGATTTAAATTTAGTAAAACACTTTTTGTTTGGAAAGGCAATATGCGAAATGGGCGTGACTCATGTATAATGGTCTGATTCACACCTGTGAAGACACAAGACCTGCTTAATGAGCCTGCATAATGAGCTTTTCACAGGTGTGTCACTGAGCCACAAGAAACAATACAAGGACACAAGAAAAGAAATGTGTATATATACTACAAAATTGGTTCACAGTTGGAAACATCTATAAAAAAATAGTATTTTTCCACTTGTATTTTTGCTTGCAAATTGTATAATATCCAAGGTGAACATTTCTAGTAATTGTGTAGTTAATTCTCATACTGTATTTTCAGAAAGTTTAGAATATGTATCCTCTCCCCAAATTTGTCACTAATAAAACACAATACAAATAATTTGAAGAGAAGGCTTATATTGACCTTTTAAGATTTTGTTTACATCTACCTTGTAAATATATTATTTGCTATTTTATTAAAAAGGTTACAATTACAGCAACAATTAAAATAACAATATTTCCAGTGTAATATTTCTTTGTAAAAACTAAAGTGTACATTTTATCATACATATTTCAAATTTAAGGATTCATTAGTTTGAATAAAGCCTACATTGGAACAAACACTATGATAGCATCCTAGTTGATGACTTTATTTTTGACAAAACAAACATAGCCTAATATATTTAACATTTGAGCAGAAATTGGTGAACAAAAGCTTATTCAATGTGGCAGTAGTCTATAGTTTAGGCTACAGTAAACAGTTAATAATCTATTTAAAACTAGTCAACAAAATGCCCAGATAGCAAACTGACATTGAATCAACGTGGAAACGACGTTTCTCGTGACATCGAAACAACGTTGATCTCCGACGTTGATCCGGCATCGTTTTGCTCATCGAATTAACGTTGAATCAACGTCAGACACACCATTCAAAACTAACGAAAAATCGACGCAATTGGTTTGCTTTCCTAACATTGAAACGATGTTGATTTTAAGTTAGTTGAAACGACGTTATAGAATCAACACATATTCAACATAACATCAATCTAATTGGTTTGCTTACCTAATGTTGAAACAATGTTGATTTCAGTTGGGTGAAACGATGTTGTACAATTAAAAATATCACTTAATAAGTTAGCCTGCATGGTAATAATGTATTAAACACACAAACATCACATTCAGTTATCATTGCTTTATTTATACAAAATATAAATTTACATATACTGTTTTAGAGCATACAAGACTTCTCTATTTAAGACAAATATAGAAATGGCATTTACACTCAAATAGCCTACACAGAAAGTAGGCTATATAAGTAAATTAAATACACACCACAGGCTTATCCTAGCATTATCGACATGTTTCTACAGTGGCCCTAAAGTGGCAAACGCGTTTCCTCACTATGTTGTTCTTCGTGCAAAAGAAGCGAGCTTAAGTCAGCGAATAAATCACTGACACAATGATGAACAAGTAACATTAATATTCTCCATAACATAATCTAATATAAATAGTCTCAAGTTACAAATTAAAAGTGATATTTACTCAGTTATTTTGAACCAAATGCATATGACTTCTATTTTCAGTGGGGCACAAGGAGATGCAAAGCAGAAAGTTAAGAGACTGACAGCCTTAGTCACAATTTACTATTATCACTTCTCTTTTCTGTAAATTAAAATAAAATAATGGCGAATTAGACTATGTGACTCTTCTTTTGTGTTCCACAAAATAAAGACATCTGTTTAGTAGAATATGTATCAATAAATTTTACCATTGAAAAATAGAGGACAGAAGAATATAGCAGATAAATTGGTTTACCTTCGCAATTAAAATGTATGTTCCTTGCTCTTGTAATATCAGGGATGTAAATATGACAAATATGTAACCCACATTTTTCACAACTAATTGGATCTACACAAATCATGCACATAATCTATTCTGGATTCAAAACAGTGATTTTTACTTAAAGGTAACAAGTTTGCAGCCCTGAATATTCATCTGTTTATGTCCCTTTGTTATATTTGCATACAGTATATCTACAGTGCATGCCTATTTATTATAATATTGCACATTTATTAAGTCTATCTATAGTCTAATCATTCTTTTTTTACCCAAGCACATTTTATCAATTCCAAACCTAATCATTCTGAATAACTACCATTCATTTTTAATATAATAATTTATAAGTGATATATAATTGTTAATGAGGATATCTTTATTCAGGTGTGCATAATTAAGCAGGTTTTCTTTGACAGATAAAATGGGCCAAAAAAAGAGATTTATACTGAAAAGTCATTATTAAATGACCTTGAGAAGGATGAAATAAGAAAAGTAAACTGACCGACCATTGGACAAGAAACGCTGATTGGGTCAACAGGGTCCAGCCCTTGGTACTTATTACATATCACTTGATTATACAGTACAAGTCAAAAGTTTAAAAAATGTGTTTGTCTCTTCTGCTCATCAATGCTGTATTTATTTGATCAAAAATACATAAAAAACAGTAATATTGTGAAATATAATTACAATTTAAAATAACGTTTTTTTTTTGTCTGTATTTTTTTATCAAATAAATGCATCTTGGTTAGCAGAAGAGACTTTGACCGGTACTGTATATTGATTATATACAAAATAAATAGTAGGTAATAAGATTGATGTGGTTTGGCATTGATAAAATGTGCTTGAAAAAACATGATCAAAATGTATCCTCTCAAATAATGCATACACTGTATTATATCTAGTATTATTAAAGCAAAACAGAGCAATTTGTAGATGTTAAGTTTTCGAAAAAAAAATGTTCCTTTCTCTCACAAACACAACACATCAGTTACACCTTTTTAAATTCTTCGTATCCTATAGATACTTTTAATATTATCTCATAATTTATCTATCATCCAATATAACTGATGTCATTTTAAGAACTGATACAATGATCCATTATACTGTTACACACGTTTTCTTTCTCAACTTTTTAAAAACATAACTGACTGGGTTTACTTGAATACTCACCAAGACCAGCATTTTGACATTATTTTGTGTGTATTTTACTGTTTACAGTCAATAAGCAGCGACAAAAAAAACTCAATTTAGTACTGAGAGGCGGCTTTATCTGCGATCACTTTAGGTGTGAACAAAATCTGCGAGAAGGAGTAAAAAATATTGCACAATACACACAATCCCATGGCAAAATTCTATATAATACTATTAGTTACATGTTGAATTCATGTTTATAAAAAAGACGCTGCAGAGCGTGACGTCATATGCTCAAACCCCTTGTGTGACCGCACCTAAAATGTGAGCATATTAATTTCTTTCATTGTGATTTGTCAAATAGAATTTGTGCACCTCCAATGAAGAATTTGAAAAGCTGTAACTACTGTGTTGTTTGTGAGAGAGAAAGTTTGAAACTTTCTCTCTGTGACTTTAAATTTACTGATGTGTGACTTCTTTACACCTACAAATTCCACTGTCACGTGCTCAGTTTTGCTATAATAATAACCTCACAGAACATGGTGGTAATCGGCCATCCGTGCAAAAGCAGAGGTCGGTCTGGTGTACAGGTACATCTGTCCAGGCCAACATCTGATGCCTTGATGCTGGGGATCCCAGATTACCTGCAATAAAAATAGTACAGTTCAAAATCTATCATACATCCATCTCATCTGGTATCACAAATGATCATTCCAGGTTCAATTTAAGCTATGCTCAATATTAGGGCTGCACGATATTGAAAAACGTACATTAAAAACAATTTCACCAGATTATTTATTATTTAATAAATATTCTGGTGAAATTGTTTTTAATTAATTTAATTCATTAAGTGCATTTTTGGGATTTTCGCACGTAGAGAGCTAAGGCCTACATCGTTATCGTGAAACCTGGCCCAGAGCAGTCAGTGATTTGTAGGATGTGTACATCTACAATCAAGAATTTCAAAAGGTGTAACTTGTGTTGTGTATGGAAGCTTGTTTCCGCCACAGAATGAAAAATAAAAAAGGTAATTGCGACTTTTTATCTCACAATTCTGACTTTATTTCTCAGAATTGCGAGATTTAAAGTCAGAATTGCGTGATATAAAGTCGCAATTGCGTGTTATAAAGTCAGAATTGCGAGATATAAAGTCAGAATTGTGAGATATAAAGTCAGAATTGCGAGATATAAAGTCAGAATTGCGAGATATAAAGTCAGAATTGCGTGATATAAAGTCGCAATTGCGTGTTATAAAGTCAGAATTGCGAGATATAAAGTCAGAATTGATTGATATAAAGTCGCAATTGCAGGTTATAAAGTCAGAATTGCGTGTTGATCATTGATTTTGTGTCTTCTCCCGTCCCGCAGGAAAAAAACACGTATTTGTATTGCTATTATTAAAGAGATTCATGGGGTTGTTTGTTTCGTTTCCCTGGCCTGCATGTATTCTGAGCATTCTGACGCACTGATCAGGAAGATGAATAGTAGCCTGGCTAGGCTATCGGGGACATCTAAAACGCTTAGGCTAC
This sequence comes from Siphateles boraxobius, assembly GCF_051911475.1. Taxonomy (NCBI): domain Eukaryota; kingdom Metazoa; phylum Chordata; class Actinopteri; order Cypriniformes; family Leuciscidae; genus Siphateles; species Siphateles boraxobius. The sequence continues at coordinate 1,349,843 of NW_027509190.1, forward strand.
CGCGCGTTTTATTTTAGCCGCCCATTCCCGCCCGCAGCAAAGTTCAAACCGCCCGCTCCCGCGAGATATGCGGGACCCAACGGGACTCAATCCCAATGCAGCTCTCTAAATCAGAGCATACATGGATGACATGACAACCATGACTACAACAGTAGCCTGCACTAATCGGTTATTGGGTAAGTTAACCGATAATATTGAATGGGCAAGAATGCAATTTAAGCCCTCTAAATCAAGGAGCATCTCGATAGTTAAAGGAAAGGTGGTAGATAAAACATTCTTCATTAATGGTGAGGCAATACCAACAGATTCTGAGAAGCCAGTGAAGAGTCTAGGGAGATGGTACGATGGGGATCTAAAGGACACAGTTCGAGTGGGAGAAGTTAGACGACAAGCAGTAGAAGGGTTGAAGAGCATAAACAGCTGCGCTCTACCAGGCAAACTAAAACTCTGGTGCTTTCAGTTTGGTCTATTGCCGAGGTTGCTGTGGCCACTGACTGTGTACGAGGTTTCTTTGACAACAGTGGATAAGCTGGAAGCGTTAATAAGTTCATACATCAGGAAATGGTTGGGAGTTCCACGCTGCCTCAGCAGAGTGGGACTTTATAGTAAAGCAATATTGCAGCTGCCAGTCTCTGCGTTAACCGAGGAGTTTAAGTGTGCCAAGGTCAGACTGGAAATGACCTTAGTAGAGTCACGCAACAAATGTGTAAGGGAGGCAGCACCTGTGTTAAAAAAACTGGTAGGAAGTGGTCAGCAAAGAAATCTGTGGTAGAGGCATAGGCTGACCTTCAAATTGGGGATATCGTGGGACAGGTACAGCATGGAAGAGGGGGTTTTGGGCTCAGTTTAGCTCCTCCTAAATGGCACAAGGCAGGCCCAGCTCAAAGGAGGAAGCTGGTAGTCAACGAGGTGCGAAAGCAGGAGGAGAGGATGAGATCTATAAAGGCCATTTCCCAGGCCAAGCAGGGAGAGTGGATGAGATGGGAGAGTGTGGAACAACGCAAGATGGGCTGGCAAGACCTTTGGTCAATGGAAGATAGTAGGATCAGTTTCCTTATCAGGTCAACATATGATGTTCTCCCATCACTGCAGAACCTAAACCTCTGGGTAGGAGAGGATCCCTCTTGTCCTTTGTGTTCATCACCTGCCACATTAAGGCACATTTTGACAGGATGTAAGGTGGCTCTTAGCCAAGGTCGGTTTACTTGGCGCCATGACCAAGTACTGCGGTGTTTGGCTTTAGCATTGGAAGGCAAGCGCAACATGACCAATAAGTTGCCACCTGTTCTAGCAAAACATTACACACAGAAGACAATATTCCTCCGCCCAGGCGAGCAACTACCTAGAAAAGGTGTTAAAACCAATTCTCGCCCAGGACAACTGGAAGCTGCTAGGGACTGGAAAATGCTGGCTGATCTTGATCAACGGCTTATTTTTCCACCTGAGATTGCCACCACTAACCTCCGACCAGATATTGTTTTGCGGTCTGGAACACATTGTTCAACTGATAGAGTTAACAGTGCCATGGGAGGATGCTGTAGATGAGGCATATGAGAGGAAGAAATTGCGGTATGCTCATCTGGCCACTGAGGCAGAACAGCGAGGATGGAGAGTCCAGGTTTATCCAATGGAAGTGGGTTGTCGAGGATTTGTGGCACACTCTACAACCCGGTTCCTCAGAGACGTCGGATTCAGTGGCCAAGAGTTGCGTCGCACAGTAAAGAACTTATCTGAAGCAGCAGAGCGGAGCAGCAACTAGCTGTGGTTGAGACGGAAAGATTCTGGCTGGCTGTGAACAGGCCGCCACGCTACGGTCTCGTAGAATTCTTGAAAAACTCTAAGAGTCTGTTGGTTTATTTGTATGGTTTGCATAGTAATTACAGTTATTACGTTCCTGTGTATATTGCGTGAATGAGGGTTGGTGTTTGGGCAGATATTGTGTTTTGTGGTAGGTAGTATGCCATACGGAACCGTTGCCACTGAAACTACTTTAACGAAGACAGTGGGGCTCGACAGCCTTAGTCAAACGGGTTGGCGCGTATGGTTGGGTTGCGGAGAGATTGTGAGATTGCGGTTAGGTCACACGTGAACTACGAGGAAGGAGCAACCTCAGCAGCAGGAGGGATGTAGAGGTCAGTAAGCTGGGCTGAGTTGAGTGGGGGACGGAGGGGGGTGACTCTAGGACGGCAGAGTCACTGTCGAGCCCTCTTGAGGTGTCGTGGGCTAGTCGATGAAACACTGAGGACGGAAGGTGCCCACTTGAAGACCCTAGAGATGTCCCCTACTCAGCTCAATCCAGACGGTTGTCATGCTGGTCCACTGGGGAGACCACACTGTAGTTGCAGCCGTTGTGTGTACTGACGCGCCAAGTACACTGCAGCCGTTAACACCGGACAGAAGGAGATTCACATCACCATATGGAAAGAAGTGTAAATTGGATGGAGAGATGGAGAGAGAGAAGCATAGGTTACTGTAAAGCTACGTCTTAGTATGTGCTTATATTGGCGAAAGCCGAGTACAAATCCAAGTACAAATCAGCATGAGGTTTAACATCTACTCTCGTGTAATGGAAATGTCAGAATTGCGACTTTATATCTCGCAATTGCGACTTTATTTCTCAGAATTGCGACTTTATATCTCGCAATTGCGACTTTATTTCTCACAATTCTGACTTCATATCTCGCAGTTGTGAGATAAAAAGTCGCAATTATTATTATATATTTTTTTTTATTCAGTGGCGGAAACAAGCTTCCATAGTTGTGAGAGACAAAAAGAGAAAAAAGTTAGCAATTCCTAAAAAAAAAACCTGTCACAGGTGATAAGTTTTGCTATTATAATACCTTAACATGATAGTAATCAGTCATCTGCAAAAGCAGAGGGGTTGGTGTGGTGTACAGTTAGGCTACATCTGCAGTTCCAGGTCAGCATCTGATGTCTTGATGTGGAGATCACATTCAGCTGGAGATCCCAGAAAACCTGCAATAACAGTCAAATTAATCATACTCATTTCAAAAACTCATCATTCTGTAGTAGTGTGTTTGATTAGGGTTGGAGCAAAACTCTGCAGGACTGTTGCTCTCAGGTCTGACGTTGTTCATTAATTCATTCAATTAGGACCATGGTCAATAGACCATTTTTAAGACTATATGCCATTAATGTCTTTATCATAACATCACTGTTGACTAACTTGCTGCATGATGTAGTTTTAATTAATCTATCAGTAAAAAAATATACTTACAAAGCTAATGCAGTTATGTTTGGATGGCTCTTAAAAGAGCCATTGGTTTATTCAGCTGCTGTTGAGACAAAAGGGGAGAAAAAGAAGAAACATCAATGAATATGAGTTTGATATTGCATGTCTGTACAAATTAAAAATTGTTTTTTTAAATAAATTATTTAATCATATGGTTTGAACATGGCAATTCAGAAGATGACTGCACTTACAAAAATCGGATGATAATCGGCACTAAAAAAAGAGAAAGGAATAATTATTTTCATGTTATTAACCCAAAGTTAATAAAGTGATTCATAAATATGTAAAATAACATTTGAAACTGCACAGAGAGAGTAAAGAATGTAAAGTGCAACACATTTTATTAGACTTTCCAACCCACCAACAAAAAATAAATCATAAAAGTCACAGTTCAGATGCAATTTAATTCTTTAAAATAATTATAATTTTACTTAATTACGATTTCTTACATCATTTTCTTTTTATACACTGCCCATATTGTAGGTTTTTTCATAAATAATAATAATCATTATACATTTTAAAACACATTTATTATTATTATTATAATAAAATGATGGATGGCTGAATTCATTGTAGCTCTCTCTCTCTCAGTATGTGTGAGAGAGGAGCACTGGCAGCCAAATCTGTGACCGCAAATGACGTCACACAAATATAACGGCATTAATGTTTAATGCTGTCTTGGTGAACATAAGAGACATAAACATTTGTACCAACACAATTAGTGTATGTTTGACGTTTTACTTACTAATCATATGGTTCATCAATAGAGATGATGATCAGCTCAACTCTGCTATGGTGCAGGGCATCAGCATTGAAGGATCTAGGAACACAACAAACCATTTGTCACAGAGCCAACAATATTATTATACAATCCCAGGTTTATTAAAAGGAAAGAAGAAGCTACAGCAGAGGTCAAATGCAGAAAAGAGAAATAATTTAAAGAATATACAGAAAATAATTTCTTAATTAGGATAACAAAATTTGTTTTTGGGTTAAATTCATTTAATATTGCTCTTAATAACTTACGTTTGGATGTCCTCAAAACCTTCTTAAAATAAATTAAAGAAATAAAAATTTAAATTTGAGAAATAAAAATATAAGACAATAACAGATGCATGGTGATATAGGTGAAACATATTGTGATAAAATGGATATGAGGTTATGTATGGGATGAATATAGTATCAAAATGATTAACACGAGCAAGCACAGATATCAATGAACCTGATTAATGTTGCAGAAATGTTTTACTATCCACAACCAAATGCCTTTCAACTTGCGTGTGCAAAATACAAAATTGAATGAATGTGTTGCAATTTGTACAAATAGAGACATTTTTGTGAATACAAATTTTTTCTTTTGTATTAGTGTATCATAATTTGTGCATGCAACAAAGAAGATGTGCATGTGTGGATCAGGTGACGCGCGTGCATTCATTGACGTCTTTTCTGAGTCGATCTCATTTGATTCATTTGGATTTTGAGACTTTCTTTTCGCGGTTTTTAAGCATTTCACAACCCACACACAAACAACTACAAATGAATAGGCCTGGTGCTAGTTATTAATGTGTGCACAACTACCCATCTATTTGACAAAATCACAAATGTGCGTCACTACATTTAAACTAATACAATACAACTTGTGTGTGCAAAATCCAGAATCACATGAATGTGCAGCATTTTGTACAAATAGACACATAGTTGTTAATACAAAACCTCGATTTTGTATTAATGTAGCTCAGAATTTGTGCATGCAACAAGTAAGATGTGCATTTGTGGATCAGGTGACACGCGTGCATTCATTGGCTCGTTTCTGAGTCGGTCCTATAATGATTAATTTGGATTTTGAGACTTTCATTTCGCCGGTTTAGCCTTGCACGATCCACACACACTGCCTGAGAAAACCTGCAACCACTAGATGGCAGTATTCTGCTAAAACAGACAATGGCAGCGTAATCGAGCGATCTTCCCCATTTACGCTCAAAGTGAGTGATATTGAAGCACCACATTTAGTACACCTACCGTATTAATAAAGTATACACTGTATGTATAGGCAAACAGATTAAATCAGATTATGAAAAACACCCATAGAAAACCAATATAAAATGCTTAACGTGCAATATAGTGAGTTGCATGTTTAATAAGGTGTAGCTAGGCTACTGAGTTTTTATATCATCGTCTTACTGCATTGACGTTAAGCTTTTTCTTTATAATAATAGGCTCTATGGGAGGAAAAATATATAGCCTACAGACAAGAGCCTATAAGTTATATAACGCAATGAATGAAAATGAATAGAAATTAAAATGACTTGTCATACTGCCAATGCATTTGTAGGCTATTACGGAAAAAAATCTAATTTAAATGGCTTTTTTTTATTTTTTTTTTATTCCACTGTTGTACGTTGTTGCCGTATGGCAACATATCATAAAGGACCTTAACATTTTTAAAAAATCAATTTTTTTTTTTACAGCACTTCAAGTTAAGCCATTCTAAGAAAATAAAAAGAGTCAAATATTTTTTTCTATAGGTCTATCATAATGCGTGCGGTAGAGGGTTAATACAAAATCGAGGTTTTGTATTAACAACTATGTGTCTATTTGTACAAAATGCTGCACATTCATGTGATTCTGGATTTTGCACACACAAGTTGTATTGTATTAGTTTAAATGTAGTGACGCACATTTGTGAATTTGTCAAATAGATGGGTAGTTGTGCACACATTAATAACTTGCACCAGGCCTATTCATTTGTAGTTGTTTGTGTGTGGGTTGTGAAATGCTTAAAGGGTTAGTTCACCCAAAAATGAAAATTAAGTCATTAATTACTCACCCCCATGCTGTACCAACCCCGTAAGACCTTTGTTCATCTTCGGAACACAAATGAAGATATTAGTGCTGGGCGGTAAACCGGTTCAAACCGAAAACCGGTTTATATTTCCGTCGCGATATTGATTTTGAATAAACCGCCATACCGGTGTATTTAATTAGACAACGTTCGGAACGAACATACGCTGCGCGACACTGTTTCAGACGGACCCTTTCCAATGTTGCACTTCTAAGCAGCGACGAGTGAGGGTAAACAAACAGCAGTGCTCTGTTACGTTACATGGACGAAGGATGCTGAGCGCATTATTGTAGCGCGAAAGTACATTAATATAATGCGCGAGCGCGAATCTACGGTGGCCGAGAGGTGCAAAACAAATCACAATTATAAAAACAAAATAACAATTATAAAAACAAAATAACAATTCAGAAAACACAACGACATTTCAGAAAACACAATAACAATTCAGAAAACACAATAACAATTCAGAAAACACAACGACATTTCAGAAAACACAATAACAATTCAGAAAACACAACGACATTTCAGAAAACACAATAACAATTCAGAAAACACAATAACAATTCAGAAAACACAACGACATTTCAGAAAACACAATAACAATTCAGAAAACACAATAACAATTCAGAAAACACAATAACAATTCAGAAAACACAACGACATTTCAGAAAACACAATAACAATTCAGAAAACACAATAACAATTCAGAAAACACAACGACATTTCATAGAAAACGGAAAAGGTAGGTACATTTTAAGAATGGCAAACTTGTCGCTGATTGGACGAGACACCTGTCAATCAAGCTTTACAGGAAGTAAGAAATTTAAACGTTACTTTGAAGAAGGACATTCATTTGCCGTGATTGTGGACATGCTGGCGACATACCACGACATTAAAATGAGCTTGTGCTCAAATGGCTTAAGTTTATCACACCCATCAACATGCCAAAGATAGTTCGGTCCCATGGAGTGATATGCAGACATCCCAAGTCTCCCGGAAGTTCCCCGCATATTGATAGCGGCTCCCTGATGCCTGCAAATTAGTTAAAAACTCGGAGCTCTAGAGAATCTAGAGCTGGCGAGCTCCAAACCGTGTAGCACACGGCAGAGAGGTAGAGACAGAGAGCGAGAGACCTTGCGTGTGTGTGCGCCTCACGAAGCGCATGTAAATATTTTTTAGTAATCTTGTAAATAGTTTTAATATCGGGGTATGTCACCAGCATGTCCACAATCACGGCACATGAATGTCCTTCTTCAAAGTAATGGTTAATGTGTTCCATTTTCGCATTTAGCAAAACAAAGTTGATCACAAATTTCTTACTTCCTGTAAAGCTTGATTGACAGGTGTCTCGTCCAATCAGCGACAAGTTTGCCATTCTCAAAATGTACCTACCTTTTCCGTTTTCTTTGAAATGTCGTTGTGTTTTCTGAATTTTTATTGTGTTTTCTGAATTGTTATTGTGTTTTCTGAATTGTCGTTGTGTTTTCTGAATTGTTATTTTGTTATTATAAGTGTAATTTGTTTTGCACCTCTCGGCCACCGTACGAATCTCTCTGTTCGCGCGCGGAATATAATGTGCCGCGCTCTCAGATACACGCTGCTCTTGTTAGAATAGGTATATTTTCTCTGGGCTCGCTCAGAGAATCCTGCACTTAAAACGTGTTCAGTGCAATCGCGAATCTCTCCTCTTCCCCAGCTAACAATTTTAGGTTATAAGAACGTTTTCATAACGTTCCCATTAAGTTTTAATAACGTTATTTCTGAATGTTCTAGGAACATTCAAAATGTCCAGTTTTTTAGACGTTGTATTAACGTTATTTCGTAGTTATAAGAACTCTATTCAAAACGTTATAAGAACGTTCAATTCTACGTTCTTGCTTGGTTATAAGAACATCATTCAAACGTCATTAGAACTTACAATTCTCCCGTTATATAAACGTTGTATTAACGTTATTTCCTGGTTATAAGAACGTTATTAGAACGTTAAGAAATAACAATTTTAGGTTATACTGGGCGCTATTCTATTCTAGAATATTCACTAATGACAGTAAAATAGACCATCCTAAGTCAATTTACTGCTGTAATTCCTCTCTCAGCCAGTAGAAAATGCTTTGAACACCTGATTATGCATAAAAAAAAAAAAACGTCATATACCGGAAAACCGGCATAATTTTGAAAAAAACCGTGATATAAATTTTTTGTCAAACCGCCCAGCACTAGAAGATATGTTTGATTAAATCTGAGAGGTGGATCACTGCTACATAGGCTGCCTAAGGGAATGAAACTTGAGTAATTCACCTGTGTTTCCTACTTCTCCGACTTCTTTCTTCAGAAATGTTGAAGTCGTGGAGCTTTCTCTCTGTTATGGGTTATTGTGTTTCTACTGAAATCACAGAACATTTTTTGGTAACACTTTAGAATAATGGTCCGTAGTTAACAAGTAGCTATGCAGGAAGTAATAGGTAGTACTGCATTAACACCGAACTTAATACTATTAAGTTAACTAATATGGAAGCAATATTAACTAAGCAGTAAGTAATATCTAATTTAGTACACCTATTTCAGCTTTCAGCTTTTATTTATTTATTAATAGCTACCTATTACTTCCTGCATAGCTACTTGTTAACTACGGACCATTATTCTAAAGTGTTACCCATTTTTTTTATCAATATTTGTTTAACTTACCATTGAGCTAACGTTAGTTTCAGCCAATTATCTCGCTCCGTGTAAGTAACATCACCGATTATATACGTTTATGTTTATGTTTGTGTTAAATAAATTAGCTCACTTCCAAGAAAAAACTTTACAAAACCTCTCATCTTCACATAAGGTGATTAAAAGCCCAAACTTTCATAAATAAAAGCTCAACCGAGTTAACGTTAGCTTACCTCTTCTGAAAACGGTTGAGATGCTTACGGACTTTTTCCGAAGACACTAAACCATGTCTATAAAGTAAATATTAAACAGAAGCGTGTCAATTACAAGTAAGAGAAATGTCAAAAACAGTTGTGTGTATTATTCGTGTGCTGTTAGAGACTAATCTCACCTGAAAGCAGTTAAAACAACAGCGAGAGAGGGAGTTTTGCTGATTGCCAGTAGCAGTGGTCCCGCGCCGTTCCCATGGCAACTCTGCGCCGCGGCCGCTCCACTGAATCGAAATTTCACGCGCACGGCCATTGATTTAAACCACGTCAAAATCATTCAGCACTTAAATAAAAATCTAATTAATATAAAATTATTAATTTAAAACTGATTTTAGAGATCTATGACTCTTTCATAGGTGCAATGGCCTATGCCCACACATAATATGATGCGGTCACCAGAATCACTGGCGTAGCCACGGGTGTGCCGGGGTGTGCCGGTGCCACCCACAGTGGTAGCTGGCACACCTAAAATAGATGCAGAATTATTTTTTAAAGTTTTAATAAAAATGTTTCCTAAACTTGGACTATTGTTGTTTACTTAAAATATTTGTACATTTAAAATGTATTTTAATTTTTAAATAATTATCGTTAAAAAAAATATCTGCCTACATTCTGACTGCCAAGTGCCAACCAATCCGTAAACAGCCGCTGACTGGTAATACGGTTGTGCTGTTGAGGCTCGCGCCTCATTAGGAGAAATAGAAACAAATGAGCGCAGATCACACAAAGAAACTTAATGAAAATAAAGCGGTTAAAAAATTTATGTTTTTATATTTATAACATATGATATGATACAGTTAAGCAACATCACAGTGACCAAGAGTGGTGAATACCATCACGATTGAAAATATGACACTGATTTCATATGACAGTTCAATAAACAAGTAATTAATATCAAGTCACTAACATTTTAGACACAATATTGACTGTTTTTGTTCTATTTGAGCAGCGAAAATAATTCAAAACAAAGATAACAGCAGAACCACAGCGCAGCTCACCTGAAAACATAACCGCATTACTGAATGATTCAGCGCTTTGAATGAATCGATTGAGTCAAAAATTCAATGACCCATTAAATAACTGCCTCATTCCTGAATGATTCAGCCGTTTGAACGAATCATTTGAATAAATGACTCAATAACTCACTCATCAAGACGGTCACCTGCCGCCCCCTACTGGTGGTTTAGTTTCGAGTTTAAAAGTAGGCTATCATTCTTTCCAATATGTCATATTTGTATCTTTAAAAAAAAAAATTAAAACAATCTCATAACATTATTTAATGCAGTTGTAATTTTTCAGTGTAAATTAATTAATTTGATTGGTAACAGCATAGTGTCTTATTATTTCATTGAATTTATTGATCAAATCTAAGAATTTAAAATGAAAGATGAAGCATACATTTAAACCGATTTCTGGATTTTTACTTGGACAAGAGAATGGCCGATTTACTTGTTCGAAGGACAAGCACATGTAAAGCCTTAATGTTGATCCCTGAGTTATATTTTATATACTGTAGGCCTAGTATTATGTTTATGTGGCAAGCCAGTTTTACACATCAGCCCAGTCTATTCTGTAAAGTTAGTGATAAGCCGGGTCCGAGTTTTTTTGCACATTAATTTGACAATAAATGTGGCACACCCAATTTTTCTTATGCACACCCAGAGACGCTTTTCTGGCTACGCTAGTGACCAGAATAATACAAATAAAATAAAAACTTTTGACCGCATTAGTTCATTAGTTATTTTTTCTAAAGTAGGCCTACTCCTGGTAAGTGTTAATTGCTTTTACCCCGGGCTTACAGTAAAAAGATGCCTGTGAAAAATATTTTAATTTAATTTTATGCATTTATGGTGAGATTAGGCTACTATATTTTCATGTCAATCTGTGTTCATTTTTTCCACGAACATGCAGTGTCACTTTAATTCATCATGTGCAGCCATGCATCCCTTTAAAAACGAACGATAAATAGTGCTGATCATGTCTGAGAGTGACGGAGAATTTTAAATTGTGCAGCCTATATGGCTACAGCTCTAGGCCTATACTTGTCTAAAAAGACCAGCCATTTATCATATTTTTATCACATCCTTTATCAAAATGGTTAATTATAAAATACATTTTGTTGTTTGAATGCTAAAGAGATGGACCCGCGCAAAACGCGACATCGGACTCGCATATAGTAGCCTAGTCTATAATATTTTGTATACCATCACTTTGCTTTTGATTTTATGTTTATATAGCCTGTTTATAAAGCCAGTCTTAAGTGCTTTCAGATTCTCTTTCAATGCTTATATATATATATATATATATATATAATAAAGATGCCCTGAAAGTTGATTAAAAAAACTCACTTGATAATAAACTATACATTATCATTATTAATATATTTTCATGAATATATTTTGACATAAAAATGTGCTTGTGCCTATATGTGCTTTCATTTCATTTTAATATGAATGGCATCTGCTCACTAAACAGCCACTCAGAAAAACTTGTAGCCTATATGATTTTTTATAGTAAATTAAAATCATATCAATAGATTAAAAGATATGCACGTCCTATTCCGTACGAATAGGGCTTTATAGTGCACGATGGCCGATCCTTCTAACCAAGTTTCAACATATAATCTACGTTATGATTTCGCAAATTGTGGATCTGCTGATGAAACAACCCCCTTTCGACGTTGAATCGATGTCGCATTTTCAACGTAATAACGTTCTGATGTAACGATCAAATAGTGAACGTTGATTCAACATTGAAATTTGATCGACGACTGATACTAACCTTTACAACTAAAAATCAACGTTGATTCAATGTCAGTTTGCTATCTGGGAGTGCATCTCTTGCATCACTTTGTGCCTAACAAAAGTGAGAGTAAAATAAAAAAAATTATTACGTTTGTTATTATAAACGACAAAGTGCAACGGTGTTTGTTTACTGCAGCTCGGAAAACATAACCGCGTCGCGTGTGTTATCGTGCGTTCATATGCGCGTGCACGAAATGAAACTCACATTTTTCAAGCAGAAATATGTGGAGACCAGACATACTGTACAATACATGCACGTGAATGATGGCACTCCCAATCAAAGTCACATTTATAAAACAAGAAACTGATTATCTATAGTCTCAGTGTAGTTAAAAACTCTAAACAACTGCACTAATTATGCAAGATAGAAAGCAATGTATTGACAATTTGACATTGATTGACTATTGATTTATAGGCTATATTGAATTTAAAATGTTGATTAGCTGGACATACTAGTCAATATGGATGCACATCCCTCAGTAAATAATAACCATAAATCAAGAATTGCTTCAACATGCATAATAATAAATAAAAAAAAAATCATACTGATGCAGAAAATACCCAGGCTGTAGAGAGAACCAAAGTTAATCCCAAAAGCCAAAGCTCAGGGTTATAATTTATTATTTTCTTCTTATTTATGTTTACGTTAATATTCACTTGTTATGTTAACATTCTATAGAAAATACTCTATTCAATAAATATTGTTTGTTTGAACCTCATTCTGTTCTATATTGTTGTACTTATTCTTTGACTGTTTTGTTTAAAGGAGGGAGGTTTGTATTGGGAGCACTGAAGTGTCAGGTGTGATTGTGTGGCAATGGCAAATGGTTTACATAGCTCACGGCGTCACAGGTCAGGTAGAGGGCCCCTTTTGCTTAGGGCCCCAGGGGGAGTTCAGGATCGGCCCTGGGTTTAGCAGTCGATTCTGTTGCCTACCGGAATTCCTGTTCCCTTTACGCAATCATACTACAAATCATGCGTAGTTGCCCGTAGCCTACCATCAGAACTGAATACGAGCAAGAAGCACAACTGAATGTAGGGGAAGCCCTTTTTTCAGGTCAGAGCAACTGCCCCTCATAATTCCTGTGCACGTCCCTGTCTCACAGTGAAACTCCTACCTGCTTCGCGCGCGTCTGGAGTAAACGCGTTTACTCTCATTCGCTTCTGCAGGACTTCAGTCAGAGTTTCAGCGACTGAAGAGAAAAACATTCACAATGTACTTTGTACGACCAAAAAGTACGACCGCGCGAGACTCAATAGCATTCGTGCCGATGTCATTATGGGATAGTTAGAATAAAACCCTTTCAAACCCTGCACTCACTGTGCGGGGTTAATGCAGGAATCCTGCAAGACAGAATGAAAATCCTACAGAACAGGATATTGCTGAGCAGGGGCGTTGCTAGGGTCTTGATACATTGGGGGCTTAGCCCAGTCCGCACCACCCACCCCCGCTTTTGGTAACTACTACTTCTACTCAGAGGCACATAATAATAAGCAATAATATCATCAATGGAGGGTCTGGGGGACCTCCCCCAGGGAACGTTGGGCATTAAACACTTCATTTCCTGCATTCTGTGCATTTTTTGTAGCATTTTAAATGATATGTAAAAAGATAGAATGCTTTATTTGTAGAACTGTAACAGCTATTCACAGAAACACAAATAAATAATACATGAATTTGAAATAATATTTTAAAAAATGAATATAAAACTATATATATATATATACTGTGTATATAGATATTTATCTATCTATATTTATCTATATCTATTTATACACACACACACACACACACACACACACACACACACACATCACTCCAACAGTCTGCTTGTATAAGTCTGGAAAAGGAACTATAGCAGGCATGAAAGCGGGCCAGGGGTGAAAAAGGTTAGAAGGATATTACCCCTCTAGGGGGGTTCGGGGGCACGCTCCCCCGTAAGAAAAATTAAAATATTCCATATTTTAAACCATCAATCTGATGCATTTTGAGATGCATTTTTGCCAACCTGGGGAGAGCTGGAGAAACTTAACTTCAGCCATGAGTCAAAAATATTATGGCCTCCGTAGCGTTAGCTAATAATTTTCCACTGGAGCTTTAGCTAGCTGGCTAACGTTGCGTTCTCTCCTGCTGTGTTCAACGACTCGATTCATCAAGCTAAGCCTATGTGAACAAAGCTCCTGGGTAACTTAGATATAGCCTACCAGAAATTATTAGGGATGTCCCGATACCATTTTTTCTGAACCGATCCGATCCAATACCAAAAATTTTGAGTATCGACCGATACCGATCGGATACCAGCGCAGTTTTAACTCAGTAAAATTTAGTCTAGAAAAAACAATAATTGTATAAAATATGAACATTTAGTGAAAAACATTATTTCGTGGGGAGCAAAGTGACAATAAGTGTAGCACTAAATCTGGTAAAACGTTACACATTGCTCTTTGTATTGTTGTAAAATACATTCATGAAAAACAAGATAAAAATCAGAAAGATCAATTATTATATATAGTCTACTATAAAATTAAGACATTATTTAAATGTATAGCACAGCTGTTTAATGAGGCAGCAACATATGATAGATAGGACAGAACAGAACAAAAAAGGCTATTAATAATCTTTCATTGCGCAAAAGTATTATATGATTATGAAAGACTCCAATACAATGCGGCACACAGCGCTTATGCGCATCCCGCAACCAACAACCGCTGCGTCACGAACCACCGCAAACATCCAATAGAAAAATTCAACTGCAGTAGCCACCGTTCAACCTGAAGAGGGCAGCACGCAGACGTTTCTACACCATATATTGTAGAATTAAAACACTTTAAACCAAAATGTCAAAAAATTTACTGGAATCAATGAACAGCATTTATGAAGCTCCATTCTTACAGATCATTAACTTTAAAAAGTTGTTTTAGTGTTTAGTTACCCTTTAACCAATGGCTCTTTCAGGTTCTCTCTCTCTCTCTCTCTCTCTCCTCTGGTGCGCACTCTAAATGCAAGCATATTATTGTAACCACAGTAACTTTGATCTGCTTGAACACATTTTAATCGTCTTTAATACATGATTCCGAAGGATAGATTAAAAGACCCGTTCGTTTTTTTAAATAAATACAAATTTATTAAATAATAATAATAATTATCAATAAATTAATTTTTTTGAGATCCGGGGCTATAAAAAAAACATCCGGGACTGAAGCCCCGAATGCCCATGTCTAAGACGCGCCTGTTGCTGAGTCCTGTAGGTTTGTCCACATACTGTCCTGTAGGATTGATAACATCCCACAGAAATTATAAGCCCTGCAAGATTCAGAATGTAGATTGATTTATTGATTGGTTGATTAAATAAATAAACTAATCACAAACTTAAGGATATAAAACATTTATTACCTAACTACCCTAACTTACTAGCTAGCTATCATATATCCCAGCTAACACAGTTACGTTGTGAAGACGTAACAGGACCGGCCCATATTCGTCGTAACGACGTGCCAAATAACGTTCCAGCACGTAACTTTGTGATTCCTGTATTCGTCGTGGCAACGTTATTCTGGTACGTCAGCAAGAACGTGATGAGTAGGCCCTACGTCTCAATGACCTAACTGGTATGTTCTGAGGAGGTAACATCAAAGGACCGTTTTAGTCCTAACAACGACCAAAATACCACGTAAAAACAACAACAAAAAACACTGCATACATTTAATCAGCATTTATTCAGTGTTACCTGTACTATTGTGTGTATGCACCGCATGCATCAATGTGTCACACACATGTGTGCCTCGAGAATCAATCAACTAGAAAACATTTATATCATTTAATAATCAGCAGTTAGTTAATGACATTCTCCACCTCAAGATAATAAATAATTAACATATAATTTTTAACATATATATATATTAAAAGTTAACAAGTTATTGAGAAGTGAAAATTTGGCATATACATTAATTTTAATTAATTTGATCTTACTTTAAGGAAAAAAATATGAAAATTTCAACAACAAAAAAATCAAAAAGTCTTATTTGTTTTCCAAAAGTAGGAGTGTTTCATCATCTTCATCATGCTGCTGCACACATTTTCTCTGGTCTTTCTGCTGCAAAATGAAAAGTAGCCTATTTCAGTTTTATACAATTAATTACACATACATTTTTTCATTTGACTTTTACGTTTGTTGAAATTAAATGTTAGATTCAGCTGGTCAATATAATTTATTTAAAATATCATGGTTTCATTGTATTAATCATGTAAGATAACTATAAATATACTATAAATCCAGTAATTGTATTTACTAAATGGTTAAAATGCAGGAAACAAATAAATGCAATAGTGAGTTTATTAGGATTAGTGGATTACAAAATCGGATATAGGGATTACGTGAGAACCGGTTCTCTTCACACTTCATGACAGTAGGTGGCGACATGCACCTATTGATGTTTGGTTCGCAACCCGCCATTACACCAAATGAAGAAGGACGGTTGTTCGGCAGTTGTTGAACGATATAAGAAAAAACTCCAGCTGCGCTCTATGTGAGTAACCAAGAATTATATTTTTCATTTTAATATTTTATTTGTTGTTAGGATTGTCAGATGTCAACTATATGTAAATTATGACGAGGTGAGATGCGCTAATCATGTTAGCTTATAGCATGAGATCCAAACTTTTGTTTTACCTAACTTACCGTTAATTAGATTCGAATGAGCGGAATTGGAATAATTAAAATTCAAACCTACCCCAAGCCTAACTGACCTAAACGACAGACTGTGAAATGCTCCACTCACATGTACAGTCAGATGTGGTCTCTTCCCTTTCTTCCCCTTCAGACTAAACTCCTTCCACACACTGTAGGAGGCCAGTGCCCGCATCACCCGCCGGGTGTTTTCCCCAGGGTTTGGACCTCCAACAAGACTTAAATGGTGTGTCTACAAGATGCAATACATTTTCAAAATGGTAATAACTTTTGTTATTTAACTTAATTCTAACACTTTTTTTGGCATTTCACGGATAGTTCACTATTAACATACCACACTATTCCGAAATGTCTCCTCTTTCATTTTTTCTTTGAGAGAGAGAGGAGTTCCTCCATAGTGCCACACACATCAAGGCTCATCTCCTCCACTTGCTGACTAGTCCCATCACCCAGGGCACGAGCACAGTTCATACAGGGCTGCTGTTGAGCTCCTCATCGCCTTCATCTCACTCTCAATGCTGATGATTCTCTGAGTGAGTAACTCAGGAGTTGATCTGGGAGAATCAAGATTGATTCATTCAAATAAAGGTAAAAACTAAGTTTCAAATTATGTTTTGCATTTACCATTCTTCTGGATGTCTCTAGGAGGCGCTGGTCTTAATGATGCATCAAGAATGGTATAATCTTCAGGTCTTGCTGGTGTTAGTGTGGTTTGTTTGTTGGGTTTAAATGCTCGGGGAAATGGCAGCTGAGGTTCCACTGTAAATTAGAAGGTAATTACTAAAAAATAGGAACAAACGAAAAACGATGAAATGTACTGGTATTGGTATCAATCAACTAATGAAATTGTAGTGATCTTTATCTTTGTAGAAAAGTTAGAAGCTCAGACCAGGAGACGGTGGAAGTTTTCCAAGCAGAAGTTCTTTATTGCTTGACTGCAGTCATTCCAACATCGTCTGACTTCTTGAGTCAAACATTGTAATATATATACATTATAAGAGGGAGGGATTACTTTGTGATGGTGGAAACTCGTATACCAGTTTAGGAACCTGTATTAAAAGAGAGAGGGAAAAACTTATTCAAACCCTGAGACTCCAGAACAGGAGTGACAGGACTCTCTCTTGCTAAGACAAAAGCTTGTGAGAGTCTCCAAGAGTTTCATTAACATGGTTCATTTAACTTACAATAGAAAGAAAACCCGTCCGACAGCTGTATATAGAGACACAGAATAAGACAGGACTTTCGTGCTCCACAGCTGAATGCTAAATTCAAGTTACAGAACTTTCTCAGTTTATATATGAAACTAAATTAAAAATTTGTCAAAGATGTATTCCTTCAATCTTGGTATTCTGAAAACCCCCAAACACTTTTTAATATGAAATTGTGCACAAGTGGTAAAGTAAAATAATTAAAACTAAGAAAGGCCTACCAGTTGATGTACAGTTCACCCGGCTCTTCTTTTTGGGGTGAGGTACTGAAGAAGTATATTTTAAAAAAATGAATAAAAATGATTTTAGAATTACTTTAATTGTTTACTTGTAAACTTATTTCACATGCTCAGGTTCATACCTTCATCAGAGCTGCTGAGACACACTGGTTGTTTTTTTCTCTTGGGAACGTCATCAGAGCTCTCCACAGAAGACTGCACAGCTGCTCTTTTGGACCACTTCTTTGCAGTTTCATAGTCACCTGAAGTAAAAATACAGTGAGTATAATTTAGCATTCCTTAACAGAGTTGCACTAACATTTTGTTTGAATGATCCTTTAAAGTAAAATGAAATACCTGTTTTTGCAAACACTCTGACCCTGTGCCTGGTCCAATTTTTTTTATCAGGTTGTTATTAATTTTTAATTAAAAACCTTTTAATTTTTAATTAAATTATGAAATAAATATTGTAGAAAATGAATTCAAACTATAATATGAAAGCAAGAGTAACTAAAAATCTGAACCAGTTTCAGGCTCCACATACAGTACAGGATCGTTTGGGGGAAGTGACTGGTGTGGGCGCGGGCGCTGCCGGAGCATGGACACTGCACCGGAGTCGAACTGTTGCAGAGAAGTCAACCTGGAACATTTATTGATCGGCGAAAATGCATCACCATGCACCGTTCATTTCGGATGCTGTGCGGTGAGAGAGACATGTTGGAGGAGGCTATGCTATCTCTAAGGGATGTCCGAGCTGAGACGCTGGAGCCCCCCATAAGTAGCTGGTATGTAACAGTGTATTTTACGAATTGGCAACTGGGCTAGGCTAGGCTAACTTATATCCTTTTCTCAGACTGTTAAGGTTAACAGCGTACCTGCAGTTCACTCTTTGGGCGAGGGGGCATTTGGGAAGGAGGAATAGGATTCCATTCCCATCCTGTGCAGTGAACTAACGATACATCTTTTCCCCTCAGCTGAATATCAAGGATTCTAGTATGCGTTGGACTTGTAGCTAAATAAAACATTTGATGTCAGACGCTTCATGTACTCATTGACGTATTCAACACATCTGTCTCTCGTACCTAGGATTAAACACTAGAAATAACGACTAGAATAATTTTGTTGACAAGGCATGGGGTAGAGAGAAGCTAGCTCTGCTAGTGTTGGTTGGCAACGGAGTACCCACTAAACAACATGATGTCCAAAAGACGTCTTTTCAACGTCTTTATCACAAAAGTCGGACGTTGAAAAGACGTCCACTGAGGAGCCAGAATGAAAGTTTTTATGACGTCTTTTTTTTGACGTGTTCTGCACGTGCGATATAGACGTCCATCGAACCTTCGTACCAGTTTAAAAACTAGTTCAAATGTGGCCATTGTGGACATATTTTCAACATCATGTTTTATTTTAAGTAACCATTGTGGTGATGAGTGTTTGCTTTAGTTGGGCTCTTGGTCCCAGTTCTTCTTACTTTAGCTTTACCATGGCTGTTGTAACTGTGTGTTTGTATAACACCATTGTTGTGGCAGAGAAAGCCAAAAAAAGTAAGATCGACTGTCATCAGCTCCTTGTTGATGATGACAAAATCATCACAAAGTGAACATTTAATGTTGTGTTTAGACTTTTGTCTTTATATCTGGCATTTATAACCACCAATCTTGTGGAACTGCATTATTTGGTCCAGTACCATTAAAATGATCACTTATTTGAAGGTGGATTAAAGAAAAGCATGTTTACACAATGTTATGAGAAAATGCATCATACAGTCACACACAGACATCAAGATTTTGCGTATGATTCACAACAATGGTGACAATAAAAAAAGCTTCATGCTGCAATACATGATGGGTAGCTTTCAAAGTACAAAACATCCTTGATTCCCAAGCTTTTTTGTTTTGGTTGTCACCGTTGTTGTGAATCATATGCAAAATCTTGACGTCTGTGTGTGACTATGAGATACATTTGCTCAAAACATTTTGTACACATGTTTTTATCCACCTTAAAATAAGTGATCATTTTAATGTTACTGGTCCAAATAACGCAGTTCCACAAGATAGGTGGTTATAAATGCCAGATATAAAGACAATAGTCTAAACACAACATTAAATGCTCACTTTCTGATTGATGATTCTGTCACCATCCGCTAAGCACTTTCCGTTTTTCTGCCAACTCGTTTTTTTCTCGAAAACCTGGAGGACACAGCCCATTCAGAGCTTGTATTTTGGTACCATCCATAAGTCTGCCCAACCCATTCTTTCAGTAGATGCTCTCATACATCATGGTGGAATTGGCCATTTATGAACCCTAAAGCTCTAAGGTGTCCTATTCCTAAACTGATTGAGCTTTTGCATCAATCATTCTGTCAAGCAAAGGTATGCAGAGGCGAGATGGCTCGCTGGGCCCTACCACCTTGGTGATAGCTCGCTGGAACCCGAGGCGTAGATATGCCTTGAGCTGGGCACCAAACTTGTGCTTGCTAAGGCAGCACATATACTAAAATTGGATCGATACAGAGAAGATTAGCATGGCCCCTGCGAAAAGCTCAGCCATCGTTCTTCCCTGTTTTCGCGCATGCGCATTAGTGCCTTTGCGCATGCCCAGTTGCACAAACGCGGTACAAACGAGACACCATCAAAACGCAGGATCGAATCCCGACCGAAGAACAAATACTAAACATTATATTACACACTATTATATTCATATTATGCCTATTTCATGTGTATACATAAAAGTAACATGCTGTGTATTATTTGTTTCACATTTTATTCAAATCGGTTGTGTTAAACATTATATTGTATTTATATTGTGTCACCTTATTAAAATGTATGTTAAATAATATATTGTATTCATATTGTTTCCCCTTTTTATATTGTTTCACCCTTTTCTGCATGGATATATTGTATTTATATTGTTTCACCTTTTTCTGCATATATATTACAATTTGTTATGTTAAACATTATATTACATTTATATTATGTCAATAATTTTATTTCGATGTATAAATAAAAGTTACATGCCGTGTATTATTCGTTTCACCTTTTTCTTCAGTAAAAAAATGTCAATTAAATATCTGTTGTTGTTGTTGTTGTTGTTCATGATGATGATGATGTATAGATGCAGAAAACACCAAACACAGCAGCAGTAGACTACAGTGTGAAATAGATTATTTATGTCAAACTACAATACAATAAAACATGATGATGATGATAATGATGATGATTTTGATGATGATGATGATAGTAATAATAATAATAAAAATAGAGCATCATAGCAGACACATGGCATAAATATTCTGGGGCGAGATGCAGAACAGTGGTAGTGATGCAGAACAGTGGCACAAGGCTTCATTCCTCTTATTTTAAACCACATAAATCACAGCAGACAGACGCATAGTATAAGGGCTCATTACAGACATGCATGGATACATAAAGCAGCAGCATACAGTGTGAAGTACCAACGCGGCGGCAACAGAGCCAGTGGCAACTGGACGTAACTCCAAAGACAGTGACCACATTATTGAACATACCCACATTTCCAAAAGGCCTATATAACTTGTCAACGCATAAAATCAGAACAGCACAAATGCATGACAATGTGTTATAAAGGTGTGAATGTGTTATACAGGTGTAAATGGGACAGAAAATGTTTTCTTTTTCTTAAGCCATATGATAGGCAGCATACACACACAGTATAGGCCCGTATAACTTGTCAGTGCAAAGAATCAGAATAGTACAAAGGCATGGCAATGTTGTACAGGTGTGAATGGGATACACAATGTTTTTTTTGCTGTAGAAAAGTTGTGGCAGGTGTGGACCGGTGTTTGTAGGAAGCCTCCACACCGCGGCAAGGTCCCGGTCCTTGTGGAGGGTAAAGTCAATGTCTTTAAAAAACAAACAAACAAACACTGAAACAACTATATACACCTGCCCCAGCGAGAATGCGAAATCAGTCCGGGGCTTGACCCTGGTCCTTCATCTCCCTCAGCCAGTCCTCCACACTCTTACCCGCCGCGGCGGCAGAGCAAAAATGTACATTGCCGTAGCGGGTGTGTCCGGTCTCCCTCCGCTTTGGCTGGCCGCATCTCCTGCACTTTTGTTCTTGTGGCACGCCGGCCCGGGCAGCGACGACTGCTCCTGCCGCTGCCCTCTGCTCAGCCCTCTTCCTCCTCAGCCATTCAGTTTTATACGCAGAGCGAGGCTGAGGAGGGGGAGCAGGAGGTGGTGCAGGCAGCCGAGGGCCAGCGTGATGTGCGGCGGCCAGCGGCAGAGGGAGGACGTGTGGGGCTGGCGTTGTCCGAGGGAGCGTTGGTATGGGGAGCACCCTCACACTCTGCTGGGTCAGTGAGAGGTCCAGAAAGAGAGGCTGTGTTGCTGTAAAAGGTCCTGTTGCAGCTGCAGCAGCCGTTGGTATGGCCAGGACAACAGCTGAGGGGGCAGGCGGTAAACCGGTGCTGCCACAGCCGGTGCTGCTTCCAGAGGTCCCGCCGCCCTTGGCGCTGCCGTCCTCGCCTGGCCTGTTGCTGCCGCCGGAGAACAATCCACCGCTGCTGCTGGGCACGGCGCCGAACCCGCTGCCGGTCGTCCCTCTGCTGCAACGCCTGAAGCTAGCACAGTCCTCTCCTTCTCCCGCTGCATCCTGGTGAACCTGAGAACGGATTTCAACGTAGTGTTTTAGTTACATGTACAATTTTGAGAGCATGCCATTCAAGCATGTCATTACCATAACATCAAAAGCATCAAACATACCACAGCGAGAGGGTCCTGGCGTTCAGCTCAAAGAGCTGTATGGGCGCCCGAACCATCAGCCTCTGGTGGCCCAGCACAAGGTCCCGGATGTGCTGGTACCGAAGCAGTATGCGTTCCCACCGCGACCTCCAGGCACCGCGCGCACGGCTGGCCGAGGGGATCACGCGGCAGAGCTGGGTGCATACCGCCTCTACCAGCCGGCTTGGGCTGGGACTGCTGGCAGGTCCAGAGGTCTCTCCGACCAGGCAGCTGTGGACAATGGACAAAAACAATGACAGATATGAGCATGATAATGGGCAACATTACATAAAGCAGCTTGTTTGTACATCAGGGAAATGTATGACGGAAGTGTAGCCTTACCGCCTCAAGCTTTCCACACCAGGTATACTGGTGCGGCTTGGCTTCGCTGCCATGAAGCGCCCCTGAGCTGGCCTGTCCCTGTAGCGGGGAGGGTAAACTACTCGGGCCCTGTCGTACGGAGACAGGGCCTCGTAGAGCCTGATAAGCTAATCTACCCTCCCCTCGGACAAGGTTGGGACGTGACGCAACCCCATCAAGGCCATGGCCAACTGGACCACGGCCAGGTACCCCGGCTGGTCATCCGGTCCTCTGTAGTCCTGCAGACACACAAGAAGAGATGGAAAACAATAAGTCAGTTGGATGGAACAGAGCGAGCGCAGTTTTTGGTGATGCGAGATGCACTGCAGTCGCAGACCACAAAGAGGTGGCGTGCTTACCTCAGCAGCTTGCTGAGGCTCTGGCGAGGACCGGCCGGGGGAGTGGGGTGTGGGCTCGGCGGCACCGGTCGGACTGGATGGCTCGGGTGCGTCAGCCGGTCGCCCTGACCGCGGGTCCGTCTGAGGAGCTGGGAACTCAACAGGCACGTGGAGGGTGAGGTCCTCCACCTCCTGCTGGCCGTCGGCGAGCTTGTCATCCTCGACGAGTAGGGGAACGTCCCCCCCCGCGTCCGGAATGTCAGGGTCCAAGCTGACGTCCTGCAGCACTCTGCCCGTCTGGGAGTACAGGTACTCGATGCCGATGAGTTCCCCTGAAGTACAACAACAGTCAGTCAGGTACAAATATCATTCAGTGTGGACACGTGTAAGCGCGGTGGCTTGAGTGTTCTTACCAGTGTACTCCCTGGGCTTGGTGTAATCCTTGACCACACTCATGCCAAGCACCCTTTGGCTGAGCTGGTCAAGGGAGTGCTGCAGGGGGCCATTGTAAGAGCGGAGCAGCGGCCGTCCCTCCTGTGCCACGGACGCCGCCCTGTCGGCGTTCCACTGCGTCAACCCCTCCAGGAGAAATGCCTGGAAGTGCCAGGGATTGGCACTTTCTCCTGAGGAGGAACACAGATCTGTTTAGCAGTTTATTCAGTGCACACAATGTGAATGACAGCGAGTCGATGACAGTGAAAGATTGACATGACAGTGAAGCATGTGAAACATACCTGGAATGAAGCGGTTGAGATGCAGGTGGAACGACTCCAGGGACGTGGAGCCTCGTGCACAACGGTACACCGGCAGGCTGATCCCCCCCTTGGTCATCCTGCCGGTCTCAGTGTACAGCACCACGCCCGGCGGGTCCTGGATGCAATGGAGGTGGCGCCGCTGCTCCGTCCAGATCTTCTGGATGTGGTCTTGGTCCAGCAGGGAAATCCCCATGGTGTCTCGTCCGTTGGCACCGCCAGGGTTTCCAGGAGGTCACCGATCAGCTGCTCCGTCTTCGCCGCTCCACGCGTGCGGCGACGGCAATGGAGAGCCATATTCTTGCGGCTGACGTGCCTCCACACTCCGGCGTCGGACGAGAAGGTCATCCCCTCCGCCTCAAGGAAAAAATGAATGTTATATCAAGTTATGGAACCATGATGTCTCTTACTGTGATGCTGTTTGTTTAATTATTGTTTTTGCCACAACGCACCTGACCCGAACCGCCGCATCAGGTGCCAGATGTCCAGCCGGACCACCAGCTTGTCCCACTTCCCGAACATGTCAGCTGTCTTGGATCCCCCGTGGGACGAACAACAGTCCCGGTCGACGTAGAGGAGCTGAGGCGGCTCCACCCCAGCGTCCCGATACCACCGCATTAACCCCGCAGCCATGGGCAACAGGCCGGCACCCTCGGCGTCCGTGAGCACGGACATGAGCACCTGTCCGTGCTCGTTGCCGACGTTCGTTGCCCACGCTGCGGTCTGGGCGGCAGCACCGGCGAGCTTCCGGGTCACCTGTTTGAAAGAATAAAGCATCTCAGTAAGGCTGCACGCACATAGCCAGAGCGTGATACTCCGCACCACATTTATATACATATATATTTATAAATACATAGCACCACATTTACCTTCTTGGTCGAATCCATCTTCAAAACCGTTCCAAAGACGGAGGTGACCCGGGCCTTCACGTCCTCCAGGCGGGAGAGGATGTCGTGGCAGTACACCATTAACAGCCACGCGTACTGGGGCACGGGTGGCGGTTTTGGTGGTGGGGTGCACATGCGCACGACACCTCGCGACGTGAAGGGCTCCATGACGCTGAGGTAGTGTATGGACCGCCGCATCCAGGCCTCTGTGTGTGCCTCACAGAGTTTTTTGTACAGCTGCGTGGCGCTGTTCCCCCGAGTACGCTCACGCAGCTGAATGATTACCCGCCGGTCGCAGGCAAGCCTACAGAGAGGAGCACATCATGTGTTACAGAAGAGCCACACACAGACACACTGTGACAGTGTTCAGACAGGTACTTACTTGTAGGTGAGGATTGCCGGCAAGAGGGCGCCACACACAGACACACTGTGACAGTGTTCAGACAGGTACTTACTTGTAGGTGAGGATTGCCGGCAAGAGGGCGCAACACACAGACACACTGTGACAGTGGTCAGACAGCTACTTACTTGTAGGTGAGGATTGCCGGGAAGAGGGCGCCACAAACAGACATACTGTGACAGTGTTCAGACAGCTACTTACTTGTAGGTGAGGATTGCCGGGAAGAGGGCGCGATGCCCCTCTCCCAGCTGACCCACGACCTCCTGCGACCAGGCAGCTACCTTCCTCTTACACCGACGGCACTCCAGGTACTCGGTGGCCATCAAGTACCAGCCGTCGATGTCCAGGACCCTCCGGATGGTCCTGTAGAGCCCACACTTGGTGAGGGCCCTATTACAGCATGTCGGCCGGACACCCCACAGACGCAGGGGCGTCCAGAGGAACAGCCGACACGCGAAGAAGGCAGCTGGTGAGGCGGGTGGCTGAGTGTAACTCGGCCGGGGCTGAGGGGGGTCCCACCACAGCTTGAGGTCTGTGGTGAGTTTGGTCCTCCCCTCGCTGTCTGTCTTGAACAGCTCCCGGCCGATCCACTCCTGCTCTTCCACGGTGAGAGCTGTCCGCCAGCTCTCAGGCAACCGGGACTGTGAGGGAAAAAAACAACACAAACAAACACACTGTAAGGAGGCTGAGAGGAGGTGCTACATGCAGTTTGACAGTCAACTTCACTGAGTTGTGCCGTCCATGAGTACGGGCACGGTGTGTGTGTGTGTGTGTGTGTGTCTGTGTTTGTGTTTGTACCTCAGCCGAAGCAGGAGTGGGCGTTGCGGGCTGCTCCACTTTCCTCTCCTTCCTCTTCCTCTTCGCCGGCGCTGGTGCCAGGGTGGCCTCCCCAGATGGCGTCTCCTCCACGGAGACGCGACGGGGCTCCTCCCTGGTCAACGCCGGAGCCCGAGCCGGAACCGCGAGCGTAGGTGGAGCAGCCGCAACTCGAGGTGGTGGCGGTGGGGGAGGGATGGAGGACAACGCCGGAGGAGGTGGAGATGGAGGCCTCACCACCAGCGGGAGAGTCTGAAGGACCTGTACGTGAGCTTCAGACACATTCACACACAACAAAATGGCATCAGCACAATGATAGTCATGGGGCAACACACAGGCAGGCAAGACTAAGTGAGTCTGAGTGTTAATGACGTGCAGCATGCCAGTGATTAGATGACGTGCAGAATGCAAGTAATTAGATGACGTACAGCATGCCAGTGATGGGGCAGATGGTTTAGTGCTACAAGGTGAATGTCAAGAGATGCAGCAGGGCCAATGGAAGTAGACATGTGAAGGTGGTTAAGCAAATCTACATTGCCACTATGTTCTACACATCTACCACCGACAAAGACGGCTACATTACCTGCCAAACCTACCTTTGGTCTTCAAGCATCAGCTGTAGAGACCAGTAAATGAAACCATTACAGTTAATACAAAAATACCGCCAGAAGAATATATATTGAGGGCAAATGTTACAGTGTGACGTGTCCAGTGTGGTGCCAGTTACCCGTTTCTAAGTCAGTGGCCATCTGGACCAGATCCTCGTCCGTCACCTCTGTGGGGGGGGGCGGCGGCGGAACCGAGGGGCACTGGTCTCTGACGGATGTAGACACCGCTGTGGGGTGGGAGGGCAATGGTTAGTTAATCCTGTACACTGAACCACTGTTGTGTTAAAGAGAAAGAAAGAGATCTACCTGGAACTGCAGGCCGTGCTGGTGTGGTCATCAGCTTCCTGACCTTGGCCTGCAGCTCACCTGGGGCCATTGGACGCCTTCCCAGTAGGGCCGAGAACATGGGAGCGATCGGCTTGCGCGGCGGCAGCGCGGTGGAAGCAGCGGCCTTGCTGGGGCCACTGCTGGTGGTGGGGGTGCTGCTGCTGCTGCTGCTGCTGCTGCTGGTGGGAGGTGGGGGGGTAGCAGCCACCTCTGCCGACCGCTCCTTGTCTCGGCCCAGGATGTACTTCCTGGCGGCGTCCATCGAGGTCCCAGGCTGCGGTGTCTTCCGCCGTAGCCACTTGACAAAGCTGCAAGACAATGATCAAAGATTAACACGCATATCAACAAGTCACAGCACCCTGTCGACAGTTCACTGCCCTTCACCACAACAGGACTTACTTCTGGTGCTGCTTCTCCTTGGAGTCGTACAGGTCCTTCAGGGTGGCCTCCTTGTAGTCCCCAAAGCCAACAAGCGCCTCGCCCTCACACCCGGGCTGAGTGGCGCGAGCCCGGGCCTCCTCGTGCACCCGGTGGTAACGCAGCTGCTCAGCAAAAGCAGGGTGGGCGCACGAGTACCGGGCGAGTGCGTCCTTGTTGGCCATAAGGGGGCTGTCGGAGGCACTTTTCTCCCGCTCCCGCTGGTGGCTGGCAACCAACTGCGTGGTGTAGCCCACGTCGTTCTCCAGGAGCCAACGGAAAGTTTGACCCTGGTACTTGCCAAACTGGATGCTGTGGCAGCCCAGCACCAGCATGGGGTTACCAGGGTCACCGCCCTTGGAGACGACGTGGGCTTGGGCCTCCTTCTCCACCTCCTCTGGCTTCTTGGCCCTCGCAGCAGCGGCGGTCCCGCGTGGCCCCTTGGCGGCGATGAAGGCCGCCGCCTCATCAGAGGCCCGCAGGACAAGCTGCTGCGAGGCCGTCAATTTAAATTTTGCAAAAACCATCTCTACAATGACATAGCACAGCGTTAAGGGAGCATTACAGGTTAAACTACATGTTAATTGCCATATTAACAGGCATATCACACATAAGATTAATGATATACTAGTACTACACATTCACTATTGAAATATTAACGTTAAAAAATGAACATAACTTGACACAACAGGTAAATAATGACAGGTAAACAAACAGGCATATTGTTAATGCATAAAAAATACACTTAAACTTTATATTTTGATTTCACGTGGTGATATTATAATCTTAAGGGTCTAAAGATACTAACTGTATGGTCTTTTCATCATTTAATTTTGTTTTCAGAGATCGTCACATGTTGTCCCGTTCATTTCCAATGCAATGGATTACATTACATTACATTACATGCTAGCGATCTCTCAAAATGTATTTAATCTTTGATCAGACTACCTGGTTATCTTCATTAGACCACGTAGATGTAGTTACTACAGTTTGGAGTCGAAATTCAAAGTGTAAATATGGTTTAAATGTGTTAACCGGACGCCTGACGTACGTTAACGTATCTTTAAATAACGTTATCAAAACCAGCGATTGACAGCATAATACATCGACAAATTCCATGTCAGTACATTGTAAAAGTACTCTGGGAAGACAATGTTATGTCAGTACATTCGTAATATTCTATTTATTTTTGTTTTACTCACTGACTCACTCGTTGACTCGTTGTCAGTTGCTTTGGTGGTTGCTATGACAAACGCTTGATTATACTAACCGCTGATTGGCCCAAAACGCTCGACAAACGCTTGAGTATACTAACCGTTGATTGGCCCAAAACGCTCGACAAACGCTCGACAATACGAGCTGCTGATTGGCTAAAAACCGAAAACGCTCGACAAACGCTCGACAATCCGAGCTGCTGATTGGCCCAAAACCGAAAACGCTCGACAAAGGCTCGACAATCCGAGCTGCTGATTGGCCGTCATCCAGAGAACATTGCTGGGCACAGAGCGCAAAGCTCAGCCATCGTTCTTCTCTGTTTTCGCGCATGCGCATTAGTGCCTTCGCGCATGCCCAGTCGCACAAACGCGGTACAAACGAGACACCATCAAAACGCAGGATCGAATCCCGACCGAAGCACAAATATTAAACATTATATTACACACTATTATATTCATATTATGCCTATTTCATGTGTATACATAAAAGTAACATGCTGTGTATTATTTGTTTCACCTTTTATTCAAATCTGTTGTGTTAAACATTATATTGTATTTATATTGTGTCACCTTATTAAAATGTATGTTAAATAATATATTGTATTCATATTGTTTCCCCTTTTTATATTGTTTCACCCTTTTCTGCATAGATATATTGTATTTATATTGTTTCACCTTTTTCTGCATATATATTAAAATGTGTTATGTTAAACATTATATTACATTTATATTATGTCAATAATTTTATTTCGATGTATAAATAAAAGTTACATGCCGTGTATTATTCGTTTCACCTTTTTCTTCAGTAAAAAAAATATCAATTAAATATCTGTTGTTGTTGTTGTTGTTGATGATGATGATGATGATGACGATGATGGATAGATGCAGAAAACACCAAACACAGCAGCAGTAGACTACAGTGTGAAATAGATGTGAAGTACCAACGCGGCGCCAACAGAGCCAGTGGCAACTGGACGTAACTCCAAAGACAGTGACCACATTATTGAACATACCCACATGTCCAAAAGGCCTATATAACTTGTCAACGCATAAAATCAAGTCAAGTCAAGTCAAGTCACCTTTATTTATATAGCGCTTTTTACAATACAGATTGTATCAAAGCAGTGTCACGGAACACACACTGGAGGCAGAAAATCCAAAAGCAGTAGTTTAATAAAAAAGGGCAATCCAAACTCTTAGTCATCCAGGCAGGGGTCAAAAGTCCAATAAGGCAATCCAAAACATAAAATACAAACGAGAACCAGTATGATACAAATAACGGAAGTGTGGGGACATAATACAAGGACTCCGTGACACATACTGAAACAGACAGGGTTATATACACAGGGAATCGACAATGATAATGGGGAATTGGCTGAGTGCAATGATCAGTGATAAGAAACAGCTGAGTGCAATGATGAGACAAGGATCGTGGGAAATGTAGTTCATAAGTGAAGGACACCGTGGGAAAGGAGGACATCTAGTGGACATCAGGGGAACACAAACCCAACACTGTGACATAACCCCCCCTCTACGGAGCGGCTACCAGACGCTCCATGACAACAACAAGAAACACAGAAAACACAACACAATATAATACAAGAGGTTCAGGAGGGAGGTGGAACGGTGGAGGATCAGGGGGAGGGAAGGTGGGCCAGGTCCATGAAGGGAGACAGGAACAAGGAGTGAGGGTTTAACCGGGGACCGGGGCAAAACAAAAAATCTATCGGGCATCCAGGGGTAAACACAAAGTCTATCGGGATGCCAGGGCGAAACGCACAGTTCATCGGGAGGCCAGGGCGAGACGCAAAGTCCATCGGGCGGCCAGGGCGAGACGTAAAGTCCATCGGGCGGCCAGGGCGAAGAAGACCTCTCGGGCGGCCAGGGCGGCAAAGACCCCTCGGGCGGCCAGGGCGGCCCCTCGGGCGGCCAGGGCGGCGAAGACCCCTCGGGCGGCCAGGGCGGCGAAGACCCCTCGGGCGGCCAGGGCGGCGAAGACCCCTCGGGCGGCCAGGGCGGCGAAGACCCCTCGGGCGGCCAGGGCGGCCCCTCGGGCGGCCAGGGCGGCGAAGACCCCTCGGGCGGCCAGGGCGGCGAAGACCCCTCGGGCGGCCAGGGCGGCGAAGACCCCTCGGGCGGCCAGGGCGGCGAAGACCCCTCGGGCGGCCAGGGCGGCGAAGACCCCTCGGGCGGCCAGGGCGGCGAAGACCCCTCGGGCGGCCAGGGCGGCGAAGACCCCTCGGGCGGCCAGGGCGGCGAAGACCCCTCGGGCGGCCAGGGCGGCGAAGACCCCTCGGGCGGCCAGGGCGGAGCAGACACCGGCTCAGGAACAGCAGACACCGGCTCAGGAACAGCAGACACCGGCTCAGGAACAGCAGACACCGGCTCAGGAACAGCAGACACCGGCTCAGGAACAGCAGACACCGGCTCAGGAACAGCAGACACCGGCTCAGGAACAGCAGACACCGGCTCAGGAACAGCAGACACCGGCTCAGGAACAGCAGACACCGGCTCAGGAACAGCAGACACCGGCTCAGGAACAGCAGACACCGGCTCAGGAACAGCAGACACCGGCTCAGGAACAGCAGACACCGGCTCAGGAACAGCAGACACCGGCTCAGGAACAGCAGACACCGGCTCAGGAACAGCAGACACCGGCTCAGGAACAGCAGACACCGGCTCAGGAACAGCAGACACCGGCTCAGGAACAGCAGACACCGGCTCAGGAACAGCAGACACCGGCTCAGGAACAGCAGACACCGGCTCAGGAACAGCAGACACCGGCTCAGGAACAGCAGACACCGGCTCAGGAACAGCAGACACCGGCTCAGGAACAGCAGACACCGGCTCAGGAACAGCAGACACCGGCTCAGGAACAGCAGACACCGGCTCAGGAACAGCAGACACCGGCTCAGGAACAGCAGACACCGGCTCAGGAACAGCAGACACCGGCTCAGGAACAGCAGACACCGGCTCAGGAACAGCAGACACCGGCTCAGGAACAGCAGACACCGGCTCAGGAACAGCAGACACCGGCTCAGGAACAGCAGACACCGGCTCAGGAACAGCAGACACCGGCTCAGGAACAGCAGACACCGGCTCAGGAACAGCCACAAGAACTGTAATAGTCACAAAAACAGACACTGGCTCTGGAACAGACACTGGCTCTGGAACAGACACTGGCTCTGGAACAGACACTGGCTCTGGAACAGACACTGGCTCTGGAACAGACACTGGCTCTGGAACAGACACTGGCTCTGGAACAGACACTGGCTCTGGAACAGACACTGGCTCTGGAACAGACACTGGCTCTGGAACAGACACTGGCTCTGGAACAGACACTGGCTCTGGAACAGACACTGGCTCTGGAACAGACACTGGCTCTGGAACAGACACTGGCTCTGGAACAGACACTGGCTCTGGAACAGACACTGGCTCTGGAACAGACACTGGCTCTGGAACAGACACTGGCTCTGGAACAGACACTGGCTCTGGAACAGACACTGGCTCTGGAACAGACACTGGCTCTGGAACAGACACTGGCTCTGGAACAGACACTGGCTCTGGAACAGGCATTGGCTCAGCCTCCGGCTCTGGAACAGGCATTGGCTCAGCCTCCGGCTCTGGAACAGGCATTGGCTCAGCCTTCGGCTCTGGAACAGGCATTGGCTCAGTCTCCGGCTCTGGAACAGGCATAGGCTCTGGAACAGGCATTGGCTCTGCCTCCGGCTCTGGAACAGGCATAGGCTCTGGAACAAGCATTGGCTCTGCCTCCGGATCTGGAACGGGCAATGGCTCTGCCTCCAGCTCTGGAACAGCAGACACTAGCTCCGGCTCTGGAACAGCAGACATGGGCATGTCCAGGATCCGAACCAGACGCTCCAGATAGTCCAGATCCAAGAAGGCAGACGGCACTGGCTCTGCCTCCGGCGCTGGAACGGATACTGGCTCTGCCTCCGGCTCTGGAACAGGCATTGGCTCTGCCTCCGGCTCTGGAACCGGCAATGGCTCTGCCTCCGGCTCTGGAACCGGCAATGGCTCTGCCTCCGGCTCTGGAATGGGCACTGGCTCTGCCTCCGGCTCTGGAACGGCCATTGGCTCTGCCTCCGGCTCCGGCTCTGGAACAGCAGACACTGGTTCCGGCTCTGGAACAGCAGACACGGGCATGTCCAGGATCCGAGCCAGACGCTCCAGATAGTCCCGGCCCAGGAAGGCGGACGGAACGTGAACAGTCTCTCGCTGGGCAGACGTGACGTGAACAGTCTCTCGCTGGGCAGACGTGACGTGAACAGTCTCTCGCTGGGCAGACGTGACGTGAACAGTCTCTCGCTGGGCAGACGTGACGTGAACAGTCTCTCGCTGGGCAGACGTGACGTGAACAGTCTCTCGCTGGGCAGACGTGACGTGAACAGTCTCTCGCTGGGCAGACGTGACGTGAACAGTCTCTCGCTGGGCAGACGTGACGTGAACAGTCTCTCGCTGGGCAGACGGAACGTGAACAGTCTCTCGCTGGGCAGACGGAACGTGAAGATTCTCTGACTGGGCAGACGGGACGTGAACAGTCTCTGACTGGGTAGACGGGACGTGAACAGTCTCTGACTGGGCAGACGGGACGTGAACAGGCTCTCGACCACCTCCTCCACTGCGACCTCCACGGGTTCCACGAAACTTAACTAATCGGGTCCCCTTAAAAAACTCCCTTCTCTCCCGCTCGGTGGCTGGGGAAGAGATATTGAGAAACATACCGCTGGATCTTGTGTGACGGAGTCCTTCTGTCACGGAACACACACTGGAGGCAGAAAATCCAAAAGCAGTAGTTTAATAAAAAAGGGCAATCCAAACTCTTAGTCATCCAGGCAGGGGTCAAAAGTCCAATAAGGCAATCCAAAACATAAAATACAAACGAGAACCAGTATGATACAAATAACGGAAGTGTGGGGACATAATACAAGGACTCCGTGACACATACTGAAACAGACAGGGTTATATACACAGGGAATCGACAATGATAATGGGGAATTGGCTGAGTGCAATGATCAGTGATAAGAAACAGCTGAGTGCAATGATGAGACAAGGATCGTGGGAAATGTAGTTCATAAGTGAAGGACACCGTGGGAAAGGAGGACATCTAGTGGACATCAGGGGAACACAAACCCAACACTGTGACAAGCAGCTTCACAGTGATAACATGAAAATAATATAACAGAGTTTGTTTCTAAAAGAAAAATTGAGTCAACGTCCACCTTAAGTAAGGCAGATCAATAATATTATTGAATATTAAATGTCCCCAACTAAGCAAGCCAAAAGCCAAGGCAACAGTGGCAAGGAACCAAAAATCCATCAGGTGACAGAATGGAGAAAAAAACCTTGGGAGAAACCAGACTCAGTCGGAGGGCCAGTTCTCTTCTGGCCAACGAAGGAACAGTGCATGATTTATGATTCGGGCAGCATTACAAGTCAGATTGGATCAGAACATTTAGAATATTTATCCATTTCCATATTTTGGAAGTCCAAGTATTCACGCCGGTGTTGAGACGAGTTGTTGAGGATCAGTGCCGTCCACCATAGAAGGTCCATATCGCCGGTGTTGAGTCGTCTCTTCACAGGCTTTGTGATTGGCGTATCTGAAGTCTCTGTGAAAGGCTGGATACAAACTGGAGCTGACGAACGCCGTTTTTCTCGGGACTCGCGTCCCGAAATAACAGCAGAAAAGCAAAAAGGGAAAATAATTAGCGTAGCTGCTGTTCATAATGATTTCCATAACACGGGCGTAAATGATAAAAAACATGAAGACAGTGATTCTTGCGTCCCAGAGTCACCCCCCTCCGTCCCCTACTCAACTCAGCCCTGCTTACTGACCTCTACATCCCTCCTGCTGCTGAGACCCAACCACAATCTCTCCGCAACCCAACCATAAGCGCCGACCCGTTTGACTAAGGCTGTCGAGCCCCACTGTCGTCGTTAAAGCAGGTTCAGTGGCAACGGTTCCGTATGGCATACCAACTACCGCAAAACACAATATCTACCCAACCACCCGTCATTCACGCAATATACACAGGAACGTAATGACTGTAAATACTATGCAACCTATACAAATAACCTACAGACTCTTCAAGTTTTATAATATTAAATGCATTTGATCTGATTCAGCAGTGGTATAAAAGGTAAGCATTATGTAAATGCTTGGCTAAAGAGATGCGTCTTTAATCTAGTTTTAAACTGGGACAGCGAGTCAGAGCCTTGAACAATATCAGGAAGGCTATTCCAGAGTTTTGGAGCTAAATGTGAGAACGCCCTTCCTCCTTTAGTGGACTTAGATATCCTAGGAATGACCAGAAGCCTCGAATTTAGTGATCTTAAAGAACGCGATGGATTGTAGGGCGATAGAAGGTCCATTAAATACACAGGAGCTAAACCATTTAGGGCTTTATAGGTCAGTAATAGTACTTTGTAATTGATACGGAACTTGATAGGTAACCAGTGTAGAGATGATAAAATTGGTGTTATATGATCATATTTTCTTGACCTAGTAAGAACTCTAGCAGCTGCATTTTGCACTAACTGTAGCTTGTTTATTGAGGATGCAGGACAGCCAGCTAATATAGCATTACAATAAT
This sequence comes from Siphateles boraxobius, assembly GCF_051911475.1. Lineage (NCBI taxonomy): Eukaryota > Metazoa > Chordata > Actinopteri > Cypriniformes > Leuciscidae > Siphateles > Siphateles boraxobius. Next base: position 1,385,279 of record NW_027509190.1, read on the forward strand.
CTAGTCTCGAGGTCATGAATGCATGAACTAACTTTTCTGCATCAGAAACAGATAGCATGTTACGTAGCTTTGTAATGTTTCTAAGGTGGAAAAAGGCTGTTCTTGTAACATATGAAATATGATTTTCGAAAGACAAGTTGCGGTCTAGTATAACACCCAGGTCTTTTACTGTAGTGGATAAAGTAACTGGACATCCTTCTATATTAAAGTTGTATTGTAAGTGAGTTTGTGGGTAGTTTTTTGGACCAATAAGTAATACCTCCGTTTTATCTGAATTTAGTAGCAGGAAATTACGCGTCATCCAGCATTTTATATCTTTGAGACACTCTGTCAAATTTGATAAGTTAGTGTTTTCATCTGGCCGTGATGAAATATATAATTGAGTGTCATCAGCATAACAGTGGAAATTAATTCCATGTTTTCTTATAATATTACCAAGTGGGAGCATATATATTGAGAATAGCAGAGGGCCTAACACCGATCCTTGCGGCACTCCATAGTCTACTGACGTTATCTTTGATTTTTCCCCATTTAAACAGACAAAATGATAACGGTCTGATAAGTACGATCTAAACCAGCTTAATGCCTGTCCCTGAACACCAGTGTAGTTTTGTAGTCGATCCAGGAGTATTTTATGATCGATAGTGTCGAACGCAGCGCTTAGATCGAGTAGAACTAGTATTGAGATACAGCCTTGGTCAGAAGTTAAAAGTAAATCATTTGTAATTTTAACTAGCGCAGTTTCTGTGCTATGATGCGGTCTGAATCCTGACTGGAATTTTTCATATATCTCATTTTCTTGCAAGAAAGAGCACAATTGAGCGGACACAATTTTTTCTAGTATTTTAGACATAAATGGAAGATTTGAAATGGGTCTGTAATTTGCTAAGTTATTTGGGTCTAATTGCGGTTTCTTAATGAGAGGTTTTATTACTGCCAGCTTGAATATTCTTGGAACATGACCTAAAAATAAAGACGAGTTAATAATATTGAGAAGAGGCTCTTCGACTACAGGTAACACTTCTTTCAGTAGTTTAGTGGGTATTGGATCTAATAAACATGTTGTTGGTTTCGATGCAATGATAAGTTTATTTAGCTGTTCCTGTCCTATAGTTGTAAAGCGATGTAGTTGTTCCAGAGGGGCGATAATTGAGGCTGAATCATAAGACACCATAAAAGAGTGTACATTTACAATTGTGTTACGGATGCTTTCTATTTTCTCATTAAAGTAGTTCATAAAATCATTACTACTATACTGTAACGGAATATTTTGCTCTGGTGATGTCTGTATATTTGTTAGTCTAGCCACGGTGTTAAATAAAAACCTTGGATTATTTTTGGTTATTTTCTATTAGTTTGTGGAGATGCTCAGCCCTGGCTGCTTTTAGAGCCTTTTTATAACGTGACATACTGTCTTTCCACGCGAATCTAAAGACCTCTAAATTAGTTTGTTTCCATTTACGCTCTAAGTTACGAGTTTCTCTCTTGATAACATGCGTAGCACTGTTGTACCAAGGTGCTTTAGTTTTCTCTCTAACCTTTTTTAATCTAATTGGTCCAACAATATCTAATGTACTAGAGAAAATGGTGCTCAAACTGCTAGTCATTTCCTCTAGTTCATCTGTTTGTTTGGGTTCACTGAGCAGCTGAGATAGATCAGGTAAGCTATTTGAGAATTTATCTATAGTGGTTGGAACGATTGTTCTGCCTGGTCGATAACGTGGCGCAACATGACAAATTTCAGCAGTACGTATTATACAAGTTACCATGTGATGATCAGTGAGATCGTCACTTTGCGGTATAATATCTATATCAGTTGGATTGGTTCCATATGATATAATTAAGTCTCGTGTATGATTTAGACGATGAGTGGGACCACTGACGTTTTGCTTGACCCCAAAAGAGTTTAATAAATCTGTAAACGCAGTCCCTAACGCATCATTTGTGTTATCTACGTGTATGTTAAAATCTCCAACAATTATTGCTTTATCGGTATTGACCAATAGATCTGAGAGAAACTCTGCAAACTATTTTAGGAAATCAGCATAGGGCCCTGGAGGTCTATATACAGTAGCCAAGGCTAGAGATAATAGGGATTTCTTTCTTACATCTAAGAGCGTAATATTTAGTACAAGTACTTCAAACGAATTAAACCTGTGACCTGTTTCCTGAATAACATTAAGAATATCTCTATAGATTGTTGCAACACCGCCGCCACGACCGATCAGACGGGGCTCATGCTTATAACAGTATCCTGGTGGAGTGGACTCATTTAGACCGAAATAATCATTTGGTTTAAGCCAGGTTTCAGTAAGGCAAAGTACATCGAAGCTATTATCTGTGACCATTTCATTTACAATAACCGCCTTAGGTGTGAGCGATCTAATGTTTAGAAGACCTAGTTTTAGAAATTGTTTTTGTTGACTGATATTTAGACTTTCAGGTTTAATTACAATAAGATTTTTCCTAGATCCTACAGTAGATTTATTATATGGCCTCACTAAACGAGGAATAGACACAGTTTCTATATAATGTTCTACACTACTTATTTCAATTAATTTGGCACAGCAAAGACTGTGATTTGGACTTTGATTTTCTAGTCATATGGTGTGTAACGTCTTGGAGATGTTGTCCGACAGAACAGCCGCTCCGATTCTGCTGGGGTGCAGGCCATCAGCACGGTAGAGCCTAGGTCGCTCCCAGAACAGATTCCAATTATTTACAAAGAGCAGTTTCTGTTCATTACACCATGACATTAACCATTCATTTAGTGCAAATAATCTACTGAACCTTTCCTGTCCTTGTCGGTACGTGGGAAGCGGTCCAGACACGATGATCGTTGCCTCAGGCGCTGTGCTGCGTACCGTCTCGATCAGGCTCTTGTAGTCCTTCTTCAGAACCTCCGTCTGCCGCAGCCTGATGTCATTCACTCCTGTATGCAGCACAACAGCTCCGACGCGCTCGTCACCGTTCAGGATCTCGGGAACCTGTGCGGCGACATCAAGAACACGAGCACCAGGAAAGCAGTGAGTGCGCACCGTACCCTTACCTGAGGTAGCGCGGATATGACGGACCATGGAACTGCCGATGATCACGGCGTCGTCGCGTTCCGACTCGCGAAGGGGGTGAAGCGGTTCCGGGTGGAGATCTCGAAGACCGGGAGGGGCGGTGAGGTTCTTGCTCTGGTCCTGGCTCGTGTCTTTCGCTGTGGGATCACCCAGGGTCCATGGTGTTGTGTCGGTGCCGGAGTGAATGATGCCAGAGATGATCGCGTCCTCCTGGGCAGAGAAACGCACGGAGTAGACGAAGTCGGAGTCAAAAAGTTACTAACCACTGACTTATGAGCATCGGCGCGTGACGTTTCAAGCGCTGATCGACGATCCCGCAGCTCGGCTTGTTTCTCCAGCAGACCACGGATTTGTTTCTCCACCGATTCCAGCTCCAATCGTACCGAAATCAGCTTGAATGTGTCCTCACCTGCACTCAGAGGTAACGTTAGACACACATCCGATATGTTCGCCATTATAACAGATGAACAGTAAATTAGTAGTGATACTATCAATATCACTACTAATTTAGGAGTGAAATGCTGGATATAACCTGTATCCTCCAGTGAAACGGGTGTAAAATAAGACGGTCGGTAGGCGCGAGGCCACGCGTGAAATGCTAGCGGACTAAAGGCTAGTAGCCGAGATTCGCAAAGTTGGATCTAAGTAGCGATATCAAAGTAATCCGATTGTTTTTTATAAGGAATAGTAGCGAGGATAAGTTCCCATGATATAAAAATAGAAAGTGCTTGTTTATAAATGAGTTGAAAAGAAGAAAAGCAAGGATTAATGAATCAATTCGACGGAGCTCCAAACACAAACACAAACCGCACGCGCATGCGCAGAACAGCACAAATGCATGACAATGTGTTATACAGGTGTTAATGTGTTATACAGGTGTAAATGGGACAGACAATGTTTTCTTTTCTTTTTCTTAAGCCATATGATAGGCAGCAGACACACACAGTATAGGCCCGTATAACTTGTCAGTGCAAAGAATCAGAATAGTACAAAGGCATGGCAATGTTGTACAGGTGTGAATGGGATACACAATGTTTTTTTTTTGCTGTAGAAAAGTTGTGGCAGGTGTGGACCGGTGTTTGTAGGAAGCCTCCACACCGCGGCATGGTTTAATTATTGTTTTTGCCACAACGCACCTGACGCGAACCGCCGCATCAGGTGCCAGATGTCCAGCCGGACCACCAGCTTGTCCCACTTCCCGAACATGTCAGCTGTCTTGGATCCCCCGTGGGACGAACAACAGTCCCGGTCGACGTAGAGGAGCTGAGGCGGCTCCACCCCAGCGTCCCGATACCGCCGCATTAACCCCGCAGCCATGGGCAACAGGCCGGCACCCTCGGCGTCCGTGAGCACGGACATGAGCACCTGTCCGTGCTCGTTGCCGACATTCGTTGCCCACGCTGCGGTCTGGGCGGCAGCACCGGCGAGCTTCCGGGTCACCTGTTTGAAAGAATAAAGCATCTCAGTAAGGCTGCACGCACATAGCCAGAGCGTGATACTCCGCACCACATTTATATACATATATATTTATAAATACATATCACCACATTTACCTTCTTGGTCGAATCCATCTTCAAAACCGTTCCAAAGACGGAGGTGACCCGGGCCTTCACGTCCTCCAGGCGGGAGAGGATGTCGTGGCAGTACACCATTAACAGCCACGCGTACTGGGGCACGGGTGGCGGTTTTGGTGGTGGGGTGCACATGCGCACGACACCTCGCGACGTGAAGGGCTCCATGACGCTGAGGTAGTGTATGGACCGCCGCATCCAGGCCTCTGTGTGTGCCTCACAGAGTTTTTTGTACAGCTGCGTGGCGCTGTTCCCCCGAGTACGCTCACGCAGCTGAATGATTACCCGCCGGTCGCAGGCAAGCCTACAGAGAGGAGCATATCATGTGTTACAGAAGAGCCACACACAGACACACTGTGACAGTGTTCAGACAGGTACTTACTTGTAGGTGAGGATTGCCGGCAAGAGGGCGCCACACACAGACACACTGTGACAGTGTTCAGACAGCTACTTACTTGTAGGTGAGGATTGCCGGGAAGAGGGCGCCACAAACAGACATACTGTGACAGTGTTCAGACAGCTATCTACTTGTAGGTGAGGATTGCCGGGAAGAGGGCGCGATGCCCCTCTCCCAGCTGACCCACGACCTTCTGCGACCAGGCAGCTACCTTCCTCTTACACCGACGGCACTCCAGGTACTCGGTGGCCATCAAGTACCAGCCGTCGATGTCCAGGACCCTCCGGATGGTCCTGTAGAGCCCACACTTGGTGAGGGCCCTATTACAGCATGTCGGCCGGACGCCCCACAGACGCAGGGGCGTCCAGAGGAACAGCCGACACGCGAAGAAGGCAGCTAGTGAGGCGGGTGGCTGAGTGTAACTCGGCCGGGGCTGAGGGGGGTCCCACCACAGCTTGAGGTCTGTGGTGAGTTTGGTCCTCCCCTCGCTGTCTGTCTTGAACAGCTCCCGGCCGATCCACTCCTGCTCTTCCACGGTGAGAGCTGTCCGCCAGCTCTTAGACAACCGGGACTGTGAGGGAAAAAAACAACACAAACAAACACACTGTAAGGAGGCTGAGAGGAGGTGCTACATGCAGTTTGACAGTCAACTTCACTGAGTTGTGCCGTCCATGAGTACGGCCACGGTGTGTGAGTGTGTGTGTGTTTGTGTGTCTGTGTTTGTACCTCAGCCGAAGCAAGAGTGGGCGTTGCGGGCTGCTCCACTTTCCTCTCCTTCCTCTTCCTCTTCGCCGGCGCTGGTGCCAGGGTGGCCTCCCCAGATGGCGTCTCCTCCACGGAGACGCGACGGGGCTCCTCCCTGGTCAACGCCGGAGCCCGAGCCGGAACCGCGAGCGTAGGTGGAGCAGCCGCAACTCGAGGTGGTGGCGGTGGGGGAGGGATGGAGGACAATGCCGGAGGAGGTGGAGATGGAGGCCTTACCACCAGCGGGAGAGTCTGAAGGACCTGTACGTGAGCTTCAGACACATTCACACACAACAAAATGGCATCAGCACAATGATAGTCATGGGGCAACACACAGGCAGGCAAGACTAAGTGAGTCTGAGTGTTAATGACGTGCAGCATGCCAGTGATTAGATGACGTGCAGAATGCAAGTAATTAGATGACGTACAGCATGCCAGTGATAGGGCAGATGGTTTAGTGCTACAAGGTGAATGTCAAGAGATGCAGCAGGGCCAAGGGAAGTAGACATGTGAAGGTGGTTAAGCAAATCTACATTGCCACTACGTTCTACACATCTACCACCGAGAAAGACGGCTACATTACCTGCCAAACCTACCTTTGGTCTTCAAGCATCAGTTGTAGAGACCAGTAAATGAAACCATTACAGTTAATACAAAAATACCGCCAGAAGAATATATATTGAGGGGCAAATGTTACAGTGCGACACGTCCAGTGTGGTGCCAGTTACCCGTTTCTAAGTCAGTGGCCATCTGGACCAGTTCCTCGTCCGTCACCTCTGTGGGGGGGGGGGGGGGGTTGGGGGGGGGGGGGGGGGCGGAACAGAGGGGCGCTGGTCTCTGACGGATGTAGACACCGCTGTGGGGTGGGAGGGGAATGGTTAGTCAATCCTGTACACTGAACCTCTGTTGTGTTAAAGAGAAAGAAAGAGATCTACCTGGAACTGCAGGCCGTGCTGGTGTGGTCATCAGCTTCCTGACCTTGGCCTGCAGCTCACCTGGGGCCATTGGACGCCTTCCCAGTAGGGCCGAGAACATGGGAGCGATCGGCTTGCGAGGCGGCAGCGTGGTGGAGGCAGCGGCCTTGCTGGGGCCACTGCTGGTGGTGGTGGGGTTGCTGCTGCTGCTGCTGGTGGGAGGTGGGGGGGTAGCAGTCACCTCTGCCGACCGCTCCATGTCTCGGTCCAGGATGTACTTCCTGGCGGCGTCCATCGAGGTCCCAGGCTGTGGTGTCTTCCGCCGTAGCCACTTGACAAAGCTGCAAGACAGTGATCAAAGATTAACAAGCATATCAACAAGGCACAGCACCCTGTCAACAGTCCACTGCCCTTCACCACAACAGGACTTACGTCTGGTGCTTCTTCTCCTTGGAGTCGTACAGGTCCTTCAGAGTGGCCTCCTTGTAGTCCCCAAAGCCAACAAGCGCCTCGCCCTCACACCCGGGCTGAGTGGCGCGAGCCCGGGCCTCCTCGTGCACCCGGTGGTATCTCAGCTGCTCAGCAAAAGCAGGGTGGGCGCACGAGTACCGGGCGAGGGCGTCCTTGTTGGCCATAAGGGGGCTGTCGGAGGCACTTTTCTCCCGCTCCCGCTGGTGGCTGGCAACCCTAACTGCGTGGTGTAGCCCACGTCGTTCTCCAGGAGCCAACGGAATGTTTGACCCTGGTACTTGCCAAACTGGATGCTGTGGCAGCCCAGCACCAGCATGTGGTCACCAGGGTCACCGCCCTTGGAGACGACGTGGGCTTGGGCCTCGTTCTCCACCTCCTCCGGCTTCTTGGCGGCGATGAAGGCCGCCGCCTCATCAGAGGCCCGCAGGACAAGCTGCTGCGAGGCCGTCAACTTTAAATTAGCAAAAACCATCTCTACAATGACACAGCACAGCATTAAGGGAGAATTACAGGTTAAACTACATGTTAATTGCCATATTAACAGGAATATCACACATAAGATTAATGATATACTAGTACTAGACATTCACTATTGAAATATTAACGTTAACAAATTGACATAACTTAACACAACAGGTAAATAATGACCCCAGGGTCAGCCCCCTATGCACTGACAGCCATTAAACAAACAGGCTTATTGTTAATGCATAAAACATACACTTAAACTTTATATTTTGATTTCACGTGGTGATATTATAATCTTAAGGGTCTAAAGATACTAACTGTATTGTCTTTTCATCATTTAATTTTGTTTTCAGAGATCGTCACATGTTGTCCCGTTAATATCCAATGCAATGGATTACATTACATTACATGCTAGCGATCTCTCAAAATGTATTTAATCTTTGATCAGACTACCTGGTTATCTTCATTAGACCATGTAGATGTAGTTACTACAGTTTGGAGTCGAAATTCAAAGTGTAAATATGGTTTAAATGTGTTAACCGGACGCCTGACGTACGTTAACATATCTTTAAATAACGTTATCAAATCCAGCGATTGACAGCATAATACATCGACAAATTCCATGTCAGTACATTGTAAAAGTACTCTGGGAAGACAATGTTATGTCAGTACATTCGTAACATTCTATTTATTTTTGTTTTACTCACTGACTCACTCGTTGACTCGTTGTCAGTTGCTATGGTGGTTGCTATGACAAACGCTTGATTATACTAACCGCTGATTGGCCCAAAACGCTCGACAAACGCTTGAGTATACTAACCGTTGATTGGCCCAAAACGCTCGACAAACGCTCGACAATACGAGCTGCTGATTGGCCCAAAACAGAAAACGCTCGACAAACGCTCGACAATACGAGCTGCTGATTGGCCCAAAACCGAAAACGCTCGACAAACGCTCGACAATCCGAGCTGCTGATTGGCCGGCATCCAGAGAACATTGCTGGGCACAGAGCGCAAGGATGACACGCAAATCCGTGAAGCGCTCCATATTTTTGCAGCTGTGATCAAAGCCTGCTTCACTGGACTTGATTCATCCCCTCCTGCCACTCTTTTTTTCATTCTTGTTCTCTTATGTCAAGAACTGGTGCATCTCCAATGTTTATAGCGCACTCTCAGTTTTCCTGCCAACTCTTTTTTTTAATGCTTGTACTCTGGGGCCATCGACGAGTGTGTCCACTCCCTTTCTTCAGCAGATGTCGTTGAGGAACAGGGTTTGACCACAAAGGCAATATCTCCAACCATATACACGCACCATATTCTCTCTGAAGCAAGATTCTTCCGAAATAAATAGGAGCGTTTCGTTTTCAGTCTTTTCTCTAAGGGTTCGAACCTGAGAGCTTGTGCTTTCAAAGAAGGTCCCAGTTTCAATTCACTCGAACATCCAGAGCACATCAAGAGCACGCGCCGTGCACAAAAAGACAAGTCTGAAGGACGGGGTGAGGAGAGGTGGTGACATGGAGCTCAATTTCAATGGCACCCAGAAAATCTTGCCATGACCCGGATTCGAACCAGGGTTGCTGCGGTCACAAAGCAGAGTACTAACCACTATACGATCACGGCGAGCTACCGGTCTACCCGACGTGTCCCTGAATACAAAGGGGCCTTGTCATCTTTAGCTTGCAGACAAAACTGTTTCTTACCAACATAACTCTTTTCAAGGGTAATCCTGTAACAGTGACTTTTTTTCCTTTTATAAAGTTTAAGCTAGGCCTCCAGAAGGTTACAAACTAAAGCAGGCGCATGCTGTCAACGTAGTCGGCAGGATTCGAACCTGCGCGGGGAGACTCCAATGGATTTCTAGTCCATCGCCTTAACCACTCGGCCACGACTACAAGCTGGCTGAAAGGGGCACGTCGTTTGTGGATTTGTACCTTGCAGCGTCGCTGCCCGAGGCCAGTGTAGATCAGCAAGAACTCAACAACAAAATGTACCGCTCCACAAAAAGAGGCTCGTTCGCCCGAACAGGGACTTGAACCCTGGACCCTCAGATTAAAAGTCTGATGCTCTACCGACTGAGCTATCCGGGCTCTTGCTCGAGAAGCGTCTGGCTGCGTGGGAACGCACAGCAAAATGAATCGTATTGGCGCAGAAAAAAGAGTGTCCTCCAATGCATTGCGTTTCCTTCTTCGAAGATTCAGAATGGCCGTCAAAACGTCTGCTATGTCAAAATATATTTGCAAATTAGTGGGAATGCAGCCTATTAGACTGATTATAATAGTAATTAAAGGAAAATAATGCTAGGAAAAAGAACAAAAACTCACTGCTACTTGTCTGGAAAGCCTCTTCACACGCTTCAATGCTGTTGACTTGCGCGCTCTTATCGTTATTGTAAACTTGTGTCAAAGGCGCAGTTGTTTGTAGCAAATAGCAAGCCAGCGGCACTCTAGGTAACAGCCAGCGAGTGTACTGACACCTAGCGATTAGAAAATATACAGGCACCATATTCTCTCTGAAGCAAGATTCTTCCGAAATAAATAGGAGCGTTTCGTTTTCAGTCTTTTCTCTAAGGGTTCGAACCTGAGAGCTCGTGCTTTCAAAGAAGGTCCCAGTTTCAATTCACTCAAACATCCAGAGCACATCAAGGGCACGCGCCGTGCACAAAAAGAGAAGTCTGAAGGACGGGGTGAGGAGAGGTGGTGACATGGAGCTCAATTTCAATGGCACCCAGAAAATCTTGCCGTGACCCGGATTCGAACCGGGGTTGCTGCGGCCACAACGCAGAGTACTAACCACTATACGATCACGGCGAGCTACAGGTCTAGCCGACGTGTCCCTGAATACAAAGGGGCCTTGTCATCTTTAGCTTGCAGACAAAACGGTTTCTTACCAACATAACCCTTTTCGGTCCCACTTTATATTAAGTGGCCCTAATACCTGTGAACCTACATGGTAACTACATGTGTACATAGTATGTAACTACAGCGTAAGTACACACTGGTACATAGTATCTACAGCTGTAATATTTGTGTACCTACACATATGTAACAACTCACGGAATGGTATGCGTAAGTACAAATGTGTAACAGTACATTGGTAACAACACTTTTTTCACTTCAGTAAGCACACGTGTAACAGGAATTATGTAACTACATTTTGTAACAACAATATGTATTTAATCAAGTTGTTCAAATTCCACATGGAATCCAATACTGCAGTTACAGTTTGGAATACACTGAAACTATATGTATACCAGGATGATTCCTATGTTTATACCATGTATTTATGACTGGCAGGACTAATGTTGAATTACAGTGTACTTACATGGTAACTCCTCACCTCAGCAACGGTAAACAATATAAAGTCTAAAAAGGTCATCCTTACTGTATTATTTAAAACACTGTATTAACAGTGTACTTACATGGTAACTCCTCAGGAACTGTCCACTTAATGTAAAGTGTAAAACGGTCGGTCCTTACTGTATAATAAAACCCAAACTTCTGTGCAACACTGTATTTACAGTGTACTTACATGGTAACTCCTCAGGAACTGTCCACTTAATGTAAAGTGTAAAACGGTCGGTCCTTACTGTATAATAAAACCCAAACTCCTGTGCAACACTGTATTTACAGTGTACTTACATGGTAACTCCTCAGGAACTGTCTACTTAATATAAAGTGTAAAACGGTAATAACCTACTGTGTAATATGCAAAACCCAAACTACTGTAAAACACTGTATTAACAGTGTACTTACATGGTAACTCCTCAGGAACTGTCTACTTAATATAAAGTGTAAAACGGTCATAACCTACTGTGTAATATGCAAAACCCAAACTACTGTAAAACACTGTATTTACAGTGTACTTACATGGTAACTCCTCAGGAACTGTCTACTTAATATAAAGTGTAAAACAGTCATAACCTACTGTGTAATATGCAAAACCCAAACTTCTGTGCAACACTGTATTTACATTGTACTTACATGGTAACTCCTCAGGAATTGTCTACTTAATATAAAGTGTAAAACGGTCATAACCTACTGTTTAATATGCAAAACCCAAACTACTGTGCAACACTGTATTTACAGTGTACTTACATGGTAACTCCTCAGGAACTGTCTACTTAATATAAAGTGTAAAACGGTCGGTCCTTACTGTATAATAAAACCCAAACTTCTGTGCAACACTGTATTTACACTGTACTTACATGGTAACTCCTCAGGAACTGTCTATTTAATGTAAAGTGTAAAACGGTCGGTCCTTACTGTATAATAAAACCCAAACTTCTGTGCAACACTGTATTTACAGTGTACTTACATGGTAACTCCTCAGGAACTGTCCACTTAATGTAAAGTGTAAAACGGTCGGTCCTTACTGGGTAATATGTAAAACCCAAACTTCTGTGCAACACTGTATTTACAGTGTACTTACATGGTAACTCCTTAGGAACTGTCCACTTAATATAAAGTGTAAAACGGTCATAACCTACTGTTTAATATGCAAAACCCAAACTTCTGTGCAACACTGTATTTACAGTGTACTTACATGGTAACTCCTCAGGAACTGTCCACTTAATATAAAGTGTAAAACGGTCGGTCCTTACTGTGTAATATGCAAACCCCAAACTACTGTAAAACACTGTATTTACAGAGTACTTACATGGTAACTCCTCAGAAACTTAATATAAAGTGTGAAATACTTGATACCAACCACAATTTACTGTATATGTACATTTATGTATATGTATATTAACATTATAATATTAACCCAAACCTCATTTCTAAATACTCAATTTAATGTGGCATTTAAAATATAGCAAGCAATCGCAGTTACACTGTGTATACTACAAAAGAACAGAATACTGTAATTTACTGTAAAGGCAAATTGTCACCAGAATGTCACATCAAAAAATTGAAAATTAAAGGGAAAAAATAAAGGAAATAAATGGTAAATCTTTAAAAGTGCTATGCAGTAATATCTCAGAATCTATCAAAGCATAACTATCACATTCATACAGTATTTCAGAGTTTATTATCCACTATGTAACCTTGTTTTGCAAATACTCCTAAGATACAAGGCAGAAATGGTTTGCATGGCACAGACAAATTTATGAATCTGAAAAAAGGTCACAGCAAAGTAAAAAAAATAAAAAAATCTAGAAAATAAAAAAAAAATCATGCATTTTCAGCTGATATAACTTTAATTAAATCTAAACCTGTATGCTTTTCTAATATCATGGATCAACTGTGCCAAAGCACCTTTCCTATTTCTTCTTCCCAGCCAGTAGTGCCACTGGATGAATTTCAAGTGTTCTTTTAATAGTTTTTTAGTTTTGTTACCCCTGAATCTTGATACCTGTGCCTTGATGGCTAGCCAGGCCCGTTCAATATGTTGTGTGTGGCAGCCAGTTTGGGGATCAACGAAATTTTTACTGTGGTTTACAGTTAGGTGTTTGTATCCTTGTGGTTGTAGCGCATTCAGATATGCCCTCCAATTGTCACTGTAAACAGCTGACCCCCTTCTGATGTGCCTTTTGATGATGGGCATCAATGTGGTCCTGGAACGATCCTTTACCATCTTTAAGACTGGTAGGCGGCGAGCTCCTTTAACCTCCATCATCCCAAACACCCAGCCTTTTTTTCTCTGCCAAGTAGTACGACAGCGGCCACGATTAAACTGAAAATTCATAAACACAAGAAACATAACAAATGTTAACAGCAGTTAAACCTGGATTGTGTTTGATAAAACATACACTTGGATTCTGATCTCCCCATGACCATTTGGGGGTCATTCAAGCCATTCCTCAGCACACATGAATATAGATGGCGATATCACTTCTTTATAGCAGAAATAAACTGCTGCAGAAAAAATTAGGCGCCATGCAAAATGTTATGCATTACTTATCACAAATGTATTGGAGTAAAAATTACATTTACTTGTTAAAAAATGTAGTCAAATAGAGAGTAAAAGTTGCTAATATTTGATACTCAGTACAACTAAAAATTATACTTAAGTAAAGAAACTAATTACATTTACTCAGATACTTTACACCTCTGAGGAGAACTTATTGTTCAGCTATTGGCAAATCATTCAATCATTTTGTATTTCTCATGTCAGATGTACCTTTCTCTTGTGAGCGAACTTAGACTCATCTATGGCCACAAACTTCTGTCTTGACTTCCCACCAACTCTAAGACCTGTTTTTCTTTTCAGTTTACTCAATGCATTAATGCAAACCTGTAAAAAATATGTGGATATTAGTACAAACAAAATTAATTACAGTTAAATTAGCTGAGCAATGTAGTACTGAAGAGTCATTAAATTTAAGCTATACCTTCCTGAGCAATTTGTTCATTCTGGACAATGTTGTTGATGTTTTGGCAACACAGTCTTCCATCAAATCAATTTGTCTTAGATGTAGACCCTGTGAAAACCTTTTAAGAAAATAATTTTAATTAATTATAAACAATAACCAAAATGTAATGAAGTACAAAAAAGATGATTAGAAATAAATAGTAATTTAAATTTATGGATTTTTGAAAATTACCTTTCATGTAGTGTGTAACATAGCTACAAGTGAATGGAGTAATTACTTAATTACTTAGTAGTAGACGTTGTAATAAAATGTAACAAAATGTAATTAACATGTAACTAAGTTATGGAACAGCCTGTACTTACAGATTGTAATTACGCAAATGTAATAGGCAGCTACTGTTACACATATGTAATAAGTCGGTTACATGCGTGTTACAGACTTGGTACAGTGTAATTATATAAGAAAGTACTTAGTACTACACAATGTAACACAGTACTTAGGCTACTACGGTCGGGAAAAGCCTGCAGTTACACATGGTAATTTTGTACGTTCTGTAGCATTACACATATCATGTAACATAAAATAAAGTGTATCAAGATTAAGTGGACTTCATGTAAATCTACATACATTATCCATCTTAATTAACCCACTAGTTTACAGCTTAAATACATGCAGTAGCTTCTTAATTACATTAAAATTACAGAATGTTACACAGGTATAAGCTACGTAAAATAAAGTGTATCAAGATTGTACTTAAGTGTACTTTGTGTATACATACCTTATCCATCTGTGCCTTAGTTTGATTTAAACACACTAGTTCACAGCTTCACATGCAGTACCTTCCTAATTACATTGCAATTACATAATATTACACATGGATAAGCTACGTAAAATAAAGTCTATCAAGACTGTACTTAAGTGTACTTCATGTGTATCTATAAACCTTATCCATCTCGGCTTATTACATGTAGCTGCCTATTACATGTGCGTAATTACAATCTGTAAGTACAGGCTGTTCCATTACTTAGTTACATGTTAATTACACTTTGTTACATGTTATTACAACGTCTACTAAGTTACTAAGTAATTAAGTAATTACCCTATAACACTGTAAAATAAAGTGTTACCGAAAACTCAAACCAGCAACTGATTTCTGTGGACACTGGACAGCGTTGAGAAGGCGGCGCTGTGCTCTATTAATCTAGTATTAACAATTAATTATGCATAATTACATGCAACTAACCAACCAAACCCTAATCCTACCCTAACTCTATAGTAAGTGCATGCACTTAATTAATATTACTCAGTACTTACATATATAATTGCACTGTAACAATGACACCGTAAAATAAAGTTTAACCAGTGCCTGGCTACTATACGTTACCTGTAGATGTACTCCATCCACTTAACCAGAGGAACCCTCGAGTTATTAAACAGTGATCCATTTCGAATGGAGAGTGTTATTCTGCGATGCGTGTTTCTTCGACATGTCCTAAGAAAACAGTGCAAAATATTAGTAAATCTAAGAAGCAAGTTGTCTAAAATTATGTTAACGTTTACTAGACTATCCAAATAACAAATTAAACTGGGTGCCTACAGTCACATACCATATAAAACCATCACGTCCATTGTGTGTTGTAATTCGCATGTTTTTTCCACAGCGGCGACAACTTGGTGCCTTGCACAGCAAGCCTTTCTTCTGTAGCCATTTGATTATTTTTTTCTATGTTTTCCACTACTGCATAGACGTATTAACTTATTTAATTGCCTTGAACACATAGCCATCTAGATAGATTTATTTACTGTCCGATTTGAAATTTTTGGCGCCGTGCTGGTAAATGGCTGCCTACGTGAAACGTGACAGTTGTCTGTCCCATGACGTAAGATAGTTTTGATTGGTCTGTTGCATTCTGAACCGCCAACTTGATCCCTATCAGGACTCAGGAGGATTATTTCGACAGCAAACAGTTAACGTTAGCCTCCCCATTTGTATTGAAATCCTCTTTCTTACCTAACGTTACATCCACACGATAGTATACATCCACACGACAGTATGCCACGAAGGAAAGGGGTTTCCCTGAAGAGGAAATAAATGAATAATCATCATTAAAATTTCAAGAGCAATAATCAACCATAATGATTTTGTCTTAATATTGCAGCTTTACCTCTATATTGACTTATATAATATAATGACTGAATTTTTTTTTACAGGCTAGGCCTATGTATCTTATGCAATGTAAATGTACATGAGCATCATTAAACAGTATGTGTAAATAAACATAAATGCCATGTCAGATGCAGCTTATGTTCCACCTTTGCAGTTTAAAAATAGTTTTAGTTGATGGTGTCAGTAACAGTTTGTAGAATTGTGATTGAATAAAGTAATTGGTTAAATTTAAGTATTTGAAAAACGCAGATACACAGGTATTAATAAGGTAAAACTGCCCTCTATACAGTGCTTGTCAAATTTATTACGCCTCCGGCACCTGTCAAAATAAAGAGAATGTATTTTTTGAGTCTGACAAAAAATGGTTTAAAACTAAAAATATTATTGTAATTTATTATGCAAATAACTAAGTGGAACAAATATTTTTTTAATCACATAAAATAACCAAAAATCTTCATGTTTTGTATGGCCTACTCCGGTCTTGATAACAGTTTGCATTCTTCCTGGCATTTTTATGTACTTTTCCACAGCCTCTGTTGTTATTGACTTCCAAATAGTTTCTAGTTGTTCCCAAAGACTTGCTTTTCATATAACATTTTGTGCGGTCTTTGAATCCACTAAATCCCAAATTTGTTTGTAAAATTAAATTATTATATTTAAGCTTTAGAAACACTACTGTGTCCTGGTGTGGATTAAGGAAACTTAAAAATATATATTAAAAATATATATCGCCAACACTGTTAGTTTAGGGCAGCTATGGTGCAAACCTTACATTACACACACACACACACACATATATATAGATATAAATTTGATTATCATTGACTATAGTTTTGGAACACAGAGCCATGTTAGGCTAAGCCTTTTCACGTTAAGTGTTGACAAATGTACCTGATGCAACATTGCATCAGTTTTGCTACATTTTGTCAGACGGTAACATTATCCTTTTATGTTTTTACAAGATGATCCGGCCCAGCAAATAGATGAAGAACACCAAGGTATAGAAGACGGTGACAATGACTTTTCTATTGTTGAAGCGGCATCTCCAGAAGCAGGTGAGTTTGTATTTACTTAATGGGGAACTAAACAGGGCTGTGTTTCCCAAAAGCATTGTAAGCCTAAGTTGATCATAGAGACCATTGGTGGCGATTGTTCTACGATCAACTTAGGCTTACGATGCTTTTGTGAAACGCAGCCCAGGTTGTATGCATTTTGAATTTGAGACCAGCTGCTCTAGCTGAGGTCTTGTCCACTTTTTCTGTCACCAATGTATGACAAGTAGTTCTGTCAACGTTAACACAAACTCATGCGATTTAATTTTTGTCCAGCTTTAACACAATTAACGCAGTATCCGTTATTTCTGTCATCCTTTAATGTTATACGATCACGCTCTTATTCACGCAAATGGTTTTAACCATTCATGCGCGACAAGACAAAAAAGAACATCCTGACACACACACAACACTCAGAAAGACTTGCGCGCCAGTATCGCACTTGAACGAACAATAACACACACATTTATGCCAAAATGTTTGTTTTGTCGAGGAACAGTCTTAAATGAGTTAAATAAAATCTAAAGAGTAAAGAGTACAGTAGTGTGAGAATGAGGTGCGTGAGATCCTGTCAGCAGATGCAGGTCTTAGTGACAGCAGCCTATTTTTCTCTCTGTCAGTAAAGTTAACCGAAGAACAAAGGGAACAGGGAAAATTAGTAATTTCTCTTGACTAAATAACGCTTGTAGCGTAATAAGGATTCATCTATTTTTCATTTAAGTAGTACTGTGTTTTTATAACCTTATTTAATTATTGTATATGATAGACAGGAAAGGTACAGGTAAATATGACATTTATGATGTTTTTAAGTGAGAATTATTTTAATTTCACTTAAATTAAAAATTATAGTTTTTGAAGCCTGACAAATGTTTAAAATTTGGACAAAAAGTTTTCATCAAAACATCAGTATATATTACTAATATCAGTGCTACTGGCCTTCATATATGAAAACTGTGATACATACAACTGATTTTCTATTAGTTGTTCATAAAAAAAAAAATCTGTTGTTGATATTACATTGTTTTTAAAGGAGGACATGAGGAGTCTTCCTCCTTGGAGGAAAAAGACAAGCTCATGGTCATGGCCCAGGCAATAAAGGCACTTGAAGACGAACGAGATTTTCTCCGTCAAACTGTCCTAAAACTCTCAAGTAAGAAACATATATCTGTTTTGCTCTATTGACTGTTTTATTAAATAATTTAGTAATTACTGATAGTGATTTTTTTTAACTTCCACATCAATCATGAAATGCTGATTACTTATCTAAGCATGTTTGACTTTTTTGTCTAACTAAATGTGTTATTGTGTTCTTAGACAGAGGGGCAAAAAAGAAAGTTAAGAAAGTCTTGGACTCAAGCACTGAATGCAGCACCAGTGACACTGATGAGGAGTCCCTGAGTTCTTGCTCCTCTTCAGAGTCATCTGATAGCAACATTCCTCGGAAGAGGAAAAGAGGTCATAAAAAGAAGACCAAGAGTGCTAACAGGTCAAATAAGAAACACAGCTCACGTGGTAAGCGCACGTTCTGTTTTTGGATCTCATCTTTCTGTTGATGTGTATTTACTCCATATAACACCTTGCACATATTGGTTATCAGTCTCCCTGACTACAATTGGTACTGATATCGTCCCTGAAAAAATCAGTTGACCCCTAGTTTTGATGTATTTCCAATATTGTTAGAACATTAACATATTTAGAAAATGTCTGAGAAATGCGAACATGATTTGTATGATAGGAAACTAATTGTAAAAAATGCTATCAGTTAGGGCTGGGTGATATGGCCAAAAATAAAATCAAGATCATTTTTTTTGTATCAGTTGATATCGATAATTATCATGATAAATGTCAAATCTTTATTTATTTCAAGTTTAAAGGCAGATTTTTGCACCTAAGTGAAAGTTGTAGAAACCAGTGTGTTAACTGTGGTTTTAAACTACTCTTTATTGTCAGAACATATCATGACAAACAACTGGTGAACATTTCACAAATCTGAGGTAAAACACTCAAACATTTGTCATTTTTTCCTTAACAAAATAAATATCTTTATTGGACAATTAATTTCTTAGTTTCTGCATGTGCTAATTTTTATTTTGTAAAATGTAATATTCTGACTGTTTGAGTTTTATTAAACATAACCGTTGGTCATCCAATATCATGCATTTAGATCATGATAACAACAGATGAAACCCTTTAGCACCTCACTATCATGGCAAAATGTAACTTTATGGTTTCTATGTTTGTATGAAAAGAAGTAGCCTAAATACATTATTAAATACTGTAATTATATTCCATTAGTCATTTTATACATTGTCTACATTAATAATATAATACAATTCAATATGTATATCCCACATTTCATGGTGCTAATATTTTCATGGTGTTAATATTACTAGGCTAACGTTACAGTAAATCCATGGTAAATGATGGGAATTTGTAGACGGAAAAGCCTTCTGACTGTATCGTTGCGCACAGTGTTTCTCCTGTTTGTCAGCGCTGTTTCATCTGCCTTTAAACTGGTTTAAATCACGGAGACGTGTGTTCTTCGCTGAACTCAAGCACTTCTCACTGGATCTCGTGACCGAGACCGATCAGAGTAAACGCCTCAGCTCTGGTGAGCTCGCGCGCGCTGCCGTTTGGACTTTGAGCCAAACTGATTAATGGTCCGTGTGGGGCGCAGTTCAAATGAGTTTCGTTCCGCTTTTGGCGCATAAACATTATCAAACATTTATCGACCTCTTGATATCGTTTTATCGAGAATAATTATATCGCGATAATTATCGTTATCGTTTTATCGCCGAGCTCTACTAGCAGTTCAAGAGCACCAAGATTTTTTTATATGTTTGTGTGGTGTGTTTTTAATTAGAAATTGATCAATTTGACGCAAGTCTTGTTTTTTTGTGGTTTTCATTTTGTTATTCTTTCTACAGCAACAACCCCAGAAGATGTACTGAAGCGGTACAATAAAGGTCTTTACGCCTTCAAGAAAGAAGGGAGTATCAGTAAGGCATGCACCAAAGTCGGGGTTGACCGAAATACACTGGCATTAACAGCTGTTGTGGCTGAAATACAGCTTGTTGATCCAGAGTTTTACCGAAGCATCTCAAAGTTCAGAGTCAAGGAGGAGAAACTCTGCGACTTTGCAAAGACGTGCCTGCAGTCACTGACAGCAGACCTAAGGTCTCACATAGAAAAATCCAAAAAAGAGCGTAAACTGCTGCCAATAAAATATAAATTGAGATAGAAAGACAAAACCTCCAATCCACTTATTTAATTATGTTTTGACATTATTGTCAAGGTAAATTTTGTAATTCACGCCAGTTCACTGTGCTACACTGTGATGTTCCTTAAACCATCCCCAAAATTGTCAAATTAACCTAAGTTACCATTTCAGAACAATAATTAATATCAAGAATTATACAATGCTGTTCTAATGTTAACCCAGCTGCAAGTACACTGAAGTTTTGCTTCAGAATCTGTTAAACTGTTGAGTTTAATGTGTGTTAATAAACATTGTTTAGCTTTACTACATTTCCCCCCCTCTTTTTTGCAGTCCTCTATACTTGATTTACTGAGAAGTAATCAAGGTTTAATACTTGGACATTTTACCGATGCAATTGTTAAATTACTTTCAAGTAATTGGGAAGTTCCTATGAAATTATCATGTAACAATACTGATGGTACACAACATTGACCCTATCAATTACACTATAAATTAAGTGGACAGTTCCTTAGGAGTTACCATGTAAGTACACTGTAAATACAGTGTTGCACAGAAGTTTGGGTTTTGCATATTACACAGTAGGTTATGACCGTTTTACACTTTATATTAAGTAGACAGTTCCTGAGGAGTTACCATGTAAGTACACTGTAAATACAGTGTTTTACAGTAGTTTGGGTTTTGCATATTACACAGTAGGTTATGACCGTTTTACACTTTATATTAAGTAGACAGTTCCTGAGGAGTTACCATGTAAGTACACTGTAAATACAGTGTTGCACAGAAGTTTGGGTTTTACATATTACACAGTAAGGACAGACCGTTTTACACAGTTCCTGAGGAGTTACCATGTAAGTACACTGTAAATACAGTGTTTTACAGTAGTTTGGGTTTTGCATATTACACAGTAAGTAATGACCGTTTTACACTTTATATTAAGTAGACAGTTCCTGAGGAGTTACCATGTAAGTACACTGTTAATACAGTGTTTTACAGTAGTTTGGGTTTTGCATATTACACAGTAGGTTATGACCGTTTTACACTTTATATTAAGTAGACAGTTCCTGAGGAGTTACCATGTAAGTACAGTGTAAATACAGTGTTGCACAGAAGTTTGGGTTTTATTATACAGTAAGGACCGACCGTTTTACACTTTATATTAAGTAGACAGTTCCTGAGGAGTTACCATGTAAGTACACTGTAAATACAGTGTTGCACAGTAGTTTGGGTTTTGCATATTAAACAGTAGGTTATGACCGTTTTACACTTTATATTAAGTAGACAATTCCTGAGGAGTTACCATGTAAGTACACTGTAAATACAGTGTTGCACAGAAGTTTGGGTTTTGCATATTACACAGTAGGTTATGACCGTTTTACACTTTATATTAAGTAGACAGTTCCTGAGGAGTTACCATGTAAGTACACTGTAAATACAGTGTTTTACAGTAGTTTGGGTTTTGCATATTACACAGTAGGTTATGACCGTTTTACACTTTATATTAAGTAGACAGTTCCTGAGGAGTTACCTGTATTTAAGTACACTGTAAATACAGTGTTGCACAGAAGTTTGGGTTTTATTATACAGTAAGGACCGACCGTTTTACACTTTACATTAAGTGGACAGTTCCTGAGGAGTTACCATGTAAGTACACTGTAAATACAGTGTTGCACAGAAGTTTGGGTTTTATTATACAGTAAGGACCGACCGTTTTACACTTTACATTAAGTGGACAGTTCCTGAGGAGTTACCATGTAAGTACACTGTAAATACAGTGTTGCACAGAAGTTTGGGTTTTATTATACAGTAAGGACCGACCGTTTTACACTTTACATTAAGTGGACAGTTCCTGAGGAGTTACCATGTAAGTACACTGTTAATACAGTGTTTTAAATAATACAGTAAGGATGACCTTTTTAGACTTTATATTGTTTACCGTTGCTGAGGTGAGGAGTTACCATGTAAGTACACTGTAATTCAACATTAGTCCTGCCAGTCATAAATACATGGTATAAACATAGGAATCATCCTGGTATACATATAGTTTCAGTGTATTCCAAACTGTAACTGCAGTATTGGATTCCATGTGGAATTTGAACAACTTGATTAAATACATATTGTTGTTACAAAATGTAGTTACATAATTCCTGTTACACGTGTACTTACTGAAGTGAAAAAAGTGTTGTTACCAATGTACTGTTACACATTTGTACTTACGCATAACATTCCGTGAGTTGTTACATATGTGTAGGTACACAAATATTACAGCTGTAGATACTATGTACCAGTGTGTACTTACGCTGAGTTACATACTATGTACACATGTAGTTACCATGTAGGTTCACAGGTATTAGGGCCACTTAATATAAAGTGGGACCGAATTTACATAACCTCAATACAATAATAATTAAAGATGTACCTTTCTGGTGGAATCCAGTTTTAAGAAGGATCCATAAGTGGAGGTGATACTAGCCTTGATATCCTCCAGCCTGAACAGGATGTCTTGGCTGTACACCACTGAAAGCCACTTATAGCTGGGAATTGCCACAGGTTGGGGAGGCTCTTAAATGTTGGTGGCATCAGGCAACTTTTGCTGGTAAAAGAAGCACACTTGCTGGTATACCGCGCAACCCTTTCCAGCCACTCTTCACTGTGGTTCTCTTTCAATTGGCCAATCAGTCGGACAGGGCCATTCCCCAGACCACGTTCCCGTAGGAGGCGTATCACCCTGATGTCACAGGCATATCTGTAATAAGAAATAAATTAAATATACATGGATAAGCAACTGACAAAAATCACACAATAATGTAACATACCGGCGGGTAAGAATGACCCTAAACTCAGAACGATGGGCCATGTCCAGCTGCTCAAGTATTTCCCTATTCCAAGACAGGTAGCTGCGGCGGCACTTGGAGCAAATCAGAGTCTCTGTGACCAGGTTGTAAAAGCGGTCAATGTCAAGGACCTGACGCACCCGTCTGTGAAGACCTCCACTAGTCAGAGGGCTTTTACAGGCTTGGTCCGTGCACAGCAGCCTGACTTTCCACAGCCTATACGGCATCCACAGCAGTAAGGGATGGGCAAAAAATCTGGCTGATGTTGGTGCCTGGTGGTAAATAAGGGATGGCTGTGGAGGGAAATACCACAACTGGAGATGGTCCTGGAGCT
The DNA here is from genome assembly GCF_051911475.1 of Siphateles boraxobius. Lineage (NCBI taxonomy): Eukaryota > Metazoa > Chordata > Actinopteri > Cypriniformes > Leuciscidae > Siphateles > Siphateles boraxobius. The sequence continues at coordinate 1,408,825 of NW_027509190.1, forward strand.
CCAAATTCCCACGAGCACCAACTCTGAACAATCCTGTGGAGACCCATTGGTGATCCTCCTGGGGCATGGTTTTAGGCCACAGGAGAGGAACTGCAGCAGAGTGCTCAGGCTGGAATGCGCTCTGTAGACAGAAAAGGACAGGTCAAATAAAGACAAAAAATACTAACCAAACATAGTAACAAGTGCAATGTTTTACCACATTCACTCCTAAACTCTGCCCCTCCACTGGCCGATGCCGTTGTTTTGGAGGCGGTAATGGAGGAGCAAGAAAAAATGATTCTGCACTTGGAGGCTGTGGTGGAGAGATGGTTTGAGGAGGACCACCTGCTAGCACTGGAGCCTCACACACACGGGCAGCTGCATTTGTAGCAGTGGTTGAATGAGTCTAAAAATACAAGGTATAAAAAAATTGTATCATTGGAATTTTTTTTTGTAGCAAAGAAATAATAATTATTCATTACTTACATGAGCTTTCCGTCCAACATGTAAATTTGGCTTTGCACTCTCCACATGCTTTCCACCAAATCTGGACTTATTAAACTTTAAAGAGAGAAGTATTAATATGACAACTGTGAACCATTTTAAAACACATGCCATCATATGTACCGAGGAAAGGGTGAGCTTGGGCCTTTTCTCCAAACTTGCGGGTGTAGTGTCAGCTGTGGGACGTTCTACTGGAGCAGTGGTTGGGAGCTGAAATATGACAAGAATATAAAATATTTCCATTATGAATTCTCTCTCACATAAAGCTATAAAATCTACCTACCATTAAGGAGCTACATTGACCACTAGTTGATTGGTCTGCACTGCTTGTGGGTCTAGATGAGGCTGTAGGCTCTTGCTGCTGCATAACAAAAATGTATAAAACAGTGCATATATACAGTATGAAATACAGTATGAAAGACTTAGAAAGATGATGGACAAAATCACCAGTGATTTAATGAAAGCACAATACTACTGTTCTATTCTATGTTAATAGTATAAACAATAATGTATAAGAACCCCTTTCATGCAAATGACGTGACAAATTTAGATGTGGGTTTTTTATTCAGTTATTAGTGATGTAGTTAGTTTCAACCTTATGACCTTCTTTTACCTACTACGCAATTTCCTCTGCTGTGGAACAGACCTGTTGCCAAACCAACCCAGATAGAAACAACAGAAATTGTCCAAGAATACATTAATGTTAAGAAATACCACATCTTTATATTGTGTGCACACTGCATCAACTGTAGTTAAACTGAAAGAGCCCAAATTAGCCTACCTTATGAGGATGAAATCCACACAAACACATCTGTGGCTGGGAGAAAAGCGTTAGCTGTCCTCTCAGCTGAAGAGGGCACTTCTCTATCTGTAAACAGAACAAAAGATGCCACTTATATTTATTTGTACAAGTTCTTGTTTTATGCTCATACTGTACATACTGAAAATATAATATGTCTACTACTCAAAATGTATATATATATATATATATATATATATATATATATATATATATTCCTTTTGATACTTTTTCTACATACCTTCTGATACAGACTGTACCACTTCTTTTGCCTTGGAGCAGGTCGGTTACCTGCATCTGATGGCCAGACGCCAGTGGAGGCAAAAGACCTAAAGCGCGAGACCCACTCAGTATCATCCATAGCCTTGTGGCTTTTGGATTGTTGTTTGGACATTTTCTGTAATGACAGATACGCAGTTGTATTCATGTTATAGTGTAATTACATTAAGTCATCATGGCAAGGGCCCAAAATGAGGGATTACAGAGATGTTTTACGGAGGCAATCTTACTATTCCTAAAAAACAGAAAACGTAAGCTATTTCATTAACAATAAATACAATAACTATAAATAACATACCTGAGCGGAATATAAATAACAGCGGGATATAAATAACTTAAGCGGTGTTTGTGGTCAAAGATTGACAAAAATTGACTACGTGGTCATTTTTCCTGGTCCAAAATGACCGCCACATTATAGCAGTTTATCATTTCATTGGACAGCCAAAAAAGAGAATATGAGCAGAGATTGGATGGAATCTGCTCAAACTCAAAGATGGACAAAAATGGACTATGTGCGGTGATTTGTCTGGATAGATTTTACAGACGCACGATTTTACAGACGCACGGCTGTCAGGTACCGCCAACGAGGCACTTGCTGTGCGTTCAGGTCGCAGTCTCCCCTGGAGGCGTGGGTTCGAATCCCACTTCTGACAAACCTAACCTTTGGCTGCAGGCTCAAGCTAGAGTCTTTAACCCTCTGGCAAGTTTATCCAGAAATGCAGTAATGTTGACAAAGCACTGCAATTCAGTTCATGCTAGAATTAACCAAACATTAAAGTAACACTGACCTGCAGTACATGACCTTTAAAGTAACACTTTAGTGCAATGTATGGGATTCTATGGCACTTGAATTCAGAAAAAATGGACATGTTGATTGAATCGGATTCAACTGAATTTCAGGAAATAACATGTTGTGATGTTTACCGGAAGAAGATGCAGTAGAATTTCATGGCAAGGATTCTTGGAAATTTCAGGATGGCCGAGCGGTCTAAGGTGCTGCGTTCAAGCTGGGGAACAATAGTCCAACAAAGGTGGGGAAGAAGGGAAGAAAAGGGGGAAGGAAGAAAAAGAGAGGGGGAAGAAGAGAAAGAAAAAACAAAGAAAAGAAAGGCTGAAATTTGATGTTCAAAGATATGCCTTCATTAGCATAGATCTTATGATACATTTTCCGGTTTCTTCGTGTGTGAAAATCACACATTTATATCACACTGTTTTCTATTGCAGGTGTGCACCAAGACGCTGGTGGTTCGAATCCAGCTAAAGACAACTTTTTGTAATATTTATTATTTGAATAAATGATCATTATTTTTGAATGCATACTGTTCCCGTTTTAATAAAATATACATATTTAATTTGTTTGTTGTGTTTTTTGATATTCTATCATGAAAAATAATGTTATTTGCATTATTATGCAATGAACAAAGATGCAAATCATTAATTAGTAACTTGTATACTGTAAAATGATTCACAAGAATAACAAAATGTACAAATTATATTTTTATATACAAATGTTATATTGTTGCAGTGTACTGATAAAATATTGTTATAAAAGTAAATAAGCTAAATTTTTTAATGCATACTGTTCCAGTGTTTATAAAATATACATATGTAATTTGTTTGTTGTTTTTTGATATTCTTTCATTAAAAAAAAATGTTATTTGCATTATTATGCAACGAACAAAGATGCAACCCATTAAATAGTAACTAATATGAAGAATGTCTGTCACAAGAATAACAAAATGGACAAATTATCTTTTTAAATACAAATGTTATATTGGTGCAGTGTACTGATGAAATATTGTGTTATATGAAAGTAAAAGTAAATAAGCAAATTCTTTTTGAATGCATACTGTTCCAGTGTTAATAAAATATACATATGTAATTTGTTTGTTGTGGTTCTTTGATATTCTTTCATAAAAATATATAATTGCCAATGGAACAGTGTTATTATTTAGTAGTTGTTGTATTATTATTGATCTGATTAAGTATTTTTTTAGGTTACATTCAAACAAGACACTTGCAAATCTGTTATTTGTAATGAACAAAGATGCAACCCATTAAATAGTAACTAATATGCTGAAAATGTCAATCACAAGAATAACAAAATGTATAAATTATATTTTTTATATACAAATGTTATATTGTTGCAGTGTTCTGATTAACTAGTGTTATATGAAAGTCAAAGTCAAAAAGAAATCACTTGCCAATTTGTTTTTATTTTCCTATCATGCCAACAGAACAGTAATGCATATTAAAATGTTAAATACTGGTAACATGTTTTAAAAATAAATAAATAAAATGAAAAGTTAAATAGGTTTTCAAAAACAAGAAATAAAAAGTTAAAATGTTAAATAACGTTAAAAAAACAATTAAATAATATTCAACACAAGTATTAACTATTTAAACAACTGTTTACACTATATACATGATGCTATATACATGAAAATATATACATTATTTGGAAATGGTTCTCCGCATTTCCTCTAACCACACCTCTTTTGAAACAGTCTCAGTCTGTGGGCAGTACACCCTGCCCCTGTACTGGCTATGTCCTGTTGCACTTGTTTTAAATTGCCCACATTTTTTGCAAGTGTTGGCCTCTACGGTTCTCCTGTAGGGTCTCTTGGGCATGGCGTCTGGATTGGCAGCTGGTGAAGCGGGTAAGCGGGTGCCCTGTACAGCTGTTGGCTGTAACAGTGGCTGTATCATTTGCATCCCCTGGGCCATTGGGATGCCCTGGATCATTTGCACTCCCTGGAACATTGGCACAGCCTGGAACATGGGCACACCCTGGAAACCTGGTGCTGATGGTATAAGTATATTTGGTACCATCTGCAGTGATGCTCCAGATGCAGATGGTGTCAGCAACGTCTGACTCTGCGCTGGTGCCTTGGGTCTTAGAGGGGGTCGCCCAACAGAAGTCTGCCTCTGCTTTGCCTGACCAGCTGTACTCTCTGGTAGCTTGTACTGGTGCTGCTCCCCTGGTTGTTCTGGCTCAGTCCGTAGAGGTTTGGCTACCTGGAGAGGCTCATGAGCTTCAGGGAGGGGCTGAGGCAACTGAATGCCCTGAAGCAGCACAGACAGCTCCTGCTTTTTTTGTCTTTTGTTATACCACTGAATCAGGGTGTTCTGGTTAACCTCCACCAGCTGCATGGATGTTCCTCTCATCACCAAGCTGTTGCCCAGTACAAGCTGCCTTATCCTGCGATAGTCTTGCAGGATCAGAGACAATCTTGACAGGGCTCCCTTGCCTTTTCTTTTGGGGCTTGGGTGGATAGTGTAAAGTCTGATGAAGATGGTCTCCACCAGACGGCAACAGTCAGGCCACTGAGCAGGTGCGCTGCTTGCACCCAGCACACATCTGGTGGTGCTCTCTACACCAGGGTGAGTGGGCTTCTTCGGGACCTTGAAGCGTCCACTCAGCAGTCTCTTTCGGCTTCGACTGTCATACACCACCCGTTCCTTGTCCCGGTCATCCAGGTTCTGCCAAAGAGCAATTATGGTGTTGGCTTCCTGGTTGGTCAGGCTGAGGGCTGTGTGGTCCCGGAGATCCACCAGATATTCTGCCAGCTGGTCCACATGTTGATAACCCGGGATATTTTGGTAGTCAACAGCCTATTAAAAAACACAAACATGCAATACAATTATTACATCACATCTGTCTAATGCATAATTCCATAACTGATTGTGTTATTTTCCTGTTTATCACCGTAAAGCACTGTATAGTACAAAGCAGAGAGCGCCATTCTTGACATTTTACAAAGCATCAAATAAATAAAGATGACTTGACTTGATGTGTATTTGCAGCTTACAAATGAATTTAGGCTGTACTTTTAAATGTAAAATATGTGGAAAGTCTGGATTTAAAGCACTGGATGTTAATTCATCATAATTATTCTAGTTAATTTGAAAGACATACAAAGGAGTAGTATTTACCGTCTCTTCTTCATCATCATCCTGACCAGCATTCTCTGGCTCTGAGGGGAGAGTTGAAACAGATGTTTCAGAGGGAACAGGTGTGACAGCAGTCCCTGAGGGTCCAGGTGATGAAGGAGACTGTGTGAGGACAAGTTTGGGGTCAGGGACCAGTGAAGGGGATGTGGAGCCCAGTACAGGTGTGGCACTGCTGGTGACCAGGGTGGAAGAACCCAGTGTCAGTGTGGAAGAGGGTGGTGACAGAACAGCCTCCGGATCTGCTATTGTGTGATCCTCGCTGATGTCACAGAAGCCCTCATCTCGCTCCTCCACACTGAGGTCCTCAATGAGCTCTGCTGTCTGCTCAGAGTCAGGATTCATGTCCTGCAGTGCCTGACCAGTCTGCTGGAACAGATACTGCACTCCAATGAGCTCACCTGAAATAAAAACAATAAACAAACGGAAATTAAATAGAATGTTGTGTATCATATTTGATACATTAGGCTTTTGTAGTAGCTCATATAGTGTGAGAATATAGAGCTCATCGTCAAGGAGAAAAAAAAAAAAGTTTTATTTAGAGGCCCAACACGTTTAATTATGGGGGCAAAACATGAAATGAAATGCAATACAATGATGATTGAGAGAAAAGTCTGATGATCATTTTGATATTTACATGTAACATGATTTTCTAATCAAGTGAACCCAAGCTGCTTCAGTCTAGTAACTAGTCATTAAATATTAGTAACAATATAAAAGTTATTCTTACAATTACTTTATAAAATCAGTAAAGGTTTCACAATGAAAAGAAACGTGAAGCACGAGCTGAAGGTGGACACTTTTACAATTATACTAAAAGACTATAATCAATCAGACGACAGAGGGCATGTTTCCTAAAAATTTTTGATCATGTTGATCATTTAGAGTCCTTTAGAAACTTGCATATCAATTATGATACAATCGACTCTATAGGGTTAAATCTGACATATAGACGGAGGTTACACAGAAATTGCAAGTTGATAAAATAAAAAATATATAAAACAATTCTCACCGGTGTAACATGCAGGGGGACAAAATGTGGGGACCACTTTCCTGCCAAACAGCTTTTCATAATTGCCGTTTACACAGTGAACAAGTTCTCCTGTGTAGCTGCGCAAAGCTGATGGCTCCGATGACAGGGAAGCAGCCTCCCGGTCCTGGTTCCACCGGTGTAGACCCTCCAGCAGATAAATCTGAAAGTTCAGACTGTTTGCACTGGTCCCTGTAAATAGACACAACAGCCCAGATAGCAAAAAATATCGGCACGGCTTCTTTTTGCCGCCGGCCCCAAACTGTCGGCTATAGGTGCGCCCCGCTGGCGGAGATGAAACGTTTGCCGCCGAATACGTCACTCCCATTTCTTGCGAGATGCCGCCGGCGAACAGCCGCCGGGCCGCCGACTTCATTCTCTCTGGCGGTTGCCGCCGTCTAAATGAACCGCGGCCGGCTGGCGGCAAGCCGCTTTGAAATCGACCAGCCATGTCATTGGCATGAGTGGAACTGACAGCATTTTAACTTTCACATTTAAAGCGATTATAATTATTATGTGAATTATATCAAATTTTGTTGTTGTTGTTGTTGCTCCAAAGTCATTAGGGTTTATAACAGATTTGACTCAGTCTGATTCCATGATAAGGTTTAGGAAAATACATTTAAATTACGTTGAAACTCTGAAGCGATTCAGTGATATGCCTATGTAAAATATATAGAATTATTTTAGTCACTTAAGGTGACAATTCTTTACATTTCTTTGATTTATGCACAATTGAGATGCACAAATAGTCCAAAAAGAATTCCTTTTGTAAAACTTACTTGGCAATAAATATCTTTCTGATTAGGTTTTAAAATAAATATTTCATTCATGGTATGAACAATTTAGCAGAATAAATGGATGAAGTTAGACTTTTCACCAATGCCTGAAATCAGTGAACAGTGAAAGACATCTGCAACTTGGCCAAAAGCTTGGGTATGCTTTAGATTTTTTTTATTAATTTGCAACCATGGTAATATTTATAATAAACATGAAAATCCCTGTTTTGACCTGAAAGATAAAGTGAAATATTTAGAAATATTTTGTCTCTCTGTCACCCCAGGAAATTTCGTTTATGTCTTTCATTTTTTTACAAGCTCGATTTTTTTATTTATTTGACCTTTTACAGGTATAAGGGATTAATTTGCAATTGCGAGTTTTGCAATCTGTACAAATGTTTAAGAAAGTATTAAAGCACAAACAGAGAAGTACCTCCACCGGCCGAGAGGGGCAGTACCTAAAAAACGGAAGCAGATTTACCAACACAACAGTGGCCACTCGTCACACGATTTCAGTATTTGGAGAGGATATCCTATCTAGTCATTGACTACGATCTTTAAAGTAAGTACATTTTTCCTTTTTGTGTAACGCAATATTATGTTCATTTTTTACATTTTTAGTTCATCTTTTTCAAATATGTTCTTGCCTTACTAGTCAAGCTAGTAAGTTAGCCTTGTTTACAAAGTTTCCGTCATGTTTCTGACATAGCTAACGTTAGTTAGGCTAACGTTACTTAGTTTCTTCCTGGCGTTAGTTTTTTCTTTTCTTCTTTTAACTATATTTACGTATGTTTATGCCAGTGTGAGTACTACAGTATGTGGTTTAAGATAGAATTGGTCAGTCGAATAATTAACTAACTTACGTAACCAAATCCTGAAGGACAATTCTCCCGCCCACGTGGGAATGGTAACGTTAGCAAAATCTTTACGACAAGAAAGACTGATCAGTATAACTTGTGTTGTTTTCTAACTAAACATAATGATGTTTTGTTTGATTCAACAACCATGCTGCTAGTATATATATATATATATGTGTGTGTGTGTATGTATATATATATATATATATATATATGTGTGTGTGTGTATGTATGTATATATATATAATGTGTATATATGTGTTTATATGTATGTATGTGTGTGTATATGTATATGATTGTGTTTGTCTGAACATGGTTTTCTGTTGATCCACTTGTGAAAATGACTCGTTTTTTTGAAGGGGTGAGCATTTTAATGTTATTGATTTTGCCTGGAAATTAATCAAAAAGTATACTTTATGCAAAATGTTCTTCTATTTTAGATGGTTCACATTGTTCAGTTTATCAACGAGGAGGATCTGCCATTTGCAGTGGTTCCGCAAGAGTGGCTCAGCGAGAGCATGTGCCATTGGCCCCCATTTAACCTCAGCAAAAAGACGAAGGCAACAAATTAGCCATCCTCTGCACACCTCCACACAGCACCTGGGAGAAACATCATTTTAAGTTCATGAAGGGAGCAGGTAAATGGGTCTGACTTGTGTATTTGATTTTCCTGTATTTCATCTGTGTAATTTTATTTTCTGTTTATTGTGGATAACTGACTCTTTCATTCATTATTCCCTACTCTAGAATCTTGGAAGTCTCAAGAAAAAAAAAACTCTAGAAAGATGCATCGATTCCAGAAAACCAGAAAAATGCTGAACTGGTATGTAAAATCTATTGCTGTGATGCTGGATTTGTGATCCTGCCACTAAACTATACCATTTGTTAGATTTTCAAATTTCTGTTTGCTCTTTCTCGCAACCAGGTTTCTCCCCAGTAATCCAGACTCCACTTCACAGAGCCAAGAGTTTGAGTACAAGTAAGTGATGTTATTTGTGAAGTTTTTTTGTCTTGGAAACTATTGCTTCTATTTGATGTCGGCATGAACCGGAAGTTACAAACGACTTTTCTCCAGTGTTGTGACGTATTTAAAAGTGAAACGGTATATTGAACGGAGGGCAGGGTTTTACTCTAGCGCTCCTCTTCTCCATCTCTGCTCATAGCACGGTTTGAGGGGAGTTGCCACGCCCTCGCACCATAGCACATGACCGGAAGAGAAGAGAAGTCGTTTCGAGGGGGGAGGGAAGGGTAACGTATTTGATTAAAGATTATAAGGCTACATGAATTTTAAAAGAATAATGAAGTGCACAGATAAATCATTTATAATAAACACTACAATATTACATATAAAAATACGAATTGTAAAATCTTACTTCAAGAGCAGGTGAAACAAGTTCAACAAACAATGTTGAAGACGTTTGCTTGCACTGAGCAATTAGGCACAACTTGCAAACAGCACCTGTGGTTGTCGGTTTAATTCCCACTGGGGCTACCTGTACATGTAGTAGACCTAGATATAAAGTAAAATTTAAGATTGTATACTGCATATATTACAGTCTGAATCCTTAGCCTTTCACATTTTTTATTTATTTATGAGAAGCTTCAGAGAAATGTAATTTGTAACACTTTTTTTGGATTTTCAGCTTGGTGTAGGGGATAAAGCATGTTTTATAGAGAAATGTTCCTGAAGACCATTGTTCAAAGTAAGTTGGATATTTTTTTTAGATTTAAGTAGATGTGTATGTCCTATTGTCCTCATGCAATTCAAATTAAATGACAGATCTGTATTTTCTATATTAGCCATCCGGAAGGACCCGGCAACCCAGGATGCACTGATGAGGCGGTCCAGGTTAACGTTAAGCGTTACCTGAAAGGAGCATCTGACCGTGAAGGCAGAAAAAGGCGCCGCACAGCTGAGAGGGACCCACAGCCGACCACTTAAAACTAGACTGACTACTGACACCCCAGAATCACTGACAACTGGAATCCTTTCTTTATCTTGCAGTCAGTAGAATCAAGACCCCTAAAGAAGTCAGAAGTGTCAGACTACACTCACTCACTGTGGAAATTACTTTCTTTTTTTCTTTTTCAAATAAAGCTTGTAAATCCTTGTGCCACAGGTCAGCATTGCCGTTATAATGGCCTATTCTACTCCAGAGCTTTACTATAAATTACTACCACTTATCATATTGTTAGAAATGGCTTGTAAATGTAGTTATACTTTTATTTATTTGGTATCTTGCACATTATTTGGTATCAAATATCCTCCTTACTTGTCATAATGTTTACTGGTAATTTTTTACCCTAGAGCTGTCCTTTTTATATGAACACTTATTGTAAGTGTTGTAATTTGCTTGTAAGGCTGTTTAACCAAAATTGAATTGGAAACCTGCATGTTAGTATATTGATTTATTTATTTTTCTGTTATGTTTCAGTGATCTGAAATATCTTGTTTAAATGACAGTTACTGTACTTTGAAATGTGGAATAAAAATGCCAATTGTAAATTTGTCTGGTTTGAGCAATCATTATTCTTGCTAAACTGCATGCTATAAATAAAAAAATATATATAGCCAGAATAAGCGGCGGCAGAGCGCTCGAAAATAGCGTTTGCCTCCGGCGGGCCGCGGAAGGACGGCCTTCAATATAAAGGCGGCGGAACGGCGGTTGGCCCGTGGGCCGGCCGCTTAACGAAGGCGGTATGAAGGCGGCTGCCGCTTTTAAAAAGCGGCTGCCGCCGGCGGTGCGCCGTCCAACGTGTTTGCGATGTCGCCATTCTGACGCTTCTACTGCCGCCGGAGAACCGACGGTGGTCCGCCGACTCATTGCTATCTGGGAGTGTTTAGGAGGTGTTAAAGGAACACACAAAAACACTTAATGCCCTTTCTTTACACATGCACAGTGTGTGTGACAAAGACAATACCTGGGATGAAACGGTTCAGGTGTAAATGAAAGGACTCGAGAGAAATGGAGCCTCTGGCACATCTGTAGGTCTTCAGAAGCACGCCTCCCTTGTTTAGGCTCCCTGTCTCTGTATAGAGCACAACACCAGGGGGGTCTTGAATGCATTTCACATGCTTCTTCTGGACATTCCAGATGTGCTCCATCCTTTCTCGGTCCAGGAGAGGAACACCCAGGGAGTCTTTGCCCTTGCTGCTCAGGAGCTCTGTAAGCAGCCGCTCAAGGAGAAGGATGGTAGTCTCCTCTCCACAGGTCCTCCTCCGGCAATGGAGTGCCAGCTCATTTCTGGTAAGATGCTTGTTGACATCTTCATCTGTCAGCGCAGGCCAACCCTGGGATATCAACAGCTCTCTCTTTGCTTTGCGAAGCATAGAAACATCAGCCGCATCCCACTCAAAAATGCACGCTGACAGCCGTGACATGAAGATGGGATACAGCTGATGGGCATCAGTTGTACACCCCATGGCAATCCTGCGCATAAAATGCCAGATGTCCAAGCGAATCATGAGATCAGGCCACCCTCTGAATCTGGTTTTCAGCTTGGTCTCACCCACATCAGTGCAGCAGCCACAGTCCACGTACAAAACAGCAGGTGGATCCACACTAGCCTGCTGGTACCTTTTCACCAGACCATCGACCATCATGTCCAGTCCTGCTCCTTCCTGTGCTGTCAGCACACTCATGAGCACCTGACCAAACTCATTGCCAACAGAGGTAAGCCATAGTCCCGTTCCCCTTGCCGTCCCAGCCAGCTTCTTAGTGATCTGCAGTAGATGACAGGAAGCATGCAATGCAATGAAACATCACACCATGTAGAATATGATACTCATGCTCTGATAATGATATAACAGTAAACATCATAAATTAACAAAAATCCCCTGCTAACCTTTTTAGTGGAATCCATCTTCAAGACTGAACCATACGTAGATGTTATCCTTGCATGGATTTCATCCAGCCTTGTCAGGATGTCTTGGCTGTACACGGTGAGCAGCCACTTGCAACTTGGGACCACTGTAGGCTCTGGGGGTTCCTGGAATTGTATTTGCAACACCCCGGGTCGTTTGAGGAAGTCCACACATTGGGTGGTGTACCGGGCCATACGCTGGAGCCACTCCTCACTGTGGTTCTCACGCAGCTGTTTGATGACCCGCGTGGGACTGTTGCCTAGGCCACGCTCATGCAGGAGCCGAATGACTCTCATATCACAGGCATACCTTAGGAAAAGCAAAATCCACACATTCATATATTTTACATAATTGATTTGTAAAGTATTTGCAAACATATTTGATGATGGGCTATCAACTGGATGTGGATTTAAAGTGTACTTACTTCCGCGTGAGGATGACCCGAATTTCAGAGCGATGACCCAGATCCAGCTGTTGCAGGACAGTCTGACTCCAGGACACATGCGAGGTTTACACTTGGTACAGATGAGGGTTTCTGTGACCATGTTGTACATCCTATCGATGTCCAGAACCTGCCGTGCCCTTTTGTGCAGACCGCCTCCAGTCAGCTGATGCTGCCCGCAGGCAGAATTGGGACAGAGAGCCTTGATCTTCCACAGCTTGTACGGCATCCACAGCAACAGAGCATGACAAAAAAATCTGTCTGGAGCTGGAGCCTGGTTGTAAATAAGTGCTGGCTGTGGTGGGTAATACCAGAGCTGTAGGTTGTCTCGAAGCTCTGGTTTTCCCTTGGGCCCCATTTTAAAAAGCCTGCTGGCAATCCACCTGTGATCCTCTGGTGGCAAAGTGTCCGACCACAAACGATGCAGTCGAACTGCAGATGCATCTTGCAGTAATGCCCCCGAAGGAGTAGTCTGTGAAGGAAAAAGACAAAACATTTAGTCTAGTAGGTCATTTATTTAATTAGCGCTTTATCTATCCAAGACTACCCTCATATAAAATAGAAAATATTGGATGTCAAATACGTACTTAAGGTAATAGAATATAATTGGTACATTTGTTCCAAATGTTTTCAGAATTGTGTCAGCTGCTAGCGCTATTTTGTGCGACTCTAGTGAGTTGTGACAGTTAATATGCAAAATCAATTATTTTAGACCAATAGAATTTGAAATTGCTTACCGAGACATATACCGGAAGACTCAGGACTGGTCACATCTACAGTGGTTCTGGGGACAGAGGCTGGAACTCCAGGATCTTGTGTCTGTAAAATCATGCAGTGAAATATAATAGATTTTGTATATATAACAAGAGAAACAGTCAAACATACCTGTCCAATAATTGTAACTCATCCTGGATGAACACAATGCTGTTCAAAAGTCTGTGGTCAGTAAGTGTATTTTAGGTTTTTGAAAGAAGATTAAAATACAGTCAAAAACAGTTATACTGGGAAATAATATTGCTGCTTATTTTAATGTATTTTCAAATGTATTTATTAATGTGTCATTGCTGAAAAAAAGTCTCAATTTACTGATCACACCAACTTTTTATCAGTACTGTATATAAAATATATTTAATTCAAAGAGTATATAGTACTGTTATTACTTCATTATGGTAAGATTTCCTGGAATACAAGATATGTGTGCACAGGAAAGTGCACAGGAGTGGAATGTGTATTCATGGAATGCAATGTGGATTATGCCAGTACTTACAGAGACAGTGGTGCTTGGTGTAGGGGCACTGGACACTGCTGCGCTGGGTTGGTCAACAACCTGAGATGGTCTCCTAGACACACTCAGATTTGGCTTTGCAGCAGCAATGTGGGACCCACCAAATCTTGGCTTGGTAAACTAAAATAGGGCAAAACAATTTCAAGTAAATGACAAAATAAGCTGTAACAGCACAGTGGCAAAAAATATAATTACATTTTTGTTAAATGAGAAAATATCTGTTGTTTCAATATTTCATATAACTAAATGAACAGCTTTCTTACTGTACATTTCTTGTTATTTTTTTTTTAAATTTATTACCACCCTCTGCTACTTATATAGATTGAAGTAAGCATAGTTAGAATAGAAAAATGAGTGGGAAGGCATTGCTAGAATGTGAGTACTATTGTAATTCAACAGGCACCTTTCAAAAAAAGGTACTTTTTCTAAACTCTTAACACAGACTCACACCTACAAAACACATTTGGCCAAATGGATAATTTTCTTCTCAAAAACACATTTAGTTAAATATATACTAACTCTTCATTTCAAAATAGAACACCTCTTTTTCTGCACACACTAACTTTACCAAAACACTGGAAATCTGACTCAGAATGAAATTATTCTGTCAAAGAATAACACTTGTTTTCACTTCACAAGGTACATGCAGTCAATCAAAGTACACCAGGTTTCAAAATACTGGCTATTGTTGACATTACAAAAACTTCATAGACTTTTGTGTTTCAGTTTTACAGGTATTTGCATGCAAAACATGCAATCCACCGTTTTTACACTACATTTCTTGGTTAGGAACTGTATGTCCACATGTACAGTAATGTTCACATTCAAAAGCATTCCAATATAAAGCTAATCAGTTTTTTTTCCTTTACTGTTTACCAGCCACTCTTAGTGAAAGACCGTGGTTTATTATATGGTCAATGATAGTGGCACGAATTTCATCACTGACTACTGCTCTTGCAGCCCTTGGAATGCCACCACCACGCATTTTTACACCTCTACCTTGCCGTCTCCCTGGGCCTGCTCTTCTCCCTGGCCCTGCTCCTCTCACTGCACCTCTCATCTCTCACTGCACCTCTCACTGTACCTCTCATCTCTCACTGCACCTCTCACTGCACATCTCACTGCACCTCTCACTGCACATCTCACTGCACATCTCACTGCACATCTCACTGCATCTCTCACTGCTTCTCTCACTGCATCTCTCACTGCACCTCTCACTGCATCTCTCACTGCACCCCTCACTGGGCCTGCATCCCTCACTGCATCTCTCACTGCACCTCTCACTGCATCTCTCACTGCATCTCTCACTGCATCTCTCACTGGGCCTGCATCTCTCACTGCACCACTCACTGCATCTCTCACTGCACCTCTCACTGCATCTCTCACTGCACCCCTCACTGCACCCTCTCACAGCACCTCTCACTGGGCCTGCATCTCTCACTGCACCTCTCACTGCACCTCTCACTGCATCTCTCACTGCATCTCTCACTGCACCTCTCACTGGGCCTGCATCTCTCACTGCACCTCTCACTGCATCTCTTACTGCACCTCTCACTGCATCTCTCACTGCACCCCTCACTGCACCCTCTCACAGCACCTCTCACTGGGCCTGCATCTCTCACTGCACCTCTCACTGGGCTTGCATCTCTCACGGCTCCTGCACCTCTCACTGCATCTCTCACTGCATCTCTCACTGGGCCTGCATCTCTCACTGCTCCTGCACCTCTCACTGCATCTCTCACTGCATCTCTCACTGGGACTGCATCTCTCACTGCTCCTGCACCTCTCACTGCATCTCTCACTGGGCCTGCTCTTCTCCCTGGGGCCCTTGCTCTTACTCTTCCTCGTCCAGACATTACAGTGTTTGTCTTTTTCTGTTTCCAAAAATATCACTCCTCAAAGTCCTCTTTTACTGTATAAGTGTCAATGTAATAGAAAAAAATAACCCCTGCCACTGAGTCTAAGCCAGATTGGAATCAGCTATGGTTGGCCCAATTTACGCAACATAAATCAGCTGTGTCAATTATTCAATTGTTTGTTTATTATCAGCTGAGATATATTGTTTTTGAACTGATATCATTGCAGAAGCAGAGGTTTTTGTACTGTATCTAAGGTTTAGAATATTGTTTTTGCTATTGTGGGATGGTGTGTGTTAACATTAGTAAATACTACAAAAACAATCCATAATTTTGTTGGGAGGTATAGCTTTATTGTGTTTAGAGTTTTAAAAATGTGACAACTGGTTGGACAAACGCTTGTTAGCGACTGAAAAAAACTGTAGTTTGGACTAGAATGACGCATCCGTTTTGTTTCATGAAACTGTAGATTACTCATGTAATGTAGTACTCATGTAATGGCAATGCATTAACATACCACACCTCTAATATTATAAAGAGTCTTGACATGTGTTCTATGGTTTTGTATGCATTTACATCACTATTTAATAACACATTTACTAAGGGACAATACTACAGGGAATTAGAATGACATTACATTTTTCTGTGTTAGGGAGGCGTAAACCACCAGCAACACTCTTAAAACCAGACCGGCCTGATGAATATAGTGCTACTGCATCTCCACATCCAGGTTAGTATATCGACGTATACACATGCCGACTCTACTGTAACAATGTGCCTGTTTCTGATCAGTGTTATTGTTTTTCACCAATTCCCTTCACTCCAGTGAGGGTTCCTTTGCCAGTACCTCCAGAGTTGCTTGAATTGGGGTTATCGACAAGCAAGACCACATCGCCTATGAGACCAGTTCAGGAAACCATGCTCTGTCAATGTAAGGACTTAATGTAACATAATTTTACTTAATAAAATTTAAAACAGATTTAACATATTTAACAAATGTAATGCTCATCTATGACTAATGTCAACCATGTCATCCTGCAGCCCTCCTCCCAGTGACCTCTGCAGAATCTATAGCCTCTACTCCTCCCTCAGGCCCCCCTGCAACTGCTGTCCAGTCGGGACTCCTTGCAGCCTCTACTCCACCCACAGCACTCCCTGCAGCCTCTGCTGGGCACCCCCCAGCTCAGATGGAGGAGAAGCCAGCACTTCCACCACTGCCAGGCTATGAGCAGGATGTAAGCCAATGGAACTGCTCTCACCAGCAGAGAATCTGGATGAAAACAGAAATGGAAGACTTGGGACTGTGGCCAGGCTCTACACCGGTGAGACATCCAATGAACATGATCTTCTTGTGGCGTTACCCACCTTAGCCTGAGCTTATTGATGCTGTCTATAAGCTGCCATCACCGAAATACTTTCAACTTCATCCATTCTTCATTTGGAAACCAGAGCACTCCATTATGGAAATAGTCCGCAACACCTACACTCTGCCATGTCTGTATGGCTGTCCGAATCCTCACGTTGTCTCATCAGGAGTTGGACGACCCCATGTCATTATTGGTACAAGCAGCCAGTACTACATGCTGGCCTCTCGGCTCAGCTGTAAAGTCTGTAAAAAGTACTGGTTTGCAGACAAACCTCAATGGATGGACATGTTGCCAAGTCGATTCTGCAACATTTTTACAGCTTTTCTGATGCACAAGAAGGCCATATGTAAGACTATGATGGATGAGTTGCGGCGCACAGCAAAGTCTCCCAATAATATGGCCAATCAGGTGAACGAAGCTCTCAACCTCAGGTATGAGCGTGCACATCTGGCTTACCTGTCCACTGTTAACTCTCTGGGGTCGAGAAACGCGCCGGCGCGTTTTGCTGTTTTTTTTCCACATAGCAGCAACATAGACTTAAAATACTCCGTCATTTTTGGTCATATAAATAAAATCAATACATGATTATAAACTATAGAGGGTCTTCTTTTTTTGTGTATACTCACGTTAACATCAAAACCGTGTGCTTTTGTAAAATTAAGAAAATAAACAGGGTGTGCTTTCTGCCTCTCTGTCTCCGTAAAAAAATTTTCTGGTGCACGTCTCTAAACTTAAACAAAGCTCAGCGAATACTATTCACACAAGCACGAGCAATATATCTTTATAATCATTTAAGTTTGTACTTTTAAAATATCTAATTCAAAACTAAAATAAATATTCTCTGTTTATGTAATCTATTAAAAAAGAGAGAGGTGTCAGCCAATCTCATTATCGTTCTCTCAGCTCATTATTCTGCTAATCTGACACGCCCACGGAGAGCGCGCGGCATTCAAACGCAAATGATCTGAAGCAGCACATGCAAAGTGTCAACGCCCCTCATAAACGTGATAACACAACAAATGTAATCATCAGATTAATGTAGCCTACTAATTCTTCTTGCGAGGCTGTGTGAGGAATAATCCTGGGATATTTACCTCAGAACATGTGCTGTTTTTTTTCATTTCGAGGAGCAACGGATCCATCTGATAAGTAAGTTTTTTTTTATTATTATTGTTCTAATCGCGATATCATAGTGTATGTAAACCGCAAAAAGACTGTTTAAATATGAATCGCGTGTGTGAATGAATGAACTGAACAGTTATTACCAAACCCTATTGCTATACTGAGATGAGTGAAAATCGACTGAAATATGTTGAAATAACTTTAAAATGTCTTTGTATTAGCAACGTATTAAACTGCAAATTAATATTTATATGCCCTAATATAGGTTATCATAAAAACAACAAACGATATGCCTATGTTACAGACGAAATATGAAAGACAACATTTCGTTGACTAGTTTTTGGATAGATTATTAACTGTTTACTGTAAACTATAGACTACTGCCACATTGAATAAGCTTTTGTTCACCAATTTCTGCTCAAATGTTAAATATATTAGGCTATGTTTGTTTTGTCAAAAATAAAGTCATCAACTAGGATGCTATTATAGTGTTTGTTCTAATGTAGGCTTTATTCAAACTAATGAATCCTTAAATTTGAAATATGTATGATAAAATGTATACTTTAGTTTTTACAAATAAATATTACACTTGAAATATTGTTATTTTAATTGTTGCTGTAATTGTAACCTTTTTAATAAAATAGCAAATAATATATTTACAAGGTAGATGTAAACAAAATCTTAAAAGGTCAATAAGCCTTTTCTTCAAATTATTTGTATTGTGTTTTATTAGTAACAAATTTGGGGAGAGGATACATATCCAAAACTTTCTGAAAATACAATATAAGAATTAACTACACAATTACTAGAAATGTTCACCTTGGATATTATACAATTTGCAAGCAAAAATACATGTGGAAAAATACTATTTTTTTATAGATGTTTCCAACTGTGAACCAATTTTGTAGTATATATACACATTTCTTTTCTTGTGTCCTTGTATTCTTTCTTGTGGCTCAGTGACACACCTGTGAAAAGCTCATTATGCAGGCTCATTAAGCAGGTCTTTTGTCTTCACAGGTGTGAATCAGACCATTATACATGAGTCACGCCCATTTCGCATATTGCCTTTCCAAACAAAAAGTGTTTTACTAAATTTAAATCAATGTATTGTTTTATGTGAATGATTTGGAAGGATGATTTTCAGATCATTTCGAAGCAAAAATCCTAGGCGAGAACATCCATTAGTCAAAAGTCTTGTGGACACATATTTAGTATGTGTTTTGTGGCCTTATTTCAGAGACTTTAAGTTTTAGTTTTTTCAATAACCATGCATAAACAATATTCTCTCTAAAATACAAACATGGACATACATCTTGCTAACATATTATGGTAGCCCTGTTTGTGCTATATAGAGTGAATTTACACCTTTGCCATTAACATGTTTATAAATAACTGAAAAAAGCACAAATGTTAGAGCATGTCAGAACACCTCCAGGACCCCAAAAACACATTCGACCCCAGAGGGTTAAGAATGTGCTGGATGGAGACAGTGGACTTTATGGTCAGCAGACCATCACAGGGGCACTAAGAGCAACAAATACTCCTGCTCCATTTGGTGAGTATGGTGATGTGGTCGGCTGGTTTGGAGTAACAGTCTCACCCCACTACTTGGTTGACTGCCTCATTCAGGAGTACCATAGGCAGGAGAGCACAATCAATTTGCTCCTTAAAGCCACATTTGGACAAATATTAAGGGCTGACCATACCCGCAAGATGGCCCGGAAGGTTGTGCTTGCATCAGGTACTATGTCGTCATACGCTGTGATGAATGAAAACTGGATAATCTTGTCCTGGGTGATGCTGCAGTCTGAAAGTGATAAATCCCTGCAGCCAATAAATGCTGGGCTGTCCTGTCGTTACATTTTTGCAGAACTGCCAAAAGCCAACTATCAGTGGCTTGACCGGTAAGAACCAGCCATCACATTTTCCTTCCCACCTATATTATATTTGTAAACAAAATATAGTATAGCAAATACATGTATCCTATTTATTTGAATGTTTAATATTTTAAATATACTTCTCTTTGTGTGTGGAACAGAGATTGCTGTGCTGCCTTCAGGATCCCGAACCCTGATCCCCAGGAGCACCTCCTCTGGGATTCTTGGAAGACCACTGACGCTATAGTGACTGCGGCAACCTCTGGGCATCTCATCGACACCTGTGCCTCCCGCAAAGAATATAATAGCGACATCAACATCAAGCTGGACTTGTTCCACTGAATGCGGCGGTTCTCCAGAGAGTGTATTTCAGAGCACCATCCACTGCACAGTGCTTTCTGCAAGTTTCTGTCAGCAGCTTTTAGTGTCGTGGACCAGATGGACCTACAGAGACTGAAGCAGGCTTATGTCTTCTGTTGGATAGTGCCTGCAAATCCAACAAAGAAGCACATCAGGGAGCACTGTCGCACTAGGGTCCCACACCCCAAAGAGCTGCTGGAGAGAGTGGAGAGCGTTCTCCAAAGATTCTTTTTAGAAAGCGATCCTGATGGTGGGCCACTGTTCAAACCATCGATGTTGAAGGTATGGAGGATTCAGCGATACCACTTCCTCGGAGGCTGCCTGAGTGACCCAGAGATTGAAGAGGGGATCCTCTATAGGTATGCTGGAACATGCTGAACCATGTGAAGGGGGAGGCGGCAGCTGTACCCGTGTGGATCCCTGTGAGAGGCACATCTCAGCAGGAGGGATTCCATTTCCATCAGGCGAGATGGGTCACAGACACTCAGGTATCCACAGAACTTTTCCAGGCGCAGTGCATGATTGGAGTGGCTCGCTGGAATATCAAGCGCCTTGTGGACCTGAAGCAGCCTGGAGTGAAGCTGCCTGCAGTTTTTGATCCTGTGCTGATCATGGAACTGAACAAGCTCTCAGACGTGGTGACAGGCCAGGCCAAGTACCCTGCCTTACTTATCTCACAGACAGACACCGGAGAAAGGTTTGGACTGCAGTATGTGGAGCCTGGTTGTCGTCCTGTCCCCCTGGACTGGGACAAGCACAAGTCCCAGAAGGTACCTGTTGCAGAGGAGGGAGAGCATCAGTCCTCACAGCCGTCTGCTCTCAGTGAGATACTCCCACCTGATGACACAAATGAGGAGGTGAGGGGGGGACACTTTGCTCAGCTAAACTTGACTGTTGTACTTACAAATATCCCCAGTCACTATAATACAAAATCTAATATCTAATATGTAATTACTGATTGTAACCCAAATTAATTACCTTATGCTCCAGGATGACATCTTTGTTGTGGCTTCTCCTGCCTCACAAACAATGATCCAGCCTGCACAGCCCACCAGTGTAAAAGGTGATTCAGCTCACATCTATATCCCTTAATTTTTCCTTATTTATATGAATACTACATATATTTTAGAGATAAAAGTGAAAATGATTTACTTATTCTGTCCCTTTTCCTCTCTTTTAGATGAGATGACACCACCACTGCCCTTTGCTCCCTCTCCACGAGCTGCTCGCACAGGTTCCATCAAGGCAGGGGGTATTCTTTTTGTCCTGGACCATTTTCGGTTGACACAGCCCATGAGGGATTCCATTGATGGCCTTCTGGCAAAGTACCATGGGCAGAAAGACCTTCTCACCCAGGTGGAGTATGCTGCCCTTGTGCAGGCTGCCTCCAGGGATCCCAATAGCCTCTTACACCCCACCACGAAACAGCATATCTCACGTTATGTGAAACACCTGGCCAAGATGACAAACACAAGTTCATCCCTGAACACCAGTCCAGAGAAACTCCTGGAGACCCAGCAGCTGTGGCATCACCTCACAAAAGGTAGTGAAACTGTAAGTGTTCCAGTGGTAACCCTCCCATCTGCCCCAGTGAACCCACCCAGAAATAAGCCCCAGGAGTCCCCGCTAACTAAGGGTGAGATTGAACAGATGGTGAAAGATATTGTGGAGAAGCAGCAACAGCAACAGCAGCAAAAGCAGCCTGTTACAAAGAGGACACGGAACTGTCTTGCTTGTGGCCAGCCAAAGTCACGTTACCTTGGTGATGGCTCCTCCATTCATTTCTTTTTTCAGTCTGGGAGGGTGAAGTACTTTTACTGCTCTACAGAGGTATACAAGATGTATGCAGCAGAAGGCCTCACCAATCCTCGAATGCCGTTTACTGACTTTGCTGAAACACCTTTTTTTAATCGAGAGCTACAGGCCGCAAAGCAGCGCTCTGCAGAGGCAAGACAGGTAATGGAGGAGCGGGGAAAGAGAAAGGCAATGGAGCAGCATCCCCCTGGTCGCCTCTGTAGGTTCTGCCACAAGCCCCTCAAACAAGGCCCAGAGAGTCCACACATACATACTGGGTTCCCTGGTGTGGCAGGGAAATATGTATATTGTCCTGCCAAAGTGTTTTCCCTATATCGGACAGAGGGGATGACTCACGAGATGACTTGGGGAGAGTTCTGTCAGTCTTACTTTTATGAGGCAGAAAAGAAGAGATGGGTAGCAGGAAAGGGAAAGTGACTGCCCTCATGTTTCCTGGTTTTGAATGTTTATATTGTAAATATTGTATCATAAAAAATATATAACTCTGTATCTTGTTTGTTATGGATATCTGTTACATGTGTAAACCACTGTGGTTTGTTCTTGCCTTATTTGTCTTTCTGGTTTTTGGTTTTTGTTTTTTTACTTTAGAATGCCATGTTGGTACCTGAATGGTTGTAAAATGTAAATAAGTCTGCTTAACTTTTACTGTTATATATGCATAATTTATCATTTAAAATGATTTTACAATTCGTTCAAAACATTTTCAAAACTCTATCATTATTTAGATGATGGAAAGCACTACTTTTAATATTTTGTAATTGTAAATACTTTGCATCTCACCTGTAAGAATTTTTTTGCATATAATATTACTTAAGCATGTTCTTACTTTTTATTAGTTTGTTACTTTTGGCACAATCATATTTATAACTGTATAATCTTTGTTTAACTGAAAAAGTACTGTGTAGCCTGTTTCAGCCTGTTTCTTTTTTGTTCTTCCATAGATCTTTGTTCATTAGGTGTTTTTAAACTGTCACTTGATTTCATAGATTGATTATTTATTTTGGTCATGTTGAGATATTCCCATTTTTTAACATTTGTTAACATTTGTTCATTCAATCCAATTGCCTTGGTTCACATTATTGTGTAATTAACATGTACTGTGCATAGTGTTTTGGTAGAATGAGTCTTTTAAAATGAAAAAGGTATTATTTTATGATTGTATATTTTATAAAGCTATACTTTTATTATTTTTAATGTTTGTTTTTTATTAAAACATAATTTAACTGAAAATATCCAGAAAATCCTTGACTGTTATTTTGGACAAGCACAATAAGTTATATATCAGATTGCACCAATTAATTTATCAGTAAAATAAGTACTTTTATTTTGGACAAGCACAGTAGGTTATATACCACATTGCACCAATTCATTTATCATTAAAATAAGTATCCTTCAGAAACAAGTTTCATATTAGAAATCAAAGTAAAGTGATTACTGATTCATAATCCATTAAATATATGAATTAGTGAATGTGTCAAAAAGTATAAATAACAGCTTAATTTTCATCTCAGCTGGGATTCGAACCGTTGAACAATACAGAAACCTATTGATGAGATGCATGTGCTTTTTAGAAGATGGCTCCTTCCCATAATCTGCTGAAGTAGGGTCTAAGAAATGTTCTGATCCTCAGTCTTCTTCGTACTTTCTTGATGATGGTCTGCTTTGTCGGAAAGTGCTGCTGCATGAAGATGTTTCTCTAGAACCTAAAACTCAGATTGTGAGTCAGATCTCAGATCTTTTCGATAATAACTATCTGTTGAATACTCCTGATCAGAGAAAGAAAGTACAAGTATGTCACAGTAATCTGTTGAAATTGTACATAGCTCCTGTTCGTTCCATTACTGTTAATGTGGTAAACTCTTGTGATTCTTTTCCCGAATTGTCATCTTCCTTTCGTAGCCCGAGTAAGGATTCTTTGGAGAATGCTGATGAGGATGAGAGTTTTCTTTCTCGAGAAAAAGTCGACGGACGACTATAAACTCTGAGATTCTTATTAATCTTTCCTCCCATCTTTCTTATCTGACAGAGGAGGAGAGGAGTGATGTCACTGAGTTGGTGATGTCATTTCCCTCTCTTTTCCGTGATGTTCCTGGTCGTACTTCTATCATAGAACATGATATCGACGTAGGAGCCTCGTGTCCGATTAAACAAAACGCATATGGAGTCAATCCTTTTAAAAGAGATTTGCTGAAACAAGAGGTGAACTATCTACTTGCTCATGATCTGGCTGAATCGAAGTTTCAGTTCATAGAGTTCCCCTTGTGTTCTAGTAAATAAATCTGATGGCTCATATCGATTCTGCACAGATTATCGAAAACTTAATTCTGTTACTAAGCCGGATTGCTTCCCTTTGCCTCGAGTTGATGACTGCGTCGATAATGTTGGCTCTGCCCGATATGTTAGTAAGTTCGATCTCTTAAAGGGATATTCGCAGGTGCCTTTGACTAGTAGAGCGAAGGAATTATCCGACTTCGTCACACCTGATGTTTTCCTGCAGTATACGGTTATGCCTTTCGGAGTGCGAAATGCACCCGCGACGTTCCAGCGTCTCGTAAATCGTATACTTTATGGAATGTCAGGATGTGAGGCATATCTTGACGACGTAGTGTTGTATAATTCCTCCTGGTCTGAACATCTTAACTAGATTAAAGAATTGTTTTCTCGTTTAGCAAAGGGTAATCTTACCATAAACCTCGCTAAATCGGAATTCGTCCAGGCAACCGTTACCTATTTAGGTAAAGTCGTGGGAAACAGTTGTGTAAAGCCTACTGAGACCAAGGTCGAAGCCATTTGTGACTTTCCCGTACCCACCACTCGTCGTGAATTGCGACGGTTTCTCGGTATGGTGGGATATTACCGGAGCTTCTGCGAAAATTTTGCCAGTGTAGTCTCACCTCTTACCGATTTATTGAGTCCAAAGTTGACTTTTCGGTGGTCTGAGCTCTGTCAACAGGCTTTTGAAAATTGTAAAGCATTGCTGGGGTGTGCCCCTGTTTTAACAGCCCCGGATTTTGAGAAATCTTTTAGCCTTGCAATCGATGCAAGTGCTTGTGGTGCGGGCGCTGTTCTCTTACAGGAGGGTTCGAACAAGGTTCTACATCCTGTAAGTTACTTTTCAAAAAAGTTTAATCGACATCAAAAGGTATACTCTACTCGCCCTAGTGTTGGCCGTGCAACATTTTGAGGTATACCTAGGGTCAATCGCTGCACCGATTATCATCTATACGGATCATAATCCGTTGGTTTTCTCGAATCGAATGAGAAATCGAAATCAGCGACTTATGCGATGGAGTCTCATCTTACAACCTTTCCATCTTGAGATTCAACACATCCGAGGAAAAAATAATGTCATAGCTGACACACTTTCTACAGCATAACCTAATCTCTGCGTTGTTCATTTCTTTTCTTTGCATCTCTAGGGCCCAGAGGTGCTGAAGAATGAAGACAGTGTTTTTAACATGGCAAAAATCTGCTAATTTTTTTGGCAGACCAAACATTTTTTATTACTGTACAGGAAACCTCAATGGCCATTTGTTTTATTTTTTGTCCTTTTCTAAAGAGATTAAACCACAAACATCCCTGCAAGTGTACTGACCTGCTCAAAAAAAAAACGCATACGAAATTTTTGCAAAAACCACCCACAGTTTCCGCCCAGTTTCGAACTGATGACCACTACACTACAGAAACCTATTGATGAGATGCATGTGCTTTTTAGAAGATGGCTCCTTCCCATAATCTGCCCTGCAAGCAGTGTGACAGTCTGTAAAATCCACAAACAACAGAACAGAGGTCATTCGGCATGGCAGTCTGCCTACAGCTCCTTGGTACGATGGCCTTCACCTGTCTCAAAAGGAAATGAGCGCTACACCCACCTAGCGTGGCAAACAATTAAAATTTTCTGTCAAAATCCAACCGCTGTTTCTGCTCGGTTTCGAACCGAGGAACTTTCGCGTGTTAGGCGAATGTGATGACCACCACACTACAGAAACCTATTGATGAGATGCATGTCCTTTTTAGAAGATGGCTCCTTCCCATAATCTGCCCTGCAAGCAGTGTGACAGTCTGTAAATTCCGCAAACAACAGAACAGAGGTCAATGAAGTGTACTGACCTGCTCAACAGAAAATCGCATACGAAATTTTTGCAGAAACCACCACCAGTTTCCGCCCAGTTTCGAACTGGGGACCTTTCGCGTGTGAGGCGAACGTGATAACCACTAAACTACGGACATCTTCAGGTTGCAGACATAAATCTTTAGGTACACGCTTGTTAAAAAGCGTATAAAGGAAATGAGCGCTACACCCACCTTACGTGGCAAACAGTTTAAATTTTCTGTCAGAATCCAACCGCTGTTTCTGCTCGGTTTCGAACCGATGACCTTTCACGTGTTAGGCGAACGTGATGACCACTACACTACACATACCTATTGATGAGATGCATGTGCTTTTTAGAAGATGGCTCCTTCCCATAATCTGCCCTGCAAGCAGTGTGACAGTCTGTAAATTCCACAAACAACAGAACAGAGGTCATTCGGCATGGCAGTCTGCTTACAGATCCTTGGTACGATGGCCTTCACCTGTCTCAAAAGTAAAGCTTTTGTAGCGAATTGCAGCATTTATATTTAAAATGCCTCCACTTGTTTCCGGCCAGTTTTGAAATGAGGACCTTTCGCATGTAAAGCGAACGTGATAATCACTACACTACAGAAACTTGATTTGGACGTCAGTCCCACCTCTTCCAGCGTACGTTTGTTCAAAAGCGACTGAAGCTATAGACTGCCCAGTGTTTTTAACATGGCAAAATGCTGCTAATTTTGTTGGCAGACCAAACATTTTTTATTACTGTTTATGCCATTACTGGTTTCGAACCGAGGACCTTTCGCGTGTTAGGCGAACGTGATGACCACTACACTACAGAAACCTATTGATGAGATGCATGTGCTTTTTCTGCGCTGCAAGCAGTGTGACAGTCTGTAAATTCCACAAACAACAGAACAGAGGTCATTCGGCATGGCAGTCTGCTTACAGATCCTTGGTACGATGGCCTTCACCTGTCTCAAAAGTAAAGCTTTTGTAGCGAATTGCAGCATTTATATTTAAAATGCCTCCACTTGTTTCAGCCCAGTTTTGAACTGAGGACCTTTCGCGTGTAAAGCGAACGTGATAACCACTACACTACGGAAAGTAGATTTGGACATCAGTCCCACCTCTTCTAGGGTGTGCTTGTTCAAAAGCGACTGAAACTATAGACTGCCCAGTGTTTTTAACATGGCAAAAAGCTGCTAATTTTTGTTGGCAGACCAAACATTTTTTATTACAGTACAGGAAACCTCAATGGCCATTTGTTTTATTTTTGTCCTTTTCTAAAGAGATTAAACCACAAACATCTCTGCAAGTGTACTGACCTGCTCAACAGAAAATCGCATACGAAATTTTTGCAAAAACCACCAACAGTTTCCGCCCAGTTTTGAACTGGGGACCTTTCGCGTGTGAGGCAAAAGTGATAACCACTACACTACGGAAACTTGATTTGGATATCAGTCCCACCTCTTCTAGGGTGCGCTTGTTCAAAAGCGACTGAAACTATAGACTGCCTAGTGTTTTTAACATGGCAAAAAGCTGCTAATTTTGTTGGCAGACCAAACATTTTGAACTGAGGACCTTTCACGTGTAAAGCGAACGTGATAACCACTACACTACGGAAACTTGATTTGGGTGTCAGTCCCACCTCTTCTAGGGTGCGCTTGTTCAAAAGCGACTGAAGCTATAGACTGCCCAGTGTTTTTAACATGGCAAAAAGCTGCTAATTTTCGTTGGCAGACCAAACATTTTTTATTACTGTACAGGAAACCTAAATGGCCATTTGTTTTATTTTTGTCCTTTTCTAAAGAGATTAAACCACAAACATCCGTGCAAGTGTACTGACCTGCTCAACAGAAAATCGCATACGAAATTTTTGCAAAAACCACCCACAGTTTCCGCCCAGTTTCAAACTTGGGACTTTTTCGCGTGTGAGTCGAACGTGATAACCACTACACTACAAACACGTCTTCAGGTTGCAGACATAAATCTTTAGGTGCACGCTTGTTAAAAAGCGTATAAAGGAAATCAGCGCTACACCCACCTAGCATGGCAAACAGTTTAAATTTTCTGTCAGCATCCAACCACTGTTTCTGCTCGGTTTCGAACCGAGGACCTTTCGCGTGTTAGGCGAACGTGATGACCACTACACTACAGAAACCTATTGATGAGATGCAAGGTCTTTTTCTGCGCTCCAAGCAGTGTGACAGTCTGTAAATTCCACAAACAATAGAACAGAGGTCATTCGGCATGGCAGTCTGCCTACAGCTCCTTGGTACGATGGCCTTCACCTGTCTCAAAAGTAAGGGTTTTGTAGCTAATTGCAGCATTTATATTTAAAATGCCTCCACTTGTTTCTGCCCAGTTTTGAACTGAGGACCTTTGGCGTGTAAAGCGAAAGTGATAACTACTACACTACGGAAACTTGATTTGGACGTCAGTCCCACCTCTTCTAGGGTACGCTTGATCAAAAGCGACTGAAACTATAGACTGCCTAGTGTTTTTAACATCGCAAAAAGCTGCTAATTTTGTTGGCAGACCAAACATTTTGAACTGAGGACCTTTCGCATGTAAAGCCAACATGATAACCACTACACTACGGAAACTAGATTTGGACGTCAGTCCCACCTCTTCTAGGGTACGCTTGTTCAAAAGCGACTGAAGCTATAGACTGCCCAGAGTTTTTAACATGGCAAAAAGCTGCTAATTTTGTTGGCAGACCAAACATTTTTTATTACTATACAGGAAACCTCAATGGCCATTTGTTTTATTTTTGTCCTTTTCTAAAGAGATTAAACCACAATCATCCCTGCAATTGTTCTGACCTGCTCAACAGAAAATTGCATACGAAATTTTTGCAAAAACCACCCACAGTTTCCGCCCAGTTTCAAATTGGGGACCTTTCGCGTGTGAGGCGAACGTGATAACCACTACACTACGGAAACACGTCTTCAGGTTGCAGACATAAATCTTTAGGTGCACGCTTGTTAAAAAGCATATAAAAGAAATGAGCGCTACACCCACCTAGCGTGGCAAACAGTTTAAATTTTCTGTCAGAATCCAACCGCTGTTTCTGCTCGGTTTCGAACCGAGGACCTTCCGCGCGGGAGCCGAAAATGGTTAAGCTAACTTCCCTTAACTTTTCCCATTCATTCTCTATGGTACTGCTCAACACAACGGATGCAATATACCTTTGGCCACACGTAGACTTCCTGGCGCTGTTTCGCTTTTCGGTGGCGGGGAATTTTAAAGGGGTCATGACTTTTTTTGTTTTGTTTTATTATTTTCCCTTAGGTGCAATTATAGTATTACTATAGTTTTTTGTACAAAAAAACTTTAAAAATATAGTGATTTATTACCTTTTCCCACCCTGTTTCTCACCTCTGATTCAAACAGTCTGTTTTGGAGGTGTTTTCCCTTTAAGAGTTCAGTGTTAATGCCCACTGTTATGATTGGCTAACGTCAGTGCTGCTTATGCATAAATTATTAACGTTTATCATTTTGTATCACACGTAGACTACACAATGCTCCACCACGTGAAACTTCGGTCTTCCGATCTTTTACCATCGTGTCAATTCTCAATTGATTTTGATTCAAATGCGCGAGGGAGTGAGAGAGAGAGAGAGAGAGAGAGAGAGAGAGAGAGAGAGAGAGAGAGAGAGAGAGAGAGAGAGAGTTTGAAGGCGCGCGCGCGGCCGGGGCTCTCTCTCTCTCTCTCTCTACTCGTTCTTCAGTAACATGCCCTGTCACACTCATCTGATCACTCACCGTTCAAATTAAGCTTTGGCGGGCTGCATATGCTGCAAATAAACTTCATCCGACTGTTTT
Organism: Siphateles boraxobius; assembly: GCF_051911475.1. Classification (NCBI taxonomy): domain Eukaryota; kingdom Metazoa; phylum Chordata; class Actinopteri; order Cypriniformes; family Leuciscidae; genus Siphateles; species Siphateles boraxobius. The sequence goes on from NW_027509190.1 coordinate 1,438,901, forward strand.
CCTTGACGTCTGGATCGTTCGGCAGCGTATTCAAAGACTCAAACAGGAACAGCACATCTGCGTAGCATCGCAGTCATCTTGTAAACAGACCCACTCGCTGCACGACAACGCATGCGATGATGCGAAATGAGGCGTAGTTGTCTTGCGCTGGAGGCGGTCATATGCAAACGACTGGTACGTCACTTCGCACCGTGACGTCACTTCATACAATGGATCTAGAACGAGCTGTATTTAGAGCTTGATTAAATAAATGCTTCGTTTATAATGGGGAGGACGTCTTAAGCTATGAAACTTGCAGGAAGTTTTAATAGTACATAGATATCTTATATACCAAAAGATCAAGGCAAATTTGGTTTCTCATGTCATGACCCCTTTAAAAGCGTAGTGTCATCTGTCAATCAATCATTCGCAGTGGAGGAGGGGAGACCCGTTTTACGATCGGAGATATTTGTTTACCGAATTGTCAGCAAATTGTTTTGTTTTTTACAACAATTTTGTACAGTCTAAAGTACCTTCAGACAGATTTTACCTCAGGTGACCACATATACATTATTATTCATATATTTTATCATTTAAATTGCATGTTGTTATCATGTAACGTAAGTTAAGTTAACTGTTAAGGTAATTGTATTGTTAATTGTGTTGAATTGATTGTGATGTTAAGAAACCCAGTAAACCAAACTCCTCGTTGTAAATACAGCTGTTATTTTATAAGAGTGTCTTTGTTTGTAACGGTGAATGTTTCATCATTGATTTCTTACTATGCAATCATATAAAATGTTTACAACTATGTGTTAACAGTGCAGTATGATGTAGTACTTTTAATGTAATTAATAAATAGTACACACAAATATAATACATTTGAATTACAAAAAAAAATGATTACAAAAAAATATGTGTGCAATTTAATGGTATAGTATATGAATAACATTTTATTGGGATAAAATAGATAATTAAACACAATAATAGTGTGTGAAAGAGGATATTGTGAAATTAATATGAATATTTATTTAATAATAAAATGGTTAATTTAATTGTTGTTTTATTTATTAAGAAATAAAATAATTGAAATCAGAATATAAGTGCGTTAATTAAGTGTGTTAATGCAACAGACCATAAACACTAATCAGCTCTTTGTGAATGTATATGTACAGCACAGCAGGATGCAGCTGAAAGTGATCTTCCCAGGCAAGATCAAAGTGTGCTTCAGGAAAGGACCGACTGGATATCTGAGACAAGATCCCTCAGATGAAGCCAAGAGGATCAAAGACAACCCCAATCTCCAGGACAAATCAGCCCCTCAAAGGGAAGACAAGGTCAAGGAGAATGCCCGCTCTGTTGTCTTCATGAGAGGAGGTGATGTGTCAGACAGAAAAGAGGTGCTTGGAGAGCATGTGCTTCAGTTTGGAAAGTACAAAGACAAATCATTCCGGTGGCTGCTAGAGAATGATGTAGGCTATACCATATTCTTGACTAAGAAGGTTGAGGAGGAGGAGAGAGCCGGTCAGTTTAAACCAGAGGGTCCCAAAAAGGACAGCCTACTTTCATTTCTTGAGTACAGTAGAAGCTTAACGGAAATCGAGGACCTCCTAAATTATTTAACTGGAAGATCAGTGGCACCACCTGTGAGGAATGAAGATGACAACTTGGTTGGCTTTGGGATTAATGCAGAAAAGACTTGGAGGGATGTTTGGGAGAGCAGAGCAGATGGATATGCTGCATTTATCCTCCAGAAACAGTGCGTCACAGGCAGCAAAATGTTTCGGCTGCAGCAGTACCTCACTCAGAAAAAGAGCCAGCTTCAGAGTGTTTCAGCGGAACATGCTTCCACTGGCCTTACAGCATCTGCCTCTCATCCTCCAGGTTTGTTGACAGTACAGTTGAGTATATATAAGGTCGAATTGAAAAATGTAAATGTGGGATGACATATGATTCGCATCTTTGCTTTTATGCTTTGTTTTACAGAAATGGAGGATGATGAAGAATTGGAGAGAATGATGCTTTCTATATCCCCATCCAAACTCCAAGGCCAACTGAGTAAGAAAACCTCACACAGACAAATTTTTGGATCAGTAAGATTTGTTTTACTAAGTCTGTTATTTGATTCAAATACAAAATAAAACAGTCAAAATTGTGAAATATTATTAGATTTCAAAATAGCTTTTTTCTATGTGAATATATAATAAAGTGTAATTTATTTCTGTGATCAAAGCTGAATTTTCACCATCATTACTCCAGTCTTCAGTGTCACATGATTCTGATGATTCGGTGCTCAAGAAACATTTCTCATTATTATCATTGTCAACAATTGTATTATTGTTACAGTATTACAGTACAACAAATAGTTATTTACATTTTTATTTCAGGATTCTTTGATGAATAGAAAGTTCAAAAGAACAGCATTTATCTGAAATAGAATCTTTTGTAACATTAAACACTATTGTTCAAAAGTTTGGGGTCAGTAAGAATTGTTAGTTATTATTTGGGGGAAATAAATAAAATAAATCAATACTTTTATTCCCGAAGGATGGATTAAATTCATCAAAAGTTACAGTAAAGGCATTTATAATGTTACAAAAGTTTCTATTTCAACACACACTATTTATTGTGGTTGCTATATCCATATTTTTCTGAATGTACACCCGTATGAATGTGGAGTATTGCTGTAAAAGAGCTTAATGCTCAGTCAATTTTCCCTGAATAAACAACAGTTGATGATATTTATAATTCCATCCATAGAAGTGGAGGAAGGTGAAGAATTGGGGAGGATGATGCTACCCACATTTTCATCTAAAATTCCAGACCAACTGAGTGAGAACCACATACATATACATACATGCTCTATCAAACTGCATTCATTTCCATGAAACATCATTACATTTTTATACAGCGTTATTCAAGATGGTAAATGTTTGGCATGTTACATTGTTTCTGCGCTGTGCTATATATATATATATATATATATATATATATATATATATATATATATACTGAATATATACATACAAGCTACAGTATGGATTTTCACAGCAGCTTCGGTAACAAATTCAAGACAAATTCTGCTGTAAAGCAGCTCTAACAAGCCAATTGTGACATTATTCAGCTCAAGTCACTTCAGTATTGATTCAGTTCAATTCAAGATTCAGATCAATTGTGCATACATACTGTATATACAGTGTATTTGTGCATATAAATGTACATGTGACTCCTGTACACACCACTGTACACTGAACAAGCAGAAGGCACGTAGCAGTGCTTTACATTTTTCACATCTGTGTGTAGTTTGGTGTGTACTGAACTTTAACAGTAAAGGGTTTTATATGTCATTGTGTCTGTTTATGTTATAAATGCTTGAAAGTTTAATTATCTTCACAATGATCACTTCACTTCACTATTATCTTGCCAGGCTATTCCAGTTAAAAGCAAATCAGTTTTTTTTTTCATTTACTGTTTACCGGCCTCTCTTAGTGAAAGACCATGGTTGATTACATGGTCAATGATAGTGGCACGAATTTCATCACTGACTACTGTTCTTCCAGCCCTTGGAATGCCACCACCACACATTCTTACACCTCAACCTTGCCCTCTCCTTGAGCCTGCTCTTCTCCCTGCTCCTCTCACTGCATCTCTCACTGCATCTCTCACTGCATCTCTCACTGCATCTCACAATGCACCTCTCACTGCATCTCTCACTGCATCTCTCACTGCACCTCTCACTGCATCTCTCACTGCACCTCTCACTGCATCTCTCACTGCACCTCTCACTGCATCTCTCACTGCATCTCTCACTGCATCTCTCACTGCACCTCTCACTGCATCTCTCACTGCACCTCTCACTGCATCTCTCACTGCACCTCCCACTGCATCTCACAATGCACCTCTCACTGCACCTCCCACTGCATCTCTCACTGCACCTCCCACTGCATCTCTCACTGCATCTCACAATGCACCTCTCACTGCACCTCTCACTGCATCTCTCACTGCATCTCTCACTGCACCTCTCACTGCATCTCTCACTGCATCTCTCACTGCACCTCTCACTGCATCTATCACTGCATCTCTCACTGCACCTCTCACTGCATCTCTCACTGCATCTCTCACTGCACCTCTCACTGCATCTCTCACTGCACCTTCTCCCTGTGCCCCTTGGTCTTACTCTTCCTCATCCAGACATTACAGTGTTTGTCTTTTTCTGTTTAATATGTCCAAAAACATCACTCCTCAAAGTCCTCCTTTTACTGTATAAGTGTCAATGTAATAGGAAAAAATAACCCCTGCCACTGAGTCTAAGCCAGACTGGAATCAGCTATGGTTGGCCCAATTTACCCAACATAAATCAGCTGTGTCAATTATTCAATTGTTTGTTTATTATCAGCTGAGATATATTGTTTTTGAACTGTTACTATTGCAGAAGCAGAGGTTTTTATACTGTATCTAAGGTTTGGAATATTGTTTTTGCTATTGTGGGATGGTGTGTGTTAACATTTGTAAATACTACAAAAACAATCCATAATTTTGTTGGGAGGTATAGCTTTATTGTATTTAGAGTTTTGAAAATGTGACAACTGGTTGGACAAACGCTTGAGACCACATCGCCTTTGAGACCAGTGCAGGAAACCATGCTCTGTCAATGTAAGGACTTAATGTAACATAATTTTACTTAATAAAATTTAAAACACATTTAACATATTTAACAAATATAATGCTCATCTATGACTAATGTCAACCATGTCATCCTGCAGCCCTCCTCCCAGTGACCTCTGCAGAATCTATAGCCTCTACTCCTCCCTCAGGCCCCCCTGCAACTGCTGTCCAGTCGGGACTCCTTGCAGCCTTTACTCCACCCACAGCACTCCCTGCAGTCTCTGCTGGGCACCCCCCAACTCAGATGGAGGAGAAGCCAGCACTTCCACCACTGCCAGGCTATGAGCAGGATGTAAGCCAATGGAACTGCTCTCACCAGCAGAGAATCTGGATGAAAACAGAAATGGAAGCCTTGGGACTGTGGCCAGGCTCTAGACCGGTGAGACATCCAATGAACATGATCTCCTTGTGGTGTTACCCACCTCAGCCTGAGCTTATTGATGCTGTCTATAAGTTGCCATCACCGAAATACTTTCAACTTCATCCATTCTTCATTTGGAAACCAGAGCACTCCATTATGGAAAGAGTCCGCAACAACTACACTCTGCCATGTCTGAACGGCTGTCCGAATCCTCACGTTGTCTCATCAGGAGTTGGATGACCCCGTGTCATTATTGGTACAAGCAGCCAGTACTACATGCTGGCCTCTCGGCTCAGCTGTAAAGTCTGTAAAAAGTAATGGTTTGCAGACAAACCTCAATGGATGGACATGCTGCCAAGTCGATTCTGCAACATTTTTCCAGCTTTTCGTACGCACAAGAAGGCCATATGTAAGACTGTGATGGACGAGTTGCGGCGCACAGCAAAGTCTCCCAATGATATGGCCAATCAGTTGAACGAAGCTCTCAACCTCAGGTATGAGCGTGCACACCTGGCTTACCTGTCCACTGTTAAGAATGTGCTGGATGGAGACAGTGGATTTTATGGTCAGCAGACCATCACAGGGGCACTAAGAGCAACAAATACTCCTGCTCCATTTGGTGAGTATGGTGATGTGGTCGGCTGGTGTGGAGTCACAGTCTCACCCCACTACTTGGTTGACTGCCTCATTCAGGAATACCATAGGCAGGAGAGCACAATCAATTTGCTCCTTAAAGGCACATTTGGACAAATATTAAGGGCTGACCATACCCGCAAGGTGGCCCGGAAGGTTGTGCTTGCATCAGGTACTATGTCGTCATTCGCTGTGATGAATGAAAACTGGATAATCTTGTCCTGGGTGATGCTGCAGTCTGAAAGTGATAAATCCCTGCAGCCAATATATGCGGGGCTGTCCTGTCGTTACATTTTTGCAGAACTGCCAAAAGCCAACTATCAGTGGCTTGACCGGTAAGAACCAGCCATCACATTTTCCTTCCCACCTATATTATATTTGTAAAGTAAACAAAATATAGTATAGCAAATACATGTATCCTATTTATTTGAATGTTTAATATTTTAAATATACTTCTCTTTGTGTGTGGAACAGTGATTGCTGTGCTGCCTTCAGGATCCCAAACCCTGATCCCCAGGAGCACCTCCTCTGGGATTCTTGGAAGACCACTGAGGCTATAGTGACTGAGGCAAACTCTGGGCATCTCATCAACACCTGTGCCTCCCGCAAAGAATATAATAGCAACATCAACATCAAGCTGGACTTGTTCCACTGCATGCGGCGGTTCTCCAGAGAGTGTACTTCAGAGCACCATCCACTGCACAGTGCTTTCTGCAAGTTTCTGTCAGCAGCTTTTAGTGTTGTGGACCAGATGGACCTACAGAGACTGAAGCAGGCTTATGTCTTCTGTGGGATAGTGCCTGCAAATCCAACAAAGAAGCATATCAGGGAGCACTGTCGCACTAGGGTCCCACACCCCAAAGAGTTGCTGGAGAGAGTGGAGAGAGTTCTCCAAGATTCGTTTTAGAATGAGATCCTGATGGTGGGCCACTGTTCAAACCATCGATGTTGAAGGTATGGAGGATTCAGCGATACCACATCCTCAGAGGCTGCCTGAGTGACCCAGAGATTGAAGAGGGGATCCTCTATAGGCATGCTGGAACGGTCCAGCTGAACCATGTGAAGGGGGAGGCGGCAGCTGTACCCGTGTGGATCCCTGTGAGAGGCACCTCTCAGCAGGAGGGATTCCATTTTCATCAGGCGAGATGGGTCACAGGCACTCAGGTATCCACAGAACTTATCCAGGCGCTGGGCATGATTGGAGTGGCTCGCTGGAATTTCAAGCGCCTTGTGGACCTGAAGCAGCCTGGAGTGAAGCTGCCTGCAGTTTTTGATCCTGTGCTGATCATGGAACTGAACAAGCCATCAGACGTGGTGACAGGCCAGGCCAAGTACCCTGCCTTAATTATCTCACACACAGACACCGGAGAAAGGTTTGGACTGCAGTATGTGGAGCCTGGTTGTCGTCCTGTCCCCCTGGACTGGGACAAGCACAAGTCCCAGAAGGTACCTGTTGCAGAGGAGGGAGAGCATCAGTCCTCACAGCCGTCTGCTCTCAGTGAGATATTCCCACCTGATGACACAACTGAGGAGGTGAGGGGGGAACACTTTGCTCAGCTAAACTTGACTGTTGTACTTACAAACATCCCCATTCACTATAATCCAAATCTAATATGTAATTACTGATTGTAACCCAAATTAATTACTCTATGCTCCAGGATGACATCTTTGGTGTGGCTTCTCCTGGCTCAGAAACAATGATCCAGCCTGCACAGCCCACCAGTGTAAAAGGTGATTCAGCTCACATCTTCATCCCTTAATTATTCCTTATTTATATGAATACTACATATATTTTAGAGATAAAGGTGAAAATGATTTAGTTATTCTGTCCCTTTTCCTCTCTTTTAGATGAGATGACACCACCACTGCCCTTTGCTCCCTCTCCACGAGCTGCTCGCACAGGTTCCATCAAGGCAGGGGGTATACTTTTTTTCCTAGACCATTTTCGGTGGACACAGCCCATGAGGGATTCCATTGTTGGCCTTCTGGCAAAGTACCATAGGCAGAAAGACCTTCTCACCCAAGTGGATGCGGAGTATGCTGCCCTTGTGCAGGCTGCCTCCAGGGATCTGTTGTGAACTTTTTCTTCTCAAGTGTAGAAAAGATAGAGTTGCAGACCAGGAGATTGTTGAGGTGTAAGTTCTTTATTTTGTCGCTATAGTCATCTCAATCAAGTCTAGTCTAAGGGAACTTTACATTGCAGTTTACATACATTTCAAGCGGGTGGGATTAATTTCATAGAGGAGGGGACTCTTGAACAAAACATGTAAAGGAAAGTACATGATTCAGCTGGTTACCTGATTTCATCAGGTAACAGTGTAACTCAGAGCCTTGAGATGCTAATCCAATCAGCCAATCAACAAAACCTTTTGACCTGACCTTTGAGATGTGACAAGAGGTTAATGTCCAAAACCTTGATTGCCTCAAAAATGGAAAACAGTGTGTGCACTTTCTCAGTTAAAATACTGTTGAACCTAAATTAAAACATTTAAATAAATTTGTAATCCTACATTTCCCCCTTTGAGAATTCTAAATAACTCTCACATTATATACAAATTTAAACAATTAAAAATTCATTCTTGTAACTTGTGATCGTTACAGGCACATAATGCGTGTTCTATGTTTGCTTTTCTGCAATTGCATGCTGACACAGAAACAAACATGCAATTTTAGGGTCCATGACGTTCCTACGGGTAATAGTCTACGGTGATTTTCTTGTGAGAGGCGTAATTCATATGTTGAATGAAACACCATACTGTGGACGCATAGATAGTACGCCAGTATAACAAACAACAACATAATTACTATTTCCTTTATCCACAGCCAGGGTTTCCCAATCAAGTTTCCGAACCATGAAGAATTATCTTCAGTCATCTGGTGTAATTTTGATGAAAGATCAAGAATGTCTTGTTGGATTTTGTTCAAGTTCTCTGTTGGATCCATTAACCTGGTGCAGCATGGTTGCACCAGGTCCGATGATGGTGCAGGCTCCTCCTTGTGGTGAATCCAAGGCCACTCTGTTCTGTAAGATCATTATCTTGTGCGAAGCGAGAGTGTCTGTCATGTTACTGGTACGACAATCTTGATCATGTTGAAGGATGACTGAAGGTTTCGTATGTGAGTCTCTGCGTTGTGTATTTTTTTCTTTTTCTTTTCTTTATCCTTTTGTGATAGTTGGCTCGGAAGTGGGTCAAGTTGTTTCTTGAGGTTTTCTTGTGGCTTCATACGCAGATGACGAGGTCAGTGCGTATGGGTCTCGGGAAGTCATCAGTGGTATCTGCACAGAGTAAGAAAGAAAACAAAAGACAGGAGAGCAGTATTTGTTCAAACACTAGGATTGTGAACTTTTTCTGATTCTGCTAGACAGTGGAGCAGTATTTGTTCAAACACTAGGGTTGTAAACTTTTCTGAGTCTGCTATTTTTGTTCCCTCTTTCCCTATTTCTTAATTATGTGTAACGAGGCTGTTCAACAAAGAAAAACCGGGATGAAAACCTGGGCACTTTGTGGTGTCAGATTTGACCTGAGAAAAAGGTAGCCCTTGAAGGTTAGACATGTCTGGATTGAGATTGGCGGGCCACCTGGAGAGTGTCGACAATGGCCCTGGGTTTACCTCCAGTATCTCAGTAGAACAGCAAAAAGAAAGAGCAGAAACACAACAGTTAGTTCCCCAACCTTTAACTACACCTCTTGACCAGTCAATATTTGGGTTGTGAAAAGTTAGCCATGGAAACCCAAGAACTAAGGGGAGTTCTGGTGACTGGATGAGAAAAAAACTGTATTAGTTCCTTGTGACTCCCAATTTCAAACTGAATAAGCGAAGTGCAATGACTAACCTGTCCCGACCCCAGAGGTCTGCCATCAAGAGCCGTGATGGTTAGAGGTTTCTGGAGGAGCACGGATGGGATGCCCAAACGTCTGGCTACATCTTGGTCCAAAAAGTTCCCAGCAGCACTAAGCTGGTGATTCTGGTTGTCGTGGAAGATGGTGGCTTGGATCGTAACTCCAGAGGTTGCAGGATGAGGGAAGATATCTACTTTCGTTCCAGTTCCCCCTTTCCTGGAGGAGAACTGGCTTTTCCCGACAGTTCAGGACAGTTGGATCGGAAATGACCAGACTTTCCACAGTACAGACAGCGTCGCTCTCTCATCCGTCGATCCCTTTCTGTCTGGGTTAATCTAGTTCTACCCAGCTGCATGGGCTCCTCCAGATCACTGGGTTTCCAGAGTGGTTTAACAGTATTGGAAGATACCTGAGGACGATACGCACTGGTGTCCCAACGTCGTTCCTGTTGTCGTTCTCGGATACGATGATCTACTCAGATAGCCACCTCGATTAGGGATTCCAAATCCGGAGAAGGGTCTCTAAATGCTAACTCATCCTTGAGTTCTGGAGACAAGGCCTGGTGGAATGTGGCCCTCAAGGCTCGCTGGTCCCATCCACTCTCTGAAGCTAGGGTACGAAACTCAATGGCGAACTCCGCCACACTTCGAGTGTCTTGAGAGAGTCGAAGCAAACGGTAGTCCACATCACCTGTGCAGGCCGGATGTTGGAAGACTTTCTTCATTTCAGCAATGAAGCTGTTACTGTTTGCAGTGAGTGGTGCATGTTGGTCCCACAAAGCCGAGGCCCAGTCTAAAGCCTTGCCAGTAAGAAGGGTAATGATGTAAGCAACCTTGCTGCTCTCTGTGGGGAAGCTGCCAGGTTGTAGTTGAAATACTAGGGTGCATTGGGTGACAAACCCCCGACACTTCTCAGGACTGCCATCAAATCGTTCCGGCGCTGGTAATTTGGGTTCTGACAGGGAAACTACCACTGCTTGAGAAGGATTACCATGTGTCGGCTGAGATTCTTGAGCTGAAGGGCCTGGAGTCTGAAGATTTAAACGTTGAAGAATATCAGTAAGGATCTGCTCATGTTGCTGAATGGCTGCAGCTTGCCCTGAAATGGCAGACAGAATGCGATCCACATTAGAGGGTGGTGAACTCTCCTCTGCTGGATTCATAATATGGTTCAGTCTTGCTGTAACGAGGCTGTTCAAGGTGGGGATAGAACCCGGGTCTCTTGTGTTCAAAGTCACTGAGTTAACAGATGGAGCTAACTCCCCAATGGATGAATCCAAGAGCAGAGGTGGTCAAAAAGCAAGGAGTCGTAGATCTTCAACGAAAGACAATCTTTACTGATAAAGTACAACAAAACAAAGGAAGCCGGGCTTCCAAGAAACAGTAAAAGAAAAACAGACACAAGGGTCCAACGATATAAACTTAAACATTAACAGGCTGGCTTGCAACTGGTAACATAGGCTCAAGACTGAACAATCAAGCAGGGCACAAACACACTTAAATAGGGCAAGACACAGGTGTGACACATCAGGCATAATGAGAAGTAGTGTTCAGCAGGAGTCAGGTGAGAAGCGCCACCTGCCAACCAGGAGGAAAATAGCAGTCCAGTTAAGGGATCCTTACATTATTACACCTAAAGAACGCAGTGAGGTGAGGATGGATTAATGGATGGGAAGGCCTATGAGGGATTCTTCACCAAAGGGTTGGCCCCCAACGCCTGTTGCAATCGGTTCTTCCCTCGGCTCCTCACTGGTTCGTGTCCTATCCTATCCCTGTTGGAGCAGGAACAACCTTACAGTGTGACACATGAGTCCAGGTTTTCCTTCCCTGACACAATACTGCAGCTGCTGTAATCAACATCACTTGATGTGGCCCATGTCACGTTGGTTCTAATGGAGGAAACGTCTTTGTACAGATCAATTATTGATTCGGGAGGCATTATTTTCTTCTGTGCTGCACTACCTGAACACACTTGTACAGTTGCATGGAAACAAGCCTGTTTAGCTGCCATATCAGCAAGAGCATTACCTTTAGCTTCCGTAGTATTAGTTGTGAGATGTGCTTTCACTTTGATCACTGCTAATTTCTTTGGAAGTTTCATGGAAAACATTAGATCTTTCACTAATTCAGCATGCTTAATGGGGGATCCCGCCGAAGTTAGAAACTGCCTGGTTTGCCAAATGACACCAAAATCATGAATTACCCCAAAAGCATATCTGGAATCTGTGTAGATATTACCAACTGATCCTGAAGCTAGCGTGCATGCTCTTGTTAGGGCTACTAGTTCTGCAGCTTGAGCTGAAAAATTATCTAGAAGACGTCCTGAAGCTAACACTTCCGTGGTGGACATTACTGCATAACCTGCTCGTCTGTTACCTTTTTCTTTTACTTCACTCATAGGTGTATATGTAAGCGTAACACAATCGTGAGTAATTTCTCCTTCATCCTCTAACAAAACTTCAGTCATAGCAGACATCATACATGAGGACGGATTTGTGACAGGTGCACGCTGTAAGACAATATTTGGCATTATTGTGGACACTGCATGAGGGCTTTTTTTACGTTTACAGTCTGACCTAACACTATTAATGATGAAAGGCCTGTGCTGTAAAATAACATTTAAGGCTGTGAGTCTACTTAACCAGTGTTCCCCAAAGGAAGGGTGAGATAGTCACTTTCCTTTTGTTCTATTAAACAAAAACAGAAGTCTTTTATCTCTGTTGCAAGTTAGTGGGGAAATTAAGCACTCACTGCCCAAATGGTTAACACGTCAACCAGCTGCCCCAGTTTAATGATGTGGGGAGGGGCTGTTTCAGAGTAGCAACCAGACTGAGTAGGAGCTGAGTAACATTGTTAACTTGTTTAAAGTTCTTTTTGTTTTTCCTACACTCTTTTCCCCAATGTCAATGTTTACCACAATAATAACAACTACTGCCCTCTCTCTTAGGACATTTGCGTTTCTGTTGATTCTCTGTGTTGACCTTAAAGGATGCTGTTGCAATTTTTACTCTTTCCTTGACATCAGAGTCTCTTTCCCATGCAGCCAAACTGTCTAAGTTGTTTTGTATGGTTCTAGTGGACCATGTTAAGTCTAAGAAAGGCAATGCTTTTCTATCTTCTGACAACAGACCATCAAACCATGTGCGAACTAGGGGACCAATATCTTCTAGCACCTTCTCTGACGTGTCAGCTATACCACTGTATGCTGCTGCTGACTGACAAAATCTTTCAGTGTACTCACTAACATTCTAATGTTTCTTCTGTACACAACTAGTGATCTTTGACCAGTCCATGTTTGGTCCAACAATGTTCTTTAATGCCTTCAGAACTCCCTCTCTCAATTCATCTTTTCTGGCATGTTGTAGTTCAGAAGTAACAGCAGACTCAAAACTGTTGAATTCAGATTCAATTAGAATTTGTGACATCAGCTGTGTGACTTCTGCCAACGACATGTCGTAAAGACGCATTTTACTGATCAATGCCCTTCTGAATTCAGAAAAATCTGTGCGTACTGAAGGTAAGCTTTAGGATAGTCTTTCTATGTCTCTAGGTCCGAGTGCTTTGGCAACAGTTTGGTTTTGGACAACAGAAGAGTTGGGAGGAACACTTTCAGTTCTCTCAATTCCCTGAGATCTTCTTGCGACACATACCTTTACTGAATCTACAGGCTTATCAGTTACTGATGGGATGTCTACATCTGTTTCAAAGAATGCTTGTAAGTCAGGATAAGTTTCATCTGACTGTTGGTCTTCTGAGTCACATTTGGTTGAGGCCTTGTTATGGCTCACCTTTGTCTTGAAACAGGACATTTGAGTCTGCAATTGTTTGTTTTGTTCATTTAACTTATCAATACACCTAGTTTGTTCTTGAAAAAATAAACTTCTCTGATCAACACAGGGTATAATTATTAACACAGATCAAATCTTGTTAAACTTCCTTGTTACCAACACATCACAAACTATTAGCATGTTACTCTAATATTCCCTACAAGAAAAATGCAAAGGATCTTTCACCTTCTTAACTTTTAGAGGATAAAACAAACAAAAACACTAAATCTTCTCTGATCAAAAGAGGCTACACTCGATAACACAGTTAACCTTCCTTGCCCAGAGCAAAGGGTAACACACAAAATATTAGCAATTTATACTAAAATCTTCCCTGCCTGAAAAAAACTTTCCACTTCCCTGGCAAAGCAGATGATAAAACAATATTAACATGTACGTTAATCTTCCCAGCCTGAAAACAGAGGGTACAATATATTAGCACTTGATGCTAATCTTCCCTAACTTTATAGAGGATAAAACACTTCCCTGGCAAAGCAGAGGGTAAACCACTTTGCTAACACACTTTTAACAGTTGTTAAATTTTCCTGATTAAACAGAGGATGAACCTTCTTAAGCAAAGTAGAGGACAAACTACTGTTAACAGTTTAAACTATTAACTGTTGTAACTGTTGTTAAACGTCCCTTGTTGAACAGAGGATTAATCTTCTATGACTACACAGAGGATGTATCACCTTCCCTGGTAAAGCAGAGGATAAGTCTTCCCTAACTTTACAGAGGATAAAAACTATTCTTCTCTGCTGAAAACAGAGGATAGCAAATATTAGCAAGTAATGCTAACCTTCTCAGTGAACAGAGGATGAACAACAAAAAAACAAATAACTAGCACATAATGCTAATTCTACTCTGTGGACAGAGGATCACCAAAAAACAACAAAAACAAAATAACTAGCACGTAATGCTAAACTTCCCTGCCTGAAACAGAGGATCACCAAATAATAACACGTAATGCTAAATTCTTCCCTGCCTGACAACAGAGGATCACTTTCATATCTAACAGAAACTTTAGAGGATAAGCAATATTAACATGTACGTTAATCTTCCCTGCCTGAAAAACAGAGGATACATTTCATCTCTAAAAGCAACTTTAGAGGATAACTTTAGTTAACAAACCCTACAGCTGTCTGTTAACTTCTTCTCTGGCGGCGCAGAGGAGTGACAAATTTGTACTTGTCTTCAGTGGTTCTTTGAATAGAGTGAAACTCACCAAATCGTTCGCTGTACGGAAAAGTGTCGTCTGGAAACTCAGTCAGAAAGTTCTTTCTTTGTTGAGCTTGAAGTTTCAAGATTCAGTCTGGAACTGGAAAGTCAGATCTTTGTTGAGCTCAATCTGGATTCAAAAGATTCAGTCTGGAACTGGAAAGTCAGATGTTGAGATCTTTGTTGAGATCTGTGTTGAGCTTCAGTTCTGGAACTCAGTTAGCTTTGTTGAGATCTTTGAGCTTTGAAGTTTCAAATCAGTCTGGAAAAGTTAATTCTTTGTTGAGTTTCAGTTTCTCCATCCGGGTCCCGGCACCATCTGTTGTGAACTTTTTCTTCTCAAGTGTAGAAAAGATAGAGTTGCAGACCAGGAGATTGTTGGGGTATAAGTTCTTTATTTCGTCGATGTAGTCATCTCAATCAAGTCTAGTCTAAGGGAACTTTACATTGCAGTTTATATACATTTCAAGGGGGTGGGATTAATTTCATAGAGGAGGGGACTCTTGAACAAAACATGTAAAGGAAAGTACATGATTCAGCTGGTTAACTGATTTCATCAGGTAACAGTGTAACTCAGAGCCTTGAGATGCTAATCCAATCAGCCTGATTAGATCAACAAAAGGCCCAGCTGACCTTTGAGATGTGACAAGAGGTTAATGTCCAAAACCTTGATTGCCTCAAAAATGGAAAACAGTGTATGCACTTTCTCAGTTAAAATACTGTTGAACCTAAATTAAAACATTTAAATAAATTTGTAATCCTACAGATCCCAATAGCCTCTTACACCCCACCACGAAACAGCATATCTCACGTTATGTGAAACACACGGCCATGATGACAAACACAAGTTTGTCACCAAACACCAGTCCAGAGAAACTCCTGGAGACCCAGCAGCTGTGGCATCACCTCACAAAAGGTAGTGAAACTGTAAGTGTTCCAGTGGTAACCCTCCCACCTGCCCCAGTGAAGACCCACCCAGAAATAAGCCCCAGGAGTCCCCGCTAACTAAGGGTGAGATTGAACAGATGGTGAAAGATATTGTGGAGAAGCAGCAGCAGCAGCAACAGCAACAGCAGCCTGTTACAAAGACGACACGGAACTGTCTTGCTTGTGGCCAGCCAAAGTCACGTTACCTTGGTGATGGCTCCTCCATTAATTTATTTTATCAGTCTGGGAGCGTGAAGTACTTTTAATGCTCTACAAAGGTATACCAGATGTATGCAGCGGAAGGCCTCACCAATCCTCGAATGCCGTTTGCTGACTTTGCTGAAACACCTTTTTTTAACCGAGAGCTACAGGCCTCTGCAGAGGTAAGACAGGTAATTAAGGAGCGGGGAAAGAGAAAGGCAATGGAGCAGCATCCCCCTGGTCGCCTCTGTAGGTTCTGCCACAAGCCCCTCAAACAAGGCCCAGAGAGTCCACACATACATACTGGGTTCCCTGGTGTGGCAGGGAAATATGTATATTGTCCTGCCAAAGTGTTTTCCCTATATCGGACAGAGAGGATGACTCACTAGATGACTTGGGGAGAGTTCTGTCAGTCTTCCTTTTATGAGGCAGAAAAGAAGAGATGGGTAGCAGAAAAGGGAAAGTGACTGCCCTCATGTTTCCTGGTTTTGATTGTAAATATTGTATCATACAAAATATAACTCTGTATCTTGTTTGTTATGGATATCTGTTAAATGTGTAAACCACTGAGGTTTATTCTTGCCTAATTTGTCTTTCTGGTTTTTGTTTTTTTACTTTAGAAGGCCATGTTGGTACCTGAATGATTGTAAAATGTAAAAAAGTCTGCTTAACTTTTACAGTTATATATGCATAATTTATCAGTTAAAACTGAAGGGGGTGGATTGGAATCCACTGCTGCTTCAATGTATATGTAATGATTGATTATAATTAAGGTATTAATCAATATTTTTCCTTCTAAATATCAAATGAATTGAATGACTTCTCTGGAGATTTTACTTTATTTATATAAGTTACCAGTGTGATTACTGAAATGTTCTTTTCATGTATTCTTTAATGTCTGTATTTGATATCTGAATGCAGTGCTTGCTTATTTAACACAGCTTCCAGAAATGAAATAGGGACTTGTTTTGTGTTTGAGAAAGGTCTTCAATGTGTTCAAACATATAGGGGTCATTGAAGCCAATAGTTTAAGGGGCCATTTCTTTGTTAAAGCCTTTCTTTCCAGTTAGACTAAAGTTTAGCTATCCTTGAGAGAAAGAACGCATTATCTTGATGTTTTGAGAGGACTCTCCTGTTTATAGTGACAGCCTGGCCAAATCCAACCTTGGAAAAGCTGTGTGTCTGTGTGTTAGTCTTCTTGGTAACAGGTTAAGGAACCACTGGCATTATTGGACATTGACTGAGTTGTTGTTCTGGACATTCTGGTGCCCAGCATCCCAAATCTGCGACCTGGAAGGTCATGACGTGCCTAACTTCAGCTGCATAATCGATGGAGATATGCTTCAGTCTATCTGTATATGTGTGGAAAATTACTGTGTTTATCTATTTCATAGCCAATGAGAATCATTCATCCTGTAAGCAATGACGTAGCTTAGACCTTGGAAATCGTATAACTGCTGTGATCTTTGTAACTGTAAGCGGGGCGGCCTACAAACTCCTGTGCGAGTATTGAAGCTGACTTCTGCTGATGAAAATGCAAACTATCTTCAGTAAATATTTTCTCTAATTTTTTATAATTCTGACTCTGGGTCTTCATTCTTCATATCTGGTTCTGGGTCTTTAACTGTATACCCCTTACAAAACGTTTTTACAATTCGTTCAAAACATTTTCAAAACTCTATGATTATTTAGATGATGGAAAGCACTACTTTTAATCCTTTGTAATTGTAAATACTTTGCATCTCACCTGTAAGAATTTTTTTGCAAATAATATTACTTAAACTGTATAATCTTTGTTTAACTGAAAAAGTACTGTGTTGCCTGTTTCAGCCTGTTTCTTTTTATTCTTCCATAGATCTTTTTTCACTAGGTGTTTTTAAACTGTCATAAACTGACACTTCATATTTAAACGGTATTAGATTATTTTTTGGATTCACTGGCTTCTATGAAGCTTTGAGCTAAAATGACGCATGACGCCGTTCCTGGAAGTCATGCTGGTCAGGGACAACTACCTGTCTCTGCAACTCCTTGTTAGTATAGTGGAAAGTATCTCCGCCTGTCACGTGGAGACTGGGGTTCGATTCCCCGACGGGGAGATCCAGTCCTTTACTGCTGCCAAAAGACCTTAACAAAAGTTTTGCTCCAGCAAACAAGTTACAGGAGAAGTTGGCAAGGGGCCCCGGACGACTGTTTCAAAGACAGCTTGAGAAAAATGCAATGCGTTGGCCGGGAATCGAACCCATACAGCAAGAATGGACAGACCCAGGAATCGAACCCATAGCAAGAACGCTCGTAATCAAGGTCTTTAATTTACAAATGTGATGCATTGGCCAGGAATCGAACCCAGGTCAGCTGCTTGGAAGGCAGCTATGCTAACCACTATACCACCAACAAAGGCCTTTGAACGTAGACTGGAAGCCCGCTTGTGCGGTCAGCAAGAATTTTCGCAATACATTAGCAGCTGGCAGGTGCAGATGAACTGAAACTCTCTTTGTTTGGACCTGGCACTTAAAAAAATTGCATGAACTTATTGACCTGACCTACCAGGCACCATATGAAAAAACAAGGTCTCTATTTTAATAATGTAACACCTTTTATACAGACACTTCATATTTAAACGGTATTAGATTCTTTTTTGCATTCACTGGCTTCTTTGAAGCGTTGAGCTAAAATGACGCATGACGCCGTTCCTGGAAGCCGCGCTGATCGGATACAACTACCTGTCTCTGCAACTCCTTGTTAGTATAGTGGAAAGTATCTCCGCCTGTCACTCGAAGACTGTGGTTCGATTCCCCGGCGGTAAGATCCAGTCCTTTACTGCTGCCAAAAGACCTTAACAAAAGTTTTGCTCCAGCAAACAAGTTACAGGAGAAGTTGGCTAGGGGCCCCGGACGACTGTTTTAAAGACAGCTTGAGAAAAATGCAATGCGTTGGCCGGGAATCGAACCCATACAGCAAGAATGGGCAGACCCAGGAATGGAACCCATACAGCAAGAATGCTCGTAATCAAGGTCTTTAATTTACAAATGTGATGCGTTGGCCAGGAATCAAACCCAGGTCAACTGCTTGGAAGGCAGCTATGCTCACCACTATACCACCAACGCAGGGCTTTGAATGTAGACTGGAAGCCCCGTTGTGCGGTCAGAAAGAATTTTCGCAATACATTAGCAGCTGGCAGGTGCAACTTATTGACCTGACCTACCAGGCACCACCTTTTTATTGGTCCACACCTTTTGCTCTTTCATTGTGACAAAAAAAAAAAAAAAAAAAAAAAAAATCTCCGCCTGTCACGCGGAAGACCGGGGTTCGATTCCCCGACGGGGAGATCCAGTCCTTTACTGCTGCCAAAAGACCTTAACAAATGTTTTGCTCCAGCAAACAAGTACAGGAGAAGTTGGCAAGGGGCCTCGGACGACTGTTTTAAAGACAGCTTGAGAAAAATGCAATGCGTTGGCCGGGAATCGAACGCATACAGCAAGAATGGACAGACCCAGGAATAGAACCCATTGCAAGAATGCTCGTAATCAAGGTCTTTAATTTACAAATGTGATGCGTTGGCCAGGAATCGAACCCGGGTCAACTGCTTGGAAGGCAGCTATGCTCACCACTATACCACCAACTCAAGACTATTGGATGTAGACTGGAAGCCATGTTCTGCGGTCAGCAATAATTTTCGCAATACTTTAGCAGCTGGCAGGTGCAGATGAACTGAAACTCTCTTTGTTTGGACCTGGCACTTAAAAAAATTGCATGAACTTATTGACCTGACCTACCAGGCACCATATATAAAAACAGGGTCTCTAATTTAATAATGTAACACTTTTTATACAGATACTTCATATTTAAACGGTATTAGATTATTTTTTGGATTCACTGGCTTCTGTGAAGCGTTGAGCTAAAATGACGCATGACGCTGTTCCTGGAAGCCGCGCTGATCGGATACAACTACCTGTCTCTGCAACTCCTTGTTAGTATAGTGGAAAGTAACTCCGCCTGTCACGCGGAGACTGGGGTTCGTTTCCCCTACGGGGAGATCCAGTCCATTACTGCTGCCAAAAGACCTTAACAAATGTTTTGCTCCAGCAAACAAGTTGCAGAAGAAGTTGGCAAGGGGAGTAGGACGACTGTTTTAAAGACAGCTTGAGAAAAATGCAATGCGTTGGCCGGGAATCGAACGCATACAGCAAGAATGGACAGACCCAGGAATCGAACCCATAGCAAGAATGCTCGTAATCAAGGTCTTTAATTTACAAATGTGATGCGTTGGCCAGGAATCAAACCCAGGTCAACTGCTTGGAAGGCAGCTATGCTCACCACTATACCACCAACGCAAGACTGATGGATGTAGGCTGGAAGCCGTCTTGTGCGGTCAGCAAGAATTTTCGCAATACATTAGCAGCTGGCAGGTGCAGATGAACTGAAACTCTCTTTGTTTGGACCTGGCACTTAAAAAAATTGCATGAACTTATTGACCTGACCTACCAGGCACTTCAGTGATCTTTTTCTTTGTAGAAAAGTTAGAAGCTCAGACCAGGAGACGGTGGAAGTTTTCCAAGCAGAAGTTCTTTATTGCTTGTCGGTAGCTGCAGTCATTCCAACATCGTCTAACTAAGGGAACTTTACATTGTAGTTTATACGGGTTGGCGCGTATGGTTGGGTTGCGGAGAGATTGTGAGATTGTGGTTAGGTCTCAGCAGCAACTGATGGTTTATTTGTATAGGTTGTATAGTATTCACAGTCATTACGTTCCTGTGTATATTGCGTGAATGACGGGTGGTTGGGCAGATATTGTGTTTTGTGGTAGGTGGTATGCCATACGGAACCGTTGCCACTGAAACTGCATATTAACGCACCAGTGGGGCTCGACAGCCTTAGTCAAACAGGTTGGCGCGTATGGTTGGGTCGCGGAGAGATTGTGAGATTGTGGTTAGGTCTCAGCAGCAACTGTTGGTTTATTTGTATAGGTTGTATAGTATTTACAGTCATTACGTTCCTGTGTATATTGTGTGAATGACGGGTGGTTGGGCAGATATTGTGTTTTGTGGTAGGTGGTATGCCATACGGAACCGTTGCCACTGAAACTGCATATTAACGCACCAGTGGGGCTCGACAGCCTTAGTCAAACGGGTTGGCGCGTATGGTTGGGTTGCGGAGAGATTGTGGTTAGGTCTCAGCAGCAAGAGGGAAGTAGAGGTCAGTAAGCTGGGCTGAGTTGAGTGGGGGACGGAGGGGGGTGACTCTGGGATGCCAGAGTCACTGTCGAGCCCTCTTGAGGTGTTGTGGGCTAGTCGACGAAACACTGAGGACGGAAGGTGCCCACTTGAAGACCCTAGAGATGTTCCCTACTCCGCTCAATCCAGAGGGTTGTTATGGGGGGACCGCACTGTGGTTGCAGCCGTTGTGTGTGCTGACGCGCAATACACTGTATTAACACCAGACAGAAGATTCACGTCACCAGATGGAAAGAAGCGTAAATGGATGGAGAAGCATAGGTTACTGTAAAGCTACGTCTTAGTTGGTGATTATCTTGGCGAAAGCCGAGTACAAATCAGCATGAAGTTTTAACATCTACTCTCGTGTAATGGAAATCATGAAGATCTGGATACGTCCAGTGACTGCGGTGAATAGTGCTGCTGGCAACAAGGGAAAGACCTTGTGACAGCCTGGAGAGACAGCTGACAGGAGGAAAGAGACCCCAATGGGGCTGGTAAGGGTTAGCTACCCTTGTCGGCAGTATCCAGCTCTGTGTTTACAGGATGCTAGAGACACCCGCCCAAGGCTTCTAAATGAAAGAGGAAAATACCCCTAGAGTCTGCGAGAGCAGGGGCGGAAGATGAATGGTGGACAACATGGTTAACGACTTTGGAATGGAAACGGATATGAGTATAGGGAGTACTTCACAAAAGACTAGTTCAGGTTCTGCAGTTAGCAAAGCCATTGAACTCCAAGCTTGTGTCTGTGGCTGGAGCAAGGCGACAACGGTCAGGGGTTTGAAGATTCATCAAGGGAAAATGAAATGCTTGAGGGAGAAGGGACAAGGGCCTCGCATTGATCAGTACTTCTTACGAAGTCAGTCAAGTCAGTCGAATGAAATCCAGCGACAGGAAGCAAACCACAGTTCGCAGGATATCAGCACCCCTGTCATAGAGGAGAGGAGGGTTTGCACAGTTAGTGATGAACACATTGATTCTTGTGAAACCGGTCAGACTAACCAGCATAAGAGAGAAAAGAACCTCAACGGGCATAGGCCTGGAGTTAGATGGCCAAGAGCTTGTGAGAAAACTGCATGGGACACAGTAAACACAGATCTATGCTATGCATTAGAAAGATTAACTGGTACAGTTGAAAAGAAGCTGGATAAATTTGGGGACATCATTTACGCATATGGAAGTGAGAGGTTTGGTGTGGAAAAAAGGAAGGAAAAAGTACAAACTACTCCTGGATTGTCTAGACGGCAGCAGAAAATTGAAGGGTTAGTTAGAGAAAGGAGACAGCTGAGGAAGCAATGGAAAAGAGCGGAACAAAGTCAGAAGGAGGGACTCAATCTCTTACAAAGGCCCATAAAAGATAAGCTTGCAACATTACGCAGAGCTGAGCGCCTACGGAAACGCTACAAAAAGAAGGAGCGTGCGAGGGCTAATTTCTATAAAGATCCATTCAAATTCGCAAAGAAGTTATTCACCAGTGAGAAGAATGGCACTTTACAAGCATCTAGGGTTGAGCTAGAGAGATATTTGGAGGAAACACATACAGATGCAAAAAGGCATAAGCCTATGTCTATTCCGTCAGCCATCCCACCTGTCAATCCACCAGAATACCAAATGGAGGTCTGTGCACCTAAGTGGAAAGAGATAAGGCAGGTTGTGAGAAAGGCAAGGGCTTCATCATCTCCAGGGCCTAATGGAGTTCCGTACAGAGTGTACAAGAGTGCTTCAGGAGTTCTACGAATTCTGTGGAAATTGATAAAAGTGGCTTGGGAAAAGCAGGTTGTACCTAGAGCATGGCGCAGAGCAGGGGGAGTATTTATACCCAAAGAAAAAGATGCTACAAGCATCAGTCAGTTTCGCCCTATTTCACTATTAAACGTCGAAGGCAAGATTTTCTTCAGCATTATTGCTCAGAGATTGTCCAACCTACCTATTAAAGAATGGCTTCATTGACACTTCAGTTCAAAAAGCGGGCATTCCAGGATTCTCAGGATGCTTAGAACACATCAGTGTTATCTGGCAACGAATTCAATCAGCTAAAAAGGAGAGGAAGGAGCTCCACGTGACATTCCTGGATTTGGCTAATGCATATGGTTCAGTGCCACATGAGCTTCTTTGGGCATCATTTGATTTTTTCAGGGTACAGATGTCGATAACAAATTTAGTGAAAGCCTATTTTGGAGATTTGCAATTTAGTTTCTCAACTCCAGAATTCAGCACTACATGGCAATGCTTAGAGGTTGGAATAATGGCAGGATGCACCATTTCTCCACTGGCTTTTACCATGGCAATGGAAGTAATCATTAGGGCATCAAAATGGGTAGTAGGAGGAGAGCGCTTGGCTTCTGGGATGCGACTACCACCAATCAGAGCATACATGGATGACATGACAACCATGACTACAACGGTAGCCTGCACTAATCGGTTATTGGGGAAGTTAACAGATAATATTGAATGGGCACGAATGCAATTTAAGCCCTCTAAATCAAGGAGCATCTCCATAATTAAAGGCAAGGTAGTAGATAAAACATTCTTCATTAATGGTGAGGCAATACCAACAGTTTCTCAGAAGCCAGTGAAGAGTCTAGGGAGATGGTACGATGGGGATCTAAAGGACACAGTTCGAGTGGGAGAAGTTAGACGACAAGCAGTGGAAGGGTTGAAGAGCATAAACAGCTGTGCTCTACCAGGCAAACTGAAACTCTGGTGCTTTCAGTTTGGTCTACTGCCAAGGTTGCTGTGGCCACTGACTGTGTATGAGGTTTCTTTGACAACAGTGGATAAGCTGGAAGCGTTAATAAGTTCATACATCAGGAAATGGTTGGGAGTTCCACGCTGCCTCAGCAGAGTGGGACTTTATAGTAAAGGAGTATTGCAGCTGCCAGTCTCTGCTTTAACCGAGGAGTTTAAGTGTGCCAAGGTCAGACTGGAAATGACTTTAGCAGAGTCACGCGACAAATGTGTAAGGGAGGCAGCCCATGTGGTAAAAACTGGTAGAAAGTGGTCAGCAAAGAAATCTGTAGTAGAGGCAAAGGCTGACCTTCAAATTGGGGATATCGTGGGACAGGTACAGCATGGAAGAGGGGGTTTTGGGCTCAGTTTAGCTCCTCCTAAATGGCACAAGGCAGGCCCAGCCCAAAGGAGGAAGCTGGTAGTCAACGAGGTGCGAAAGCAGGAGGAGAGGATGAGATGTATAAAGGCCATTTCCCAGGCCAAGCAGGGAGAGTGGATGAGATGGGAGAGTGTGGAACAACGCAAAATGGGCTGGCAAGACCTTTGGTCAATGGAAGAGAGTAGGATCAGTTTCCTTATTAATAAATAATTCCTCAATTTAAATTCCTCAATATAAAATACTATTGTATTGGAAATCTAAATTAAAATTTAAATAAAATTTGTAATCCTACAGCACCATATTAAAAAACAAGGTCTCTAATTTAATAATGTAACACGTTTTATACAGACACTTCATATTTAAACGGTATTAGATTATTTTTTGGATTCACTGGCTTCTGTGAAGCGTTGAGCTAAAATTACGCACGACGCCGTTCCTGGAAGCCGCGCTGATCGGATACAACTACCTGTCTCTGCAACTCCTCGTTAGTATAGTGGAAAGTATCTCCGCCTGTCACGCGGAAGACCGGGGTTCGATTCCCCGACGGGGAGATCCAGTCCTTTACACCTGCCAAAAGACCTTAACAAATGTTTTACTCCAGCAAACAAGTACAGGAGAAGTTGGCAAGGGGCCTCGGACGACTGTTTTAAAGACAGCTTGAGAAAAATGCAATGCGTTGGCCGGGAATTGAACGCATACAGCAAGAATGGACAGACCCAGGAATAGAACCCATAGCAAGAATGCTCGTAATCAAGGTCTTTAATTTACAAATGTGATGCGTTGGCCGGGAATCGAACCCGGGTCAACTGCTTGGAAGGCAGCTATGCTCACCACTATACCACCAATGCAAGACTGTTGGATGTAGACTGGAAGCCTTGTTCTGCGGTCAGCAATAATTTTCGCAATACTTTAGCAGCTGGCAGGTGCAGATGAACTGAAACTCTCTTTGTTTGGACCTGGAGGGATTACATTGTGAGGAACAAAGCATGTAAATGAGCTGAAACATGAGAACAGAACGGTGCAGGACTTCTCGCACTGAGATAAGAACTCCAAGACAAATGGTCTCAGTAATAAAATAGCAGGTGTTCAAACTTGCTCAGCATGACTCTTCACCCGGTAAAACAATGAGAACAGGTAAAGCCTAGCCTTCTCGCACTGAGATGGGACAGTCAGGAATATCCTGCTGGGAACCCCTACCGTTTGCAGAGATTTCCTGGTCTCATCATTTATAAACTTTCTCAATATAAAATACTATTGTATTGGAAATCTAAATTAAACATTTAAATAAAATTTGTAATCCTACAGCACCATATTAAAAAACAAGGTCTCTAATTTAATAATGTAACACGTTTTATACAGACACTTCATATTTAAACGGTATTAGATTATTTTTTGGATTCACTGGCTTCTGTGAAGCGTTGAGCTAAAATGACGCATGACGCCGTTCCTGGAAGCCGCGCTGATCGGATACAACTACCTGTCTCTGCAACTCCTCGTTAGTATAGTGGAAAGTATCTCTGCCTGTCACGCGGAAGACCGGGGTTCGATTCCCCGACGGGGAGATCCAGTCCTTTACTGCTGCCAAAAGACCTTAACAAATGTTTTGCTCCAGCAAACAAGTTACAGGAGAAGTTGGCAAGGGGCCCCGGACGACTGTTTTAAAGACAGCTTGAGAAAAATGCAATGCGTTGGCCGGGAATCGAACTCATACAGCAAGAATGGACAGACCCAGGAATTGAACCCATACAGCAAGTATGCTCGCAATCAATGTCTTTAATTTACAAATGTGATGCGTTGGCCGGGAATCCAACCCCGGGTCAACTGCTTGGAAGGCAGCTATGCTCACCACTATACCACCAACGCAAGACTGTTGGATGTAGACTGGAAGCCCTGTTCAGCGGTCAGCAATAATTTTCGCAATACTTTAGCAGCTGGCAGGTGCAGATGAACTGAAACTCTCTTTGTTTGGACCTGGCACTTAAAAAAAATGCATGAACTTATTGACCTGACCTACCAGGCACTGTAGTGATCTTTTTCTTTGTAGAAAAGTTAGAAGCTCAGACCAGGAGACAGTGGAAGTTATCCAAGCAGAAGTTCTTTATTGCTTGTCGGTAGCTGCAGTCATTCCAACATCGTCTAACTAAGGGAACTTTACATTGTAGTTTATATACATTTCAAGGGGGAGGGATTACATTGTGAGGAACAAAGCATGTAAATGAGCTGAAACATGAGAACAGAACGGTGCAGGACTTCTCGCACTGAGATAAGAACTCCAAGACAAATGGTCTCAGTAATAAAATAGCAGGTGTTCAAACTTGCTCAGCATGACTCTTCACCCGGTAAAACAATGAGAACAGGTAAAGCCTAGCCTTCTCGCACTGAGATGGGACAGTCAGGAATATCCTGCTGGGAACCCCTACCGTTTGCAGAGATTTCCTGGTCTCATCATTTATAAACTTTCTCAATATAAAATACTATTGTATTGGAAATCTAAATTAAACATTTAAATAAAATTTGTAATCCTACAGCACCATATTAAAAAACAAGGTCTCTAATTTAATAATGTAACACGTTTTATACAGACACTTCATATTTAAACGGTATTAGATTATTTTTTGGATTCACTGGCTTCTGTGAAGCGTTGAGCTAAAATGACGCATGAAGCCGTTCCTGGAAGTCGAGCTGATCGGGGACAACTACCTGTCTCTGCAACTCCTCGTTAGTATAGTGGAAAGTATCTCCGCCTGTCACGCGTAAAACCGGGGTTCGATTCTCCGACGGGGAGATCCAGTCCTTTACTGCTGCCAAAAGACCTTAACAAAAGTTTTGCTCCAGCAAACAAGTTACAGGAGAAGTCGGCAAGGGGCCCCGGACGACTGTTTTAAAGACAGCTTGAGAAAAATGCAATGCGTTGGCCAGGAATCGAACCCATACAGCAAGAATGGACAGACCCAGGAATCGAACCAATAGCAAGAATGCTCGTTATCAAGGTCTTTAATTTACAAATGTGATGCGTTGGCCGGGAATCGAACCCGGGTCAACTGCTTGGAAGGCAGCTATGCTCACCACTTTACCACCAACGCAAAACTGTCGGATGTAGGCTGGAAGCCGTCTTGCGCGGTCAGCAAGAATTTTCGCAATACATTAGCAGCTGGCAGGTGCAGATGAACTGAAACTCTCTTTGTTTGGACCTGGCACTTAAAAAAAATGCATGAACTTATTGACCTGACCTACCAGGCACCATATTAAAAAACAAGGTCTCTAATTTATAATGTAACACGTTTTATACAGACACTTCATATTTAAACGGTATTAGATTTTTTTTTGGATTCACTGGCTTCTGTGAAGCGTTGAGCTAAAATGACGCATGACGCCGTTCCTGGAAGTCGTGCTGATCGGGGACAACTACCTGTCTCTGCAACTCCTCGTTAGTATAGTGGAAAGTATTTCCGCCTGTCACGCGGAAGACCGGGATTCGATTCCCCGACGGGGAGATACAGTCATTTACTGCTGCCAAAAGACCTTAACAAAAGTTTTGCTCCAGCAAACAAGTTACAGGAGAAGTTGGCAAGGGGCCCCGGACGACTGTTTTAAAGACAGCTTGAGAAAAATGCAATGCATTGGCCGGGGATCGAACCCATACAGCAAGAATGGACAGACCCAGGAATCGAAACCCATAGCAAGAATGCTCGTAATCAAGGTCTTTAATTTACAAAAGTGATGCGTTGGCCGGGAATCGATCCCTGGTCAACTGCTTGGAAGGCAGCTATGCTCACCACTATACCACCAACGCAAGACTGTTGGATGTAGGCTGGAAGCCCTCTTGTGCGGTCAGCAATAATTTTCGCAATACATTAGCAGCTGGCAGGTGCAGATGAACTGAAACTCTCTTTGTTTGGACCTGGCACTTAAAAAAATTGCATGAACTTATTGACCTGACCTACCAGGCACCATATTAAAAAACAAGGTCTCTAATTTAATAATGTAACACGTTTTATACAGACACCTCATATTTAAATGGTATTAGATTATTTTTTGCATTCACAGGCTTCTGTGAAGCGTTGAGCTAAAATGACGCATGACCCCGTTCCTGTAAGCCGCGCTGATCGGATACAACTACCTGTCTCTGCAACTCCTTGTTAGTATAGTGGAAAGTATCTCCGCCTGTCACGCGGAGACTGGGCTTCGATTCCCCGACTGGGAGATCCAGTCCTTTACTGCTGCCAAAAGACCTTAACAAAAGTTTTGCTCCAGCAAACAAGTTACAGGAGAAGTTCGCAAGGGGCCCCGGACAACTGTTTTAAAGACAGCTTGAGAAAAATACAATGCCTTGGCCGGGAATCGAACCCAGGTCAACAGCTTGGAAGGCAGCTATGCTCACCACTATACCAACAACGCAAGACTGCTGTATGTAGGCTGGAAGCCCTCTTGTGCGGTCATTAAGAATTTTCGCAATACATTAGCAGCTGGCAGGTGCAGATGAATTGAAACTCTCTTTGTTTGGACCTGGCACTTAAAAAAATTGCATGAACTTATTGACCTGACCTACCAGGCACCATATTAAAAAACAAGGTCTCTAATTTAATAATGTAACACGTTTTATACAGACACTTCATATTTAAACGGTATTAGATTATTTTTTGGATTCACTGGCTTCTGTGAAGCGTTGAGCTAAAATGACGCATGACGCCGTTCCTGGAAGTTGCGCTGATCGGGGACAACTACCTGTCTCTGCAACTCCTCGTTAGTATAGTGGAAAGTATCTCCGCCTGTCACACGTAAGACTGGGGTTCGATTCCCCGACGGGGAGATCCAGTCCTTTACTGCTGCCGAAAGACCTTAACAAAAGTTTTGCTCCAGCAAACAAGTTACAGGAGAAGTTGGCAAGGGGCCCCGGACAACTGTTTGAAAGACAACTTGAGAAAAATACAATGCGTTGGCCGGGAATCGAACCCATACAGCAAGCACGGACAGACCCAGGAATCGAACCCATAGCAAGAATGCTCGTAATCAAGGTCTTTAATTTACAAATGTGATGCATTGGCCGGGAATCGAACCCAGGTCAACTGCTTGGAAGGCAGCTATGATCGATTGCTCCTGTCTGCCTAGCTGCCTGCTGTGTTTTGTTTGCTTCGAGGCTGTAAGCTCCGTCTAAGCCTCGAATTAGCTTTGTATTTCTTTCTGTTTTGAACCATCATTTACTACCATTTCTAGTTGTTTATACTACTAAATACAGCTTAGACAACATCCCAGATTAACCTGACATCGCTAGCTTCCGTTATTGTTAGAACAACACGCTAGTAACTCGCTAGCCTGTTAATGCGCCACCCGTGCGCTCAGTTATTTATTTTTTTTTCTCTCGCGCGCCCGCGCCTCTGAGTTCATAAAAAGCCCAGGTGAGTAAGAATCAGTCAACAAACACGGTGAGTAATGTCTTGTCCTTTTATTGTCACCTGCACTTCATGTTACATGTTTAGCATAGCCTTCCCCGTCGGCAATATAGGGTTTATATGTGATAAATGCAAGGAAACAGTCAGGCTGACGGAGAAGATTTCAGAATTAGAAACACGCATCCAAACTTTAATTTAGGATAGTAAGTGTGCTAGAGCTTTAGATTCTACTTTGGATGCGCCTAGCATAGTGAACTCTTTACATGATTCGGTTCCGGCTGAATTATTGCCTGTGCAGCCAGGCAGATGGGTGACAGTGAGGGATCGCTCTAGTCACGGATCAAAAAACCACTCTTCCGTTCCGATTACCAAAACAAATCGATTTGCCCCACTCAGTGAAACACCCACTGAGAATTCTGTTGATTGTGCCCTGGTAATTGGCGATTCTATTACACGGAACGTGAAAATAGGGACACCAGCCAACATAGTCACATGTTTGCCGGGAGCCAGAGCGCCTGACATCAAAGCAAATTTAAAAGTGCTGGCTAATGCTAATCGTAAATTCTCTAAGATTGTTATTCACGTCGGCACTAATGATGTTCGACTCCACCAGTCGGAGATCACCAAAATTAATATTAAAGAGGTGTTTGAACTCGCAAGTACGATGTCAGGCACTGTAATTTGCTCTGGCCCCCTTCCTGTTCGAAGGAGTGATGAGATAGTTAGCAGATTGTCATCACTCAATGGCTGGCGGTCTAAGTGGTGTCCGCAAAAATAATATAGAATTCATAGACAATTGGAAAAGTTTTTGGGGCAAACCTGACCTGTTGAAAAGAGATGGTATTCTTCGCTCCTGGGATGGTGCTGCTCTTCTCTCTAGTAATTTGGCTCATAGTCTTAGAGACAAAAATGACAATCTGGGGCTCAGGTCAGGAAGCAGACAAACTGGCTAAACCGACCGTCTGCTAGCGGCCTCGCGTCACCAAGGTCAGATAAATCCCATCACATAGAGGCTCTTTCACCTAGATATCATCATTTAGAGACTGTGTCTGTTCCCCGAATTTGGAAATCCAAAAAACGTCCAAACCGATCTAAGGTTAAAAATGTAATTGATATTCAACAAATAAAAAATAGATATAATACAGATGAGCAAACGATAAAGCTTGGGTTGCTGAATATTCGATCCCTTACTTCAAAAGCACTCATAGTTAATGATATGATTTCAGATTATAACCTAGATGTGCTGTGTATGACAGAAACCTGGCTAAAACCAGACGATTACATTACTTTAAATGAGTCCACCCCTCATGATTACTGTTATAAACATGAACCTCGCCTGAAAGGCAAAGGGGGAGGTGTTGCTGTAATTTATAGTAATATTTTCAAAACCACTAAAAAATCTAGTATAAATATATTTCTTTTGAAGGGTTGGTGCTTAATGTAAAAATATATAATGTAAACGATAAATCAAGTTTGAGAATTCTGCTGGCAACTGTCTACAGGCCACCAGGGCACCATAAAGATTTTATCAAAGAATTTGCTGACTTTCTATCAGAATTAGTATTGACTGCAGATAAAGTCCTAATTGTTGGTTATTTTAATATACATGTAGATAATGGAAAAGATGCAATGGGATTGGCATTTAAAGACATTCTTAACTCTATTGGAGTTAGACAACACCTGTCAGGACCTACTCATTGTCGTAATCATACTCTAGATCTAATATTATCACATGGAATCAATGTTGATGCTGTTGAAATTCTGCAGCAGAGCGACGACATCTCTGATCATTATCTAGTCTCATGTAAATTACATTTAGCCAAGGCTGCAAA
This sequence comes from Siphateles boraxobius, assembly GCF_051911475.1. NCBI lineage: Eukaryota > Metazoa > Chordata > Actinopteri > Cypriniformes > Leuciscidae > Siphateles > Siphateles boraxobius. The sequence goes on from NW_027509190.1 coordinate 1,470,091, forward strand.
GCCAACTCCGTGTTACAAGTATGTTAGACCTATCACTTCTGCCACTAAAGATTGCTTTATCAATAATATTCCTAATCAGTTTCATTGTCTCAGCATCCCAGATAGCTTAGAAGAACTTGATATTGCAACAGAAACTTTTAACTCTCTCCTTTCCAGCATTTTAGATACAGTTGCTCCGTTGCGCTTAAAGAAGATTAAAGAAAATAGTCCAACACCGTGGTGCAACGAGTACACCCGGGCCCTGAAGAGAGCAGCCAGAAAAATGGTGCGCAACTGGAAGAAAACAAAACTAGAGGTATTTCGGATTGCATGGAAGGAGAGCTCGATTGCTTACAGAGAGGCATTAAAAGCTGCTAGATCTGCTTATTTTTCAACCCTATTAGAAGAAAATAAACATAATCCAAGGTATTTATTTGAAAAAGTGGCTACACTAACGAAAAAGAAAGCTTCAAGCCCAGAAGTTTCCAAAAAACACAGCAGTAATGACTTTATGAACTTCTTCACTTATAAGATTGATAATATTAGGGACAAAATTATAACTATGCAACCGTCTACTACAGCATCACACCAGGGAGTGCATTATAGTCTCCCCGAGGTAAAATTTGATTCATTTGTTGCCATAGGAGAGGAAGAATTTAGCAAACTTGTTAATTCATCTAAATCGACAACATGTATGTTAGACCCTATACCGACTAAACTACTGAAAGAGATGCTTCCAGAAGTCATAGATCCTCTTCTTAACATCATTAATTCATCTTTGTCTCTAGGATACGTACCAAAAACCTTTAAGCTGGCTGTGATTAAACCGCTTGTTAAAAAAACGCAACTTGATCCTACAGAATTAGTCAATTACAGGCCGATCTCAAATCTACCTTTTCAGTCAAAGATACTAGAAAAGGCAGTATCCTCACAACTGTGTTCCTTTCTTAAAAGAAATGGTATCTGCGAGGATTTCCAGTCAGGATTTAGACCGCACCATAGCACTGAGGCTGCTCTCATTAAAGTCACAAATGATTTGCTCTTATCATCCGATCGTGGTTGTATCTCTCTATTAGTGTTACTTGATCTTAGTGCTGCATTTGACACCATTGACCACAACATTCTCTTAAATAGACTAGAAAACTATGTTGGCATTAGTGGAATTGCATTAGCATGGTTTAAATCATATTTATCTGACCGCTATCAGTTTGTAGCAGTAAATGAAGAGATGTCTTATCGATCACAAGTTCAGTATGGCGTACCACAAGGCTCAGTACTAGGACCCTTGCTGTTCACTCTGTACATGCTACCTTTAGGAGATATCATTAGGAAACATGGAATTAGCTTTCACTGTTATGCTGATGATACTCAGCTCTATATTTCTTCCAAACCTAACGAAACTCACCAATTCACAAAATTATCGGAATGCATAGTTGATATTCAAAATTGGATGACTAGTAATTTCCTACTACTAAATTCTGAAAAAACAGAGATTCTAATTATTGGACAAAAAACTTCCACACGTAATAACCTAGAATACCGTCTAACACTTGATGGCTGCTCTGTTAAGTCTTCGTCGTCAGTTAGGAACCTGGGTGTGCTCTTTGATACCAATCTTTCATTTGAAAGCCACGTGTCTAGTGTCTGTAAAACCGCATTTTTCCATCTTAAAAATATATCTAAATTACGTCATATGCTCTCATTGACAAATGCGGAACAACTAGTTCATGCGTTCATGACATCAAGGCTAGATTATTGTAATGCTCTACTGGGTGGTTGCCCTGCACGCTTAATAAACAAACTACAGCTAGTTCAAAACGCAGCCGCTAGAGTTCTTACCAGAACCAGGAAGTACGACCATATTAGCCCGGTTCTGTCAACACTGCATTGGCTCCCTATTAAACATCGTATAAATTTTAAAATATTGCTGATTACTTACAAAGCACTAAATGGTTTAGCTCCCCAGTACTTGAGCGAGCTCTTAACGCATTATAGTCCTTCACGTCTATTGCGATCTCAAAACTCCGGCCAGCTGATAATACCTAGAATATATAAATCGACTGCTGGCGGTAGATCCTTTTCCTATTTAGCACCAAAACTTTGGAACAATCTTCCTAACATTGTCCGGGAAGCAGACACAGTCTGTCAGTTCAAAGCTAGACTAAAAACACATCTCTTTGACCTAGCATTCACATAACACTCTATAGACTTCTATAATTCAATATTAGGCTGCTTAGATTAGGTCAGCCGGAACTGGGAACACTTCCCTCAAATCCTGATGTACTCGTTACATCATAAGAAGAATGGCATCTACGCTAATTTTAGTGTCTTTGTTTATCCCGAGGTTTTCCCGCAGCCTGCTGGATCCAGGCCGTTTCCAGATCTGACGAAGGACTTTCGCCTGGACCTGATGACAATGCAGTGCTGAAGTGCCAACTAGCCTCTCCCTATGGAGGATCCCTATACCACTCTACAGATAAAGCGTTGTGGAATTTTTCGGTTCGCGTACCTACCCAAAGTGATAAGATAAAATAAAAATTCTGCATCAAAATTTATAGACAAGTAGTTTGTTTAGGCATGGTTTGTAAGGAATTACAAAACTGCGCACATATATTCAAACGCACATAACTATAGAATCAATTCTTAATGCGCATGTGAACGCCATCAGCGTCTATCACAGGTTCACGTTTAAAGTCTGTTTAGAGAGAACGGTGTTGTCTTAGCGGCCCCTAATTTAATAACAAATGATCATTTAGACGGAAGTGAATCAATCAAAACTAACTTTAGCTGGAAAAACATTTTTCAAGAGCCACTATAAAACCAAACCAATCTCTGTTACCTTAAATTATATCTTTATCTCTGTAAAGCTGCTTTGAAACAATCTACATTGTTAAAAGCGCTATATAAATGAGGATGACTTGACTTGACTATGCTCACCACTATACCACCAATGCAAGACTGTTGGATGTAGGTTGGAAGCCCTGTTGTGCGATCAGCAAGAATTTTCGCAATACATTAGCAGCTGGCAGGTGCAGATGAACTGAAACTCTCTTTGTTTGGACCTGGCACTTAAAAAAATTGCATGAACTTATTGACCTGACCTACCAGGCCTAATCTAATTTAATAATGTAATACGTTTTATACAGACACTTCATATTTAAACGGAATTAGATAATTTTTTGCATTCACTGGCTTCTGTGAAGCGTTGAGCTAAAATGACGCATGCCGCCGTCCCTGGAAGTCTACCTGATCGGGCACAACTACTTGTCTCTGCAACTCCTCGTTAGTAGAGTGGAAAGTATCTCCGCCTGTCACGCGTAAGACCGGGGTTCGATTCCCAGACGGGGAGATCCAGTCCAATACTGCTGCAAAAGACCTTAACAAAAGTTTTGCTCCAGCAAACAAGTTACAGAAGAAGTTGGCAAGGGGCCCCGGACGACTGTTTTAAAGACAGCTTGAGAAAAATGCAATGCGTTGGCCGGGAATCGAACCCATACAGCAAGAATGGACAGACCCAGGAATCGAACCCATAGCAAGAATGCTCATTATCAAGGTTTTTAGTTTACAAATGTGATTTATTGGCCAGGAATCAAACCCGGTCAACTGCTTGGAAGGCAGCCTTGCTCATCACTATACCAACAAAGCAGGCCTTTGGATGTAGACTGGAACCCCGGTTGTGCGGTCAGGAAGAATGCTCGTAATCAAGGTCTTTAATTTAAAAATGTGACACGTTTTATATAGACACGTCATATTTAAATGGTATTAGATTATTTTTTTGGATTCACTGGCTTCTGTGAAGCGTTGAGCTAATATGACGCCGTTCCTGGAAGTGGGAAGGCTGTTTGCAGCGAGCTGTAGTCGCGCTGATCGGTCGCTTTTGAACAAGCATACGCTAGAAGAGGTGGGACTGACGTGCAAATCAAGTTTCCGTAGTGTAGTGGTTATCACGTTCGCTTTACACGCGAAAGGTCCTCAGTTCAAAACGGGGCGGAAACAAGTGGACGCATGTTAAATATAAATGCTGCAATTCGCTACAAAACCCTTACTTTTGAGACAGGTGAAGGCCATTGTACCAAGGAGCTGTAGGCAGACTTCCATGCCGAATGACCTCTGTTCTGTTGTTTGTGGAATTTACAGACTGTCACACTACTTGCAGAGCAGATTATGGGAAGGAGACATCTTCTAAATAGCACATGCGTGTCATTAATAGGTTTCTGTAGTGTAGTGGTCATCACGTTCGCCTAACACGCGAAAGGTCCTCGGTTTCAAACCGAGCAGAAACAGCGGTTGGATTCTGACAAAAAATTTAAACTGTTTGCCAGGCTAGGTGGGTGCAGCACTCATTTCCTTTATATGCTTTTTAATAAGCGTGTACTTAAAGATTTATGTCTGCAACCTTGGTGACGTGTTTCCGTAGTGTAGTGGTTATCACTTTCGCTTCACATGCGATAGGTCCACTGGGCGGAAACTGTGGGTGGTTTTTGCAAAAATTTCGTATGCGATTTTCTGTTGAGCAGGTCAGTACACTTGCAGGGATGTTTGTGGTTTAATCTATTTAGAAAAGGACAAACATAAAACAAATGACCATTGAGGTTTCCTGTACAGTAATAAAATATGTTTGGTCTGCCAACAAAATTAGCAGCTTTTTGCCATGTTGAAAACACTGGGCAGTCTATAGTTTCAGTCGCTTTTGAACAAGCGTACCCTAGAAGAGGTGGGACTGACGTCCAAGTCAGGTTTCCGTAGTGTAGTGGATATCATGTTCACTTTACACGAAAAGGTCCTCAGTTCAAAACTGGGAGGAAACAAGTGGAGGCATTTTAAATATAAATGCTGCAATTCGCTACAAAACCCTTACTTTTGAGACAGGTGAAGGCCATCGTACCAAGGAGCTGTAGGCAGACTGCCATGCCGAATGACCTCTGTTCTGTTGTTTGTGGAATTTACAGACTATCACACTGCTTGCAGTGCAGATTATGGGAAGGAGCCATCTTCTAAAAAGCACATGTGCCTCATCAATAGGTTCCCATAGTGTAGTGGATATCACGTTCGCTTTACACGCAAAGGTCCTCAGTCCAAAACTGGGCGGAATCAAGTGGAGGCATTTTAAATATAAATGCTGCAATTCGCTACAAAACCCTTACTTTTGAGACAGGTGAAGGCCATCGTACCAAGGAGCTGTAGGTAGACTGCCATGCCGAATGACCTCTGTTCTGTTGTTTGTGGAATTTACAGACTGTCACACTGCTTGCAGAGCAGATTATGGGAAGTAGCCATCTTGTAAAAAGCACATACGGTTCATCAGTAGGTTTCTGTAGTGTAGTGGTCATCACGTTTGCCTAAAACGCATAAGGTCCTCAGTTCGAAACCGAGCAGAAACAGCGGTTGGATTCTGACAGAAAATTTAAACTGTTTGCCACGCTAGGTGGGTGCAGCGCTTATTTCCTTTTTATGCGTTTTAACAAGCGTGCACCTAAAGATTTATTTCTGCAACCTAAAGATTTTTTCCGTAGTGTAGTGGTTATCACGTTTGCCTCACACGCAAAAGGTCCCCAGTTCAAAACTGGGCGGAAACTGTGGGTGGTTTTTGCAAAAATTTCGTATGCGATTTTCTGGTGAGCAGGTCAGTACACTTGCAGGGATGTTTGTGGTTTAACTCTTTAGAAAAGGACAAAAATAAAACAAATGACCCTTGAGGTTTCCTGTACAGTAATAAAAAATGTTTGGTCTGCCAACAAAATTAGCAGCTTTCTGCCATGTTTAAAACACTGGGCAGTCTATAGTTTCAGTCGCTTTTGAACAAGCGCACGCTAGAAGAGGTGGGACTGACGTCCAAATCAAGTTTCCGTAGTGTAGTGGTTATCACGTTTGCTTTACACGCGAAAGGTCCTCAGTTCAAAACTGGGTGGAAACAAGTGGATGCATTTTAAATATAAATGCTGCAATTCGCTACAAAACTTTTGAGACAGGTGAAGGCCATCGTACCAAGGAGCTCTAGGCAGATTGCCATGCCGAATGACCTCTGTTCTGTTGTTTGTGGAATTCACAGACGGTCACACTGCTTGCAGAGCAGATTATGGGAAGGAGCCATCTTGTAAAAAGCACATATGCCTCATCAATAGGTTTCTGTAGTGTAGTGGTCATCACGTTCGCCTAACACGTGAAAGGTCCTCGGTTCGAAACCGAGCAGAAACAATGGTTGGATTCTGACAGAAAATTTAAACTGTTTGCCAAGCTACGTGGGTGCAGCGATCATTTCCTTTATATGCTTTTTAATAAGCGTGCACCTAAAGATTTATGTCTGCAACCTGAGGACGTGTTTGTGGTGTAGAGGTTATCACGTTCGCCTCACACGCGAAAAGTCCCCAGTTCGAAACTGGGCGGAAACTGTGGGTGTTTTTTGCACTTGCAGGGATGTTTGTGGTTTAATCTCTTAGAAAAGGACAAAAATAAAACAAATGACCATTGAGGTTTCCTGTACAGTAATATAAAATGTTCAGTCTGCCAACAAAATTAGCAGCTTTTTGCCATGTTAAAACACTGGGCAGTCTATAGTTTCAGTTGCTTTTGAACAAGCGTATTTCCATTTGTTCATTAAAATACCAAAAGTATTGTATTTTATTGTATTGGATAGTATTTTAGTGTTTTTTTTAAGTTCATTTATTGACTTGCATTATTTTATCTTGCTCAGATTTGAAAAACACTAAATGTTAAGCACTGGTACTATTATACTCTGTACATAATTGTTTAATTTAAAATGCTTTTTTTCTTGTTTTTTCCTGTTCTCCTCAACTTTAGATATTACTATTGCTGTTGTTTAATCTATAATCTATCATTTTAAATTGTTAAATTTATTTCCATTGTTCATTCAAATCAAACAGTTTTGTCCTTGTTTGCATTGTACTTTAGTGTATTTAAAGTAAATTTTATTGACGTGCATTATTTTATCTTGCTCAGATGTGTAAACACTAAATGTTAATAACTGTTATCATTAAACACTACATAATTATTTGATTTAAAAAATCTTTTTTTCCCCATGTTCTCCACAGCTTTATATTTTATTATTATTATTATTAATGTTATTTTTGTTTAATCTATAAGTATTTAATACATTACCTTTTTCAGTTTTACATAATAATATGTATATTTTTGTACTATAAATAAAACGAGAAACTTACTATTTGGTGTTTACTGGTTATATTTCATATATATATTGGATTTCTGTACATAGTTAAACAAATATAATGTAAAGATCTCAATGTAAAATGTAAAGGTCTAAAACATTATCAAAATGTTCTTTACATTTTGGACATTGAACTTTCTTTACAAGTCAAAGTCCAAATCACAGTCTTTGCTGTCCCAACTTAATTGATATAAGTAGTGTAGAACATTATATAGAAACTGTGTCTATTCCTCACTTAGTGAGGCCAAACAATAAATCTAGTGTAGGATCTAGCAAAAATCTTATTGTAATTAAACCAGAAAATCTAAATATCAGTGAACAAAAACAATTTCTAAAGCTAGGTCTTCTAAACATTAGATCGCTCACACCTAAGGCGGTTATTGTAAATGAAATGGTCACAGATAATAGTTTCGATGTACTTTGCCTTACTGAAACCTGGCTTAAACCAAATGATTATTTCGTCTAAATGAGTCCACTCCACCAGGATACTGTTATAAGCATGAGCCCCGTCTGATCGGTCGTGGCGGCGGTGTTGCAACAATCTATAGAGATATTCTTAATGTTACTCAGAAAACAGGTCACAGGTTTAATTCGTTTGAAGTACTTGTACTAAATATTACGCTCTTAGATGTAAGAAAGAAATCCCTATTATCTCTAGCATTGGCTGCCCTATATAGACCTCCAGGGCCCTATGCTGATTTCCTAAAAGAGTTTGCATACTTTCTCTCAGATCTATTGGTCAATGTCGATAAAGCAATAATTGTTGGAGACTTTAACATACACGTAGATAATACAAATGATGCGTTAGGGACTGCGTTTACAGATTTATTAAACTCCTTTGGGGTCACGCAAAACGTCAGTGGTCCCACTCATCGTCTAAATCATACACTAGATTTAATTATATCATATGGAACCAATCCAACTGATATAAATATTATACCGCAAAGTGATGATCTCACTGATCATTACATGGTAACTTGTATAATACGTACTGCTGAAATTTGTCATGTTGCGCCACGTTATAGACCAGGCAGAACAATCGTTCCAACCACTATAGATAGATTCTCAAATAGCTTACCTGATCTATCTCAGCTGCTCAGTGAACCCAAACAAACAGATGAACTAGAGGAAATGACTAGCAGTTTGAGCACCATGTTCTCTAGTACACTAGATATTGTTGCACCAATTAGATTAAAAAAGGTTAGAGAGAAAACTAAAGCACCATGCTACAACAGTGCTACGCATGCAATCAAGAGAGAAACTCGTAACTTAGAGCGTAAATGGAAACAAACTAATTTAGAGGTCTTTAGAATCGCGTGGAAAGACAGTATGTCACGTTATAAAAAGGCTCTAAAAGCAGCCAGGGCTGAGCATCTCCACAAACTAATAGAAAATAATCAAAATAATCCAAGGTTTTTATTCAACACCGTGGCTAGACTAACAAATAAACAAACATCACCAGAGCAAAATATTCCATTACAATATAGTAGTAATGATTTTATGAATTACTTCAATGAGAAAATAGAAAGCATCCGAAACACAATTGTAAATATACAATCCTCTATGATGTCTTATGATTCAGCCTCAATTATGGCCCTTCTAGAACAACTACACCGCTTTACAACTATAGGACAGGAAGAGCTAAATAAACTTATCATTGCATCTAAACCAACAACATGTTTATTAGATCCAATACCCACTAAACTACTGAAAGAAGTGTTACCTGTAGTCGAAGAGCCTCTTATTAATATTATTAACTCGTCTTTATTTTTAGGTCATGTTCCAAAAATATTCAAGCTGGCAGTAATAAAACCTCTCATTAAGAAACCGCAATTAGATCCAAATAACTTAGCAAATTACAGACCCATCTCAAATCTTCCATTTATGTCTAAAATACTAGAAAAAATTGTGTCCGCTCAATTGTGCTCTTTCTTACAAGAAAATGATATCTATGAAAAATTCCAGTCGGGATTCAGACCGCATCATAGCACAGAAACTGCGCTAGTTAAAATTACAAATGATTTACTTTTAGCTTCTGACCAAGGCTGTATCTCAATACTAGTTCTACTCGATCTTAGTCTTGCGTTCGATACTATCGATCATAAAATACTCTTGGATCGACTACAAAACTACACTGGTGTTCAGGGACAGGCATTAAGCTGGTTTAGATCGTACTTATCAGACCGTTACCATTTTGTCTGTTTAAATGGGGAAAAATCAAAGATAACGTCAGTAGACTATGGAGTGCCGCAAGGATCGGTGTTAGGCCCTCTGCTATTCTCAATATATATGCTGCCACTTGGTAATATTATAAGAAAACATGGAATTAATTTCCACTGTTATGCTGATGACACTCAATTATATATCTCATCACGACCAGATGAAAACACTAACTTATCTAAATTGACAGAGTGTCTAAATGATATAAAATGCTGGATGACGTGTAATTTCCTGCTATTAAATTCAGATAAAACGGAGGTACTACTTATTGGTCCAAAAAACTACCCACAAAATCCCTTACAATACAACTTTAATTTAGAAGGATGTCCTGTTACTTTATCCACTACAGTAAAAGACCTGGGTGTTATACTAGACCGCAACTTGACTTTCGAAAATCATATTTCATATATTACAAGAACAGCCTTTTTCCACCTTAGAAACATTGCTAAGCTACGCAACATGCTATCTGTTTCTGATGCAGAAAAGTTAGTTCATGCATTCATGACCTCGAGACTAGATTACTGTAATGCTATATTAGCTGGTTGTCCTGCATCCTCAATCAACAAGCTACAGTTAGTGCAAAATGCAGCTGCTAGAGTTCTTACTAGATCAAGAAAATATGATCATATAACACCTATTTTATCATCTCTACACTGGTTACCTATTAAGTTACGTATCAATTACAAAGTATTCCTACTGACCTATAAAGCCCTAAATGGTTTAGCTCCTGTGTATTTAACAGACCTTCTATCGCCATACAATCCATCGCGCTCTTTAAGATCACTAAATTCGAGGCTTCTGGTCATTCCTAGGATATCTAAGTCCACTAAAGGAGGGAGGGCGTTCTCGCATTTAGCTCCTAAACTCTGGAATAGCCTTCCTGATATTGTACGAGACTCAGACTCGCTGTCCCAGTTTAAAACTAGATTAAAGACGCATCTCTTTAACCAAGCATTCACTTAATGCTTAACCTTTGATACTACTGCTGAATCAGTTTGAATGCATTAACATTATGAACATCAGCTATGCTAATTATTTCCCATCTGCCTTTCTGCTGTTATCTCGGGACGCTAGTCCCGAGGTAAATAGCGTTCGTCAGCTCCAGTTTGTATCCAGCCTCTCACGGAGACTTCAGATGCCCCAACGCCTGTGAAGAGACGACTCGACGCCTGTGAAGAGACGACTCAAAGCCGGCGATATGTTATGCCATAAATTAATACTTGATTAACTAACTGTATTTTTCTATTTACATTTCCGAAATGCAATTTCTGTAAAGCTGCTTTGAGACAATGTGTATTGTGAAAAGCGCTATACAAATAAATTTGAATTGAATTTACAATTATTCACATTAAAATATTTTCTATATTAAAGAAAACTATACCCTATTATAATGTAAATGTTTATTAAGGTAATTGCACATTTTGTACATCCTACACAATAACAAATCTTTCACGTTTTATTCTATTTTGTGCACAAAGTTAGTTTATTATATGTAAATAGTACTTAACATGAGTTTCTAATCATTTTTGAATCTAGATACACTTTATGGTATTTGTGGTCGAGACGGGACTCGAACCTGTAATTTCGTGTATTTTTTCAGTCCCGCCTCCCTGGAATTTCCTGCGTTCTTATTGGCTAGCAATGCTCTACACCTACATGCGACTGGCCGTTGCGTGTAAAGCGAACGTGATAACCACTACACAACGGAAACTTGATTTGGACGTGAGTCCCACCTCTTCTAGGGTATGCTTGTTCAAGAGCGACTGAAACTATAGACTGCCCAGTGTTTTTAACATGGCAAAAAGCTGCTAATTTAACTGCAGGGCATAGTCTGCCACCGTGGAACAGCCCTGACGTAAACATAGCAGCTGATCGTGGATGGAAACCGCATTCGAGGTTTGTGCGAAGACAACTTGAAAGTGTTCCAGAAAGCAACTCAACGATTGTAGAGCAGGTGCATTAGAAACCCATAGCTCATTCCTGTACCCATAGGATATCTTGGCTCTTTCAGAGATGAATTGGTGGGCATGGATCTCCATGTAAAGTCGACACTGCAAAAGGAATCCACTGCATATCTCGTCTCCCGAATATGAAGCGGGTCGGGCCATGGGGCTACTGGATGCCGGTCGGAGACTCTGTAGAGTGCGACTAAGTTCAGCGAGGGTTTCTTGAAGTGTAGTAGGTGGACTGGATGATGCAGCGTCCGCTGCGGAGAGAGGCGAATGTACTGTGGCAGTCGATGCGGTGGCGCCCTGAGTGGTCTCAGCACCGGAATGTAGGACATTATGAGCCGATGAAGCTTGCATAGTATGGTCCGGTCTTCTGTCAGGCTTGTACTGATGGACGAAGACACAAAGATAGAGTGACAATGTTTATTTAAACAAGCATAAGCAACTTCAGAATACTTGAAGGCTCGTGATGTCCCGGGGGAATTGACCTTTCGCCGGCCCCTCCCCCAAAACGGCCATTGACCAATCACACATCATAGCAACCGTTACTATGTGAGCATGTCCGTCAAACATTGACTCCAAGCAAGATGGTGAAGCGGTGCCCACGGCGTTTGTAAATCGGACACTAGATACCCCGAGAGATTGTCTGGAGGAGTTGTGTTCTTCCGTTTCCAAAGCCGAAAACACAACGTGAGCGGTGCCTACAATGGATAAAAACAGTGTGGACGGCCCCACTCCCAGTTACATGTGTTGAACATGGTTAACTCGCGTGCAGCGTGCGTGAGACTGACACTGAGATTAGTCAAAGAAACATGGAGAAAGCAGATCAAGAGGATCCACAAAGGAATTACGTTTTCTAAAGGTTTGTTGTTAACATGATATTTTCGGGGGGAAATGAGCAACAGTCACTAGCAGTGCAGCACCCGCAGGCTAACGTTACAGTTTAGAGGAGTGCAGGTTCGCAACGGGGAAAGCATGAAGCTTGCTTGACAACATCAGTTAATATCAATATCGTAACAAATAGAAATAACCTTAAATAATGTATGATTATCTGCATCTTTCTCTCTCTTATGTATAGTTACTTTATAAACACGAAAATCGCATTCAGCATGACACGCAAGCGGTTGCCGTGGTAATGAACAACCTGCTCGTTAAAGAGAATGTATAATCCTGTATCGGAGGCAAAATTACTAAATATGGAGCGTGAGTTATATATTTCTAACTCCAAACAATTGGCCACTGAACCAGCTTATAAAATCTTCTTAAAGGCTGTGCTGGTTGCATTTGAGGTACAGGTCATAGGGTTTCTCAGATTTCGCTTGAGACAGTATAAGCATTAGCCTCGATAGTAGTCGTGTCTCCTTCATTGCGTATTTTATATTTTGAATATCCCTCCACTGCATACTGTAACCCATTTTGCCTCGATCTGGAGGATATCGCGGAGGTATTGATCCAAAAAAGGTCACTGACACGCACGGGTACACCTCTTCCCGTCATGGCAATCTGTCCCGCTGGTCGTGTTTGACCATTTGTTTGTCGGTCGTAGCAACAGTAACTAAGGGGGGCGGGGCTCGGCGAAAGGCTAATTCCCAAGTCCCAGAGGATTCCGTGAACAGGAGTGATACAGAAAGAGCTCGACTTGATCAGCTGGATCTTACTGAAGGACACTTGAACAGTCGTAGATCAGTGCAGGTGAAACACAGGAAGGTGATCATGAGTATCAGGAAACCCAATTCACGGCCGCTGCAGAGGAGATATAAATAGGACATTAGCATGGAGTGAAAACCACTTGAAATCAGGCAATAACTGGAACCAGGAAATGAACACAAGGACCCAGTGAGTCACAGGTAACGGATAGACGAGACCGGACACTGAGTGAGAGGAGACTGAAGCTTATGAATGGTGTGCAACAAGGTGTGTAATGATGATGAGCAGGTGGAAGCGATTAGAATTCCGGGGATGTTGAGCGAGACCAGGTGCGCTGAGTTGCGATTGATGAAGTGGTGTCATTGATGAATGAATCGGTGACAATAGGAGGACCAAACCTGCAGAATAAAAAATGAATAAATTAATATGTAAAAATGAATAAATTAATATGTAAATGAATAAAAAGATAATAGGTGATAATATGTGATAATAGGAAAATAAATAAAGGATTAAATGGATTGATAAATAAATATGATTTATTCTTAATCAAAGAATAAATTGTAGTTTTTTTCCTTAATTTATTTTCTTTTTTACATTTTTACATACAAAATATTTTTTAACTTTTATTTATTCTGTAATTCATTTTTATATTTGGTAAGCAAGACCAACCCACATTATTATTATGCACGGCAAAGACATGTAAGAATAAATATAAAAAGAAAGAAAATGTAAATAAATAAAGGTTAAAAATAAATAAATGTGGAAATAAATACATATTGGAATAAATGCATATAAAAATAAATGAATGCATAAATAAATATAAGAATAAATGGAAAAAATTAATTTAAAACAATAAAAATACATTAAAATATAAAAGCAAATAATAAATAATTAGGGGACAAATAATACAAAAATACATTTGATTAAAAATTAATGATATTTATTTTATTATAGTCGTTGATTCATTTATTTATTTTCCTATTATCATATTTATTTATTTATCTATTTATTCATTTATTTATTCATAAATTCTGCAGGTTTGGTCCTCCATACTACTGCACATTACATCTTACTTCACTTTTAAAATATTTTAAACATATTATTTGAGTGCATCATATAATGAAACATTCAATGATGAAATCAATGATGAAACATTCACCTTTACAAACAAAGATACCATTGTAAAATAACAGCTGTATTTAAACCCAGGAGTTTGGTTTGCTGTTTCTTAACGTCACAAACCATTCAACACGATAACAATACGATTACATGATAATATACATGCAATTTAAATGATAAAATATTTGAATAATGATCTAAATGCAGTTACCTGAGTTAAAATCTGTCTGCAGGTAAGGTAGTTTAGACAGTAACAAAACAAAACAAGTTTGCTAACAAGTTGGTAAACAAATATCTCTCCGATCGTAAAACGGGTCTCCCCCCTCCACTGCGAATGATTGATTGACAGATGACACTACGCTTTTTAAATTCCCCGCCACAGAAAAGCGAAACAGCGCCAGGAAGTCTACGTTTGGCCAAAGGTATATTGCATCCGTAGTGTTAAGCACTACCATAGAGAATGAATGGGAAAAGTTAAGGGAAGTTAAGCTTAACCATTTTCGGCTCCCGCGCGAGTTGACCTGGGTTCGATTCCCGGCCAACGCATTTCATTTTGCTCAAGCTGTCGTTAAAATAGTTGTCTGGGGACCCTGGCCAGCTCCTCCTGTAATTCGTTTGCTGGAGCAAAACTTTTGTACCGGTCTTTTGGCAGCAGTAAAGAACTGGATCTCCCCGTCGGGGAATCAAACCCGAGTCTGACGCGTGACAGGCGGAAATACTTTCCACTATACTAACGAGGAGTTGCAGAGATAGGTTGTCGCCTCCGATCAGCGCGACTACAGCTCGCTGCAAACAGCCTTCCCAATTCCAGGAAAGGCGTCATATTAGCTCAATGCTTCACAGAAGCCAGTGAATCCAAAAAAAAAAATCTAACACCATTTAGATATGACGTGTCTGTATAAAACGTGTCACATTTTTAAATTAAAGACCTTGATTACGAGCATTCTTGCTGAACGCACAACCGGGCTTCCAGTCTACATCCAAAGGCCTGCGTTGTTGGTATAGTTATGAGCATAGCTGCCTTCCAAGCAGTTGACCCGGGTTTGATTCCCGGTCAACGTATCACATTATTAAATTAAAGACCTTGATTATGAGCATTCTTGCTATGGGTTGGATTCCTGGGTCTGTCCATTCTTGCTGTATGGGTTTGATTCCCAGCCAACGCATTGCATTTTTCTCAAGCTTTCTTTAAAACAGTCGCCCAGGGCCCCTTGCCAACTTCTGTAACTTGTTTGCTGGAGCAAAACTTTTGTTAAGGTCTTTTGGCAGCAGTAAAGGACT
Organism: Siphateles boraxobius; assembly: GCF_051911475.1. Classification (NCBI taxonomy): domain Eukaryota; kingdom Metazoa; phylum Chordata; class Actinopteri; order Cypriniformes; family Leuciscidae; genus Siphateles; species Siphateles boraxobius. Next base: position 1,485,469 of record NW_027509190.1, read on the forward strand.
AGATCTCCCCGTCAGGAATCTAACCCCGGTCTTCCGCGTGACAGGCGGAGATACTTTCCACTATACTAACGAGGAATTACAGAGACAGGTAGTTGTCCTCGATCAGCGCGACTTCAAGGAACGGCGTCTTGCGTCATTTTAGCTCAACGCTTCACAGAAGCCAGTGATTCCAAAAAATAATCTAATACCGTTTAAATATGAGGTGTCTGTATAAAACGTGTTACATTATTAAATTAGAGACCTTGTTTTTTAATATGGTGCCTGTTAGGTCAGGTCAATAAGTTCATGCAATTTTTTTAAGTGCCAGGTCCAAACAAAGAGAGATTCAAATTCATCTGCACCTGCCAGCTGCTAATGTATTGCGAAAATTCTTGCTGACCGCACAACCGGGCTTCCAGTCTACGTTCAAATGCCTGCGTTGGTGCTATAGTTTTGAGCATAGCTACCTTCCAAGCAGTTGACCTGGGTTTGATTCCTGGCCAACGCATCACATTTTTAAATTAAAGACCTTGATTACGAGCATTCTTGCTGTATGGGTTCGATTCCTGGGTCTGTCCATTCTTGCTGTATGGGTTCGATTCCCGGCCAACGCATTGCATTTTTCTCAAGCTGTCTTTAAAACAGTCGTCCAGGTCCCCTTGCCAACTTCTCCTGTAACTTGTTTGCTGGAGCGAAACTTTTGTTAACGTCTTTTGGCAGCAGTAAAGGACTGGATCTCCCCGTCGGGGAATCGAACCCCGGTCTTTCGCGTGACAGGCGGAGATACTTTCCACTATACTAATGAGGAGTTGCAGAGACAGGTAGTTGTATCCGATCAGCTCAACTTCCAGGAACGGCGTCATGCGTCATTTTAGCTCAACGCTTCACAGAAGCCAGTGAATCCAAAAAATAATCTAATACCATTTAAATATGAAGTGTCTGTATAAAACGTGTTACATTATTAAATTAGAGACCTTGTTTTTTAATATGGTGCCTGGTAGGTCAGGTCAATAAGTTCATGCAATTTTTTTAAGTGCCAGGTCCAAACAAAGAGAGTTTCAGTTCATCTCCACCTGCCAGCTGCTAATGTATTGCAAAAATTCTTGCTGACCGCACAACCGGGCTTCCAGTCTACGTTCAAATGCCTGCGTTGGTGGTATAGTGTTGAGCATAGCTACCTTCCAAGCAGTTGACCTGGGTTTGATTCCTGGCCAACGCATCACATTTTTAAATTAAAGACCTTGATTACGAGCATTCATGCTGTATGGGTTCGATTCCTGGGTCTGTCCATTCTTGCTGTATGGGTTTGATTCCCGGCCAACGCATTGCATTTTTCTCAAGCTGTCTTTAAAACAGTTGTCCGGGGCCCCTTGCCAACTTCTCCTGTAACTTGTTTGCTGGAGCAAAACTTTTGTTAAGGTCTTTTGGCAGCAGTAAAGGACTAGATCTCCCCGTCGGGGAATCGAACCCCGGTCTTCCACGTGACAGGCGGAGATACTTTCCACTATACTAACGAGGAGTTGGAGTGACAGGTAGTTGTCCCCGATCAGCGCGACCTCCAGGGACAGCGTCATGCGTCATTTTAGCTCAACGCTTCACAGAAGCCAGTGAATCCAAAAAATAATCTAATACCGTTTAAATATGAAGTGTCTGTATAAAACGTGTTACATTATTAAATTAGAGACCTTGTTTTTTAATATGGTGCCTGGTAGGTCAGGTCAATAAGTTCATGCAATTTTTTTAAGTGCCAGGTCCAAACAAAGAGAGTTTTAGTTCATCTGCACCTGCCAGCTGCTAATGTATTGCGAAAATTTTTGCTGACCGCACAACCGGGCTTCCAGTCTACGTTCAAAGGCCTGTGTTGGTGGTATAGTGGTGAGCATAGCTACCTTCCAAGCAGTTGACCCGGGTTTGATTCCTGGCCAACGCATCACATTTTTAAATTAAAGACCTTGATTACGAGCATTCTTGCTGTATGGGTTCGATTCCTGGGTCTGTCCATTCTTGCTGTATGGGTTCGATTCCCGGCCAGCACATTGCATTTTTCTCAAGCTGTCTTTAAAACAGTCGTCCGGGGGCCCTTGCCAACTTCTCCTGTAACTTGTTTGCTGGAGCAAAACTTTTGTTAAGGTCTTTTGGCAGCAGTAAAGGACTGGATCTCCCCGTCGGGGAATCGAACCATGGTGTCCCGCGTGACAGTTGTATAGTTGTATCTGATCAGCGCGGCTTCCAGGAACGGTGTCATGCATCATTATAGCTCAACGCTTCACAGAAGCCAGTGAATGCAAAAAATAATCTAATACCGTTTAAATATGAAGTGTATGTATAAAACGTGTTACATTATTAAATTAGAGACCTTGTTTTTTTAATATGGTGCCTGGTAGGTCAGGTCAATAAGTTCATGCAATTTTCTTAAGTGCCAGGTCCAAACAAAGAGAGTTTAAGTTCATCTGCACCTGCCTGCTAATGTATTGCGAAAATTCTTGCTGACCGCACAAAACGGCTTCCAGCCTACATCCAGCAGTCTTGCGTTGGTGGTATAGTGGTGAGCATAGCTGCCTTCCAAGCAGTTGATCTGGGTTCGATTCCCGGCCAACGCATCACATTTGTAAATTAAAGACCTTGATTACAAGCATTCTTGCTATGGGTTCGATTCCTGGGTCTTTCAATTCTTGCTGTATGGGTTCGATTCCCAGCCAACGCATTGCATTTTTCTCAAGCTGTCTTTAAAACAGTCATCCGGGGCCCCTTGCCAACTTCTCCTGTAACTTGTTTTTTGGAGCAAAACTTTTGTTAAGGTCTTTTGGCAGCAGTAAAGGACTGGATCTCCCCGTCGGGGAATCGAACCCCGATCTTCAGCGTGACAGGCAGAGATACTTTCCACTATACTAACGAGGAGTGGCAGAGACAGGTAGTTGTCCCCGATCTTCGAGGAACGGCGTCATGCGTCATATTAGCTCAACGCTTCACAGAAGCCAGTGAATCCAAAAAAAATATCTAAAACCATTTAAATATGAAGTGTCTGTATAAAACGTGTCACATTTTTAAATTAAAGACCTTGATTACGAGCATTCTTGCTGACCGCACAACCGGGCTTCCAGTCTACTTTCAAAGGCCTGCGTTGTTGGTATAGGGGTGAGCATAGCCGCCTTCCAAGCAGTGGCCAGCCGCACGTAGGTGTAGAGTGCTGCTAGCCAATAAGGAGCTGAGGAAATTACATGGAGGAGGGCCAGAAATAATACACAAAATTAGAGGTTCGATTCCCGCCTTGGCCACAAATGGCATAAAATTACCATTCATATTTTTATCTAGATACACGTTAAGTACGATTAACATATAATAAACAAACTTTGTGCACAAAAATAAAATAAAACTTGTATGATTTGTTCTTGTGTAGGATGTACAAAATGTGCATTTATCTTAATAAACATTTACATTATAATAGGCTAGCTATCTTTAATATAGAAAATATTTGGATGTGAATAATTGAAATTTGATACAATTTGATAATGTTTTAGACCTTTATTTTTTAGAGATATTCAGAGAAATCCAATATATATGAAATATAACCAATACACACCAAATAGTAAGTTTATCATTTTATTTATAGTACATATTATATAAATCTGAAAAAGGTAATTTATTAAATACTTATAGATTAAACAACAACAACATTAATAATAAAAATAATAAAATCTAAAGTTTTGGAAAACACAGGAAAAAAAAGAAAAATATTTTAAATTAAATAATTATGTGTAGAGTTTTAGAAGTTACAGTTATTAACATTTAGTGTTTACACATCTGACCAAGATAAAATAATGCAAGTTAATAAAATAAACTTTAAAAACATTAAAATACAATGTAAACAGGCTTCCGGGTGGACTGAGAGACAAGATGGCTGTGTGATCTTGAGCTCCCGATAGCAAGTTCGAATTAGCCCCCCTGAATTCACTAAATGCAAACAACTCGTAGTAATTTTATTTTGGAATGAATAGGGGAGCGATGACTAGAAGTCAAAAGAAACGTGACGCACAGAAAAGGAAGAATAACCCAGAGATGGACGACGCTCAGAGCCCCGACGGTAACCCAGCGGGAGACATGTGCCCAGTGCTTCGAAGTATCAGTAAAGAAATACGCGACTTCAGGACCGAACACAAAGCGGATCTAAATAGTCTCAAAGCAGAACTCAAGGAAGACATGAAAAACAAACTCAAAGAGCTTAAGCAGGAAATTTACCAAAAACTTTTCGCTAATTCCGCCCAGACACAGGCACATGAAGCCAGGCTGAATGAAGCGGAAACGCGGATCAACGAGACCGAGTTGGCTAGTACGGCTATGAAGGAGGCGCTCATTAAGTCCATGGAAAAACAGAAAATAATGCAGGAAAACTTGACTGATTTAGAGGGTCGGAATAGGCGGAACAACATTCGCATCTATGGCGTACCTTAAGGTAAGGAAGGCAACCTCGTGTCTGATTTTGTGGAGCACCTTTTGAAAAGCAAACTTGAACTGACAGCGGACACTAGCTTGCGGTTTCAACGTGCCCATAGAGCATTAGCTCGCAAACCAGAGCAGAATGAGCCACCCAGGTCCATAGTGGTACATTTTCTGGAGTTTACCACCAAAAAAACAGTACTGAAAAAAGCCTGGGGAAAGAAAATAATGATTGATGGACGACGCCTGACGTTTGACCATGATTATGCTATGGAGATCGTTCAGAAGCGCAAGGCGTATGCGGGAATAAAGAGGCTTTTGAAAGAGAAGGGAATACGATTCCAGACACCGCTGGATAAGATACGCATCCACTGGGAATCTGGACCATGTATTTACGAGAGTGCACAAGAAGCAGCGCAGGAGCTGAGGAAGAGAGGGTACTCGGTGGAGACACCTGGCCGCAGCACCGCAAATCCGAACCGGAAGGTGGAGCAGTTTCTTCAGGCCCTGACATCGCAGCGAGCCGGAGTGAGGAGCGCTGAGGACACAGCGATCCGTGCAAGGGAAAGACTACAGGAGTTTGGGCGGTCCCCCTCTAACTAATTTCCATTCCCTATTTTGTCAGGGTATGTGCAACCTTCTTGGCCCTTAATGAAACCAGCTGTGAGAAGTTAACTTTAAACGACTATTACATCACTTTTGCCTGTGAGGTGAGCTTTAAATCTTTCTATGCATATTCTTACGCCACCCTTGAGACTATCTTATTGATACTACATGAAAAGCAACTTTACTACAATTTTGAGTGATATCTCGTTTCACTTTATTCTATTAAATTTTTTATTTTATTCTATTTTTATTTAGTTATTCAGTTATTTATGTATGTATGTATGTGTGTATGTATGTATATGTATATGTATATATGTATATATATATATATATATATATATATATATATGTATGTATGTATGTGTGTATATATATTTTTATTTTTATTTATTTATTTTTATATATATATATATATATATATATTTTTTTTTTTATATCTCTATTTAACTTTAACGCTGGTGAAGGGAGGCCAAAATACTTAAGACTAATGCTGACGACTTCAATAGGAATAAAATAAAATAAACGCTATCGGACGACGTTGGACTAAGATGTGTGAAACGAGGGTTTTCACAACTGGTGAGGGGCCCTCCCGGAGGAGGCTCCCCCCTCTGCCTACCAATGGGGACTTAGGGTGGCAAAGGCTCACCCTATCTTGGAGGTTAATTGTTTCCTTTTTGTTCTTTTTAGTTAGCACAAGTTGTTCAGTTGTTCAGGTCTGTGCAGTTTTTAGCTGTCTGGAGGTGAATGAATGTAACATGGGTTTGGATCACTTAAATGCCATATAACAATATAAAACTAGTGTCACTTAATGTCAATGGGATGAATAATCCAATTAAAAGAAGTAAGGTTCTGGCTAAACTAAAGAAAGAAAGGGCTCAGGTACTATTTCTACAAGAAACCCATCTGCCCCAAAAAGAACACGAAAAGCTAAAACGCTTTGGATTTAGGAATAAATTTTACAGTTCGTACAAACCTGGACGGAGGAGGGGAGTAGCTATTCTCATCACAAATACGGTTCAATTTGAATGCCTTAAAGAAGTTCGGGACACTGAAGGGAGATATGTACTAATTAAAGGGAAGCTAGAAAACAGAATGGTGACACTGGTCAATGTATATGCCCCCCCAGAGGTACCAAATGTTTTCTCAGAGCTCTGTTTAACACTATTGCTATAAAACTGAAGGTATTTTGATATGTGGAGGAGACTATAATGTGGTCATGAACCATAACTTAGATACAACAAGCCGAAAAGGAAGTAAGATGTATTTAACCAAGTTTATTAATACATTAGTCCAGGAAATGGGACTAATTGACGTATGGAGAGAACTTCACCCACAAGAAAGGGATTATACACACTACTCAGCACCTCATTCTGTCTGCTCCCGAATCGACTACTTTTTAATCAATGCAATTGAATGCCACAGGGTAACAGAGAGTAAAATTGTTGTGGCGGATGTATCAGACCACAGTGGGATCAGCTTGACAATACACCTCAATAATAGGAAAATAAACACTGTCTGGAGGGTAAATGTGGGTATCTTGAATAATAAGGGGTATGTGAGATACTCAGGACAGATATAGAAAAGAGGGCAAGATTTGTAAAGCAGACCTACTACGAATCAGGCACAAAAGCAACAAGACTTTTAGCTAGGCGCTTACGGAAACAACAGGCAGTTAACACGATTCATAAAATTAGGAACCCTCAAACCAACCAAATATCACATGACCCAGATGAAATTGAAAGAATATTTGAAGATTACTACAAGAAGCTCTATTCTAAACCTCTAGAATAGCAGATGAAAAAACAATAAGGGGCTTTCTAGACTCACTTGATCTGCCGTCTATTGGTAAGACACAGAATGACACTATTATGTCACAACTCACAGTTAAGGAGCTGGGAGCTGCAATAACTAGGCTAAAGGCTAGTAAATCTCCAGGTAACGATGGTTTTCCACCGGAATGGTACAAGGCCTTTCAGAAGGAGCTAAAACCTTTGCTTCTGCCCTGTTTTAACTGGACTCTTAATAAAGGTTGGGCCCCCCCATCGTGGAAGGAAGCAATCATTACAGTTCTACCTAAAGAAGGCAAAGATAAAAAGAACTGCAAAAATTATAGGCCAATTTCACTTCTAAATGTAGACTGCAAACTGTTTACATCAATTATATGTAAAAGATTAGAGGCCTTCATTCCAGATTTGATCGACGAGGATCAAACTGGGTTCATTAAAGGACGCCAAACGCACGATAATATTAGAAGAACCCTTCATATTTTAGATGACGCTCGAAAAAGTGGTATAAGTACAATTCTTGTAAGTTTAGACGGCGAAAAGGCATTTGATAGTGTTAGTTGGTTATTCTTATATGAGGCAATAAAGAGATTTGGCTTCAACGACGGCGTAATTCAATGTATCAAAACTATTTATCAAGAGCCCACAGCGAGGATCAGAGTGAATGGAAGCCTGTCCAATACAATCCAGCTGGAGAGGGGGACAAGACAGGGTTGTTGTCTGTCTCCTACTCTTTTTGCTTTATATGCTGAGCCTTTAGCGCAGGCAATACGGCAGAATGGGGAACTGCTGGGTGTTAATATAGGGGGAACAGAACATGTAATTGGCCTTTTCGCGGATGATGTCATTATTTTCCTGCAACAACCAGATATATGTTTCCCACACCTAATGTATTAACTGGAAAAGTATGAATACTATTCAGGATATAAACTGAATATATCAAAAACACAGATTCTCTCTCTAAATTATTCTCCAGCCCGACAAATAAGAGAGGCATATAATTTGGAATGGAATTCTAAAACAATGAAGTACCTTGGAGTAACTCTTACTAAAACCCTTAGTGATATGTACGAAAACAACTATAGTGAAATTGAGGAAAACATCCAAAAATATATTGAAAGGTGGTCTACCCTTCAGTTAGGCTTTAGTGCTAGAATACAAGCTGTCAAAATGAATATTCTACCTAAACTGTTATATTTATTTCAATCTCTTCCAATTAATATCCCCCAAAACAAATGTATTGCTTGGGACAAGATGATCTCTAGATTCATTTGGAATGGTAAAAAACCAAGAATAAAACTTAATACACTCCGACTACCTAGAAGTAAGGGTGGAATGGCTTTACCTAATCTTATAGAATATTTTTATGCAGCTCAGCTCAGACCTCTGGCCTGTTGGTGTAGTCCTGACTATGAGTCTAAATGGAAAGAAATAGAAAAGGGCATACAGGGCTATCCGACCCAGATACTGGTCGGGGATGAACATTTGATAGGTGCTTTAAGGCACGCTATGAACCCAATAATAGCATTTACACTAGAAATATGGAGTGCTGTAGTAAGAAAATACAAACTTAAGAGGGATACGTGCATATTGCAGTGGTTTGCGTATGACTCAAATTTTAAGCCGGGGATGTATGATCCAGTATTCAAAGAATGGGCACAAAAAGGTATGACAGCAATATGTACAGTTTCGACAGGTAGAGAATTTCCGACCTTCAAAGATCTTAAGGCAAAATACGACCTAGAAAACAAAGATTTTTATAGATACATGCAGTTAAGAGACTATTTCACAAAAGAGATAAAGCCACTTGAAATGACAAATAAGGTGATTAGAGTCATTGTGGACTTGTACAAACAGAAGGGGTCTCGGCTCATCTCTGCTTTCTATCAAGCCCTGGGTGAGAGTAGGGGGGATACGACACTCTATATAAAAGCAAAATGGGAAGCAGAACTACAAATTCAGATACAAGAGGAGGCATGGAATCGCATGTGCGAGACACAATGTACTTCTACAAGTTCCTTAATATGGAGAGAGTTCTGCTGGAAAAACTTAGTTCGCTATTCCATAACACCGAAAATAAAATCGAGGCAACTCGCTAAACAACAAAAATGCTGGAGATTGTGCGGGAATGTGGAATCAGACCATGCACACATCTTCTGGAACTGTACAAAAATGGGGACATACTGGCAAAATGTTCACCTAGTTGTTAAAAATGTTTTGGGATATGAAATCCCAAACACTTGTCTAGTGATGTACCTAGGGAATATTGAGGAGGTTGTAAGGAAAGAAGATCTGTATTTGACTAAAGTATTACTTGCATCCAGTAAGAAAGCGGTCACAAGAAATTGGCTCAATATCAATATCCCAAAACAGGAACAGTGGTTGGAAATTGTCCAGGAAATCTTTGAGATGGAAAAATTGACATACCTTTTGAGAGTCAAACAGAATGTCTTTGAAAAGAACTGGGAAAAATGGAACATTTATATGACACGTGACACAAACTGAACAAATGCCAAATAGAACAGTGGACTGTGTAGCACATCATCTCCAGACAGATTGTTAGTGTTATTACTATTGTTATTTTGATTTATGTATCATGTACTGTATTATTTTGTTGATATACATGTGAAAATTTAATAAAAATGAAAGTTATAAAAAAAATTTTTTTTAAATTATTTAAAAAAAATACAATGTAAACAAGGACAAAACTTTTGGTACAGTATTTTAATGAACAAATGGAAATTAGTAAACTACAATTATAATAAAATTTAAAGTTGTGGAGAGCACAGGAAAAAACAAGATCTTTATTTTAAATTAAATAATTATGTACAGAGTTTAATTGTAAAAAATAATTAACATTTAGAGTTTTTTTAAGTCTGAGAAAGATAAAATAACAATACAAGTCAATAAATTAACTTTAAAAAACAATAAAATACAGATTCAGATTATTTTATTTAATGCCATGTCAGCATTCAAAGCTATTTTTATGGCAAAAATTCAATTAGAAAAATACAAATATCATATAAATACAATAAAAACTAAACAAATATAAGCTACAAGTCATTAAATAAATTAATCTGAATCTGTATTTTATTGTTTTTTAAAGTTAATTTATTGACTTGCATTGCTATTTTATCTTTCTCAGACCTAAAAAACACTAAATGTTAATTATTTTTACAATTAAACTCTGTACATAATTATTTAATTTAAAATAAAAATCTTGTTTTTCCTGTGCTCTCCACAACTTTAGATTTTATTATAATTGTTGTTTACTAATTTCAATTTGTTCATTAAAATACTGTACCAAAAGTTTTGTCCTTGTTTACATTGTATTTTAATGTTTTTGAAGTTTATTTTATTGACTCGCATTATTTTATCTTGCTCAGATGTTAATAACTGTAACTTTTAAAACTCTACACATAATTATTTAATTTAAAAAAATTTACTTTTTTTTCCTGTGTTCTCCAAAACTTTAGATTTTATTATTTTTATTATTAATGTTGTTGTTGTTTAATCTATAAGTATTTAATACATTACCTTTTTCAGATTTATATAATATGTACTATAAATAAAATGAGAAAGTTACTATTTGGTGTGTATTGGTTATATTTCATACATATTGGATTTCTGTACATAGTTGTACAAATATAATGTGAATATCTCTAAAAAATAAAGGTCTAAAACATTATCAAAATGTTCTTTTCAATTATTCACATTCAAATATTTTCTATATTAAAGATAGCTATACCCTATTATAATGTAAATGTTTATTAAGATAAATGCACATTTTGTACATCCTACACAAGAACAAATCTTACAAGTTTTATTTTAATTTTGTGCACAAAGTTTGTTTATTATATGTTAATCGTACTTAAAGTGTATCTAGATTAAAAAAGGAATGGTAATTTGGTATTTGTGGCCGAGACGGGAATCGAACCTCTAATTTTGTGTATTATTTCTGGCCCGCCTCCATGTAATTTCCTCAGCTCCTATTGGCTAGCAGCGCTCTACACCTACGTGCGGCTGGCCTCCGCATGTGAGGCGAACGTGATAACCACTACACTACATAAACCTATTGATGAGGCACATGTGCTTTTTAGAAGATGGCTCCTTCCCATAATCTGCTCTGCAAGCAGTGTGACAGTCTGTGAATTCCGCAAACAACAGAACAGAGGTCATTCGGCATGGCAGTCTGCCTACAGCTCCTTGGTACGATGGCCTTCACCTGTCTCAAAAGTAAGGGTTTTGTAGCGAATTGCAGCATTTATATTTAAAACACATCCACTTGTTTCCGCCCAGTTTTGAACTAAGGACCTTTCGCGTGTAAAGCGAACGTGATAACCACTACACTACGGAAACTTGATTTGAACATCAGTCCCACCGCTTCTAGCGTACGCTTGTTCAAAAGCGACTGAAACTATAGACTGCCCAGTGTTTTTAACATGGCAGAAAGCTGCTAATTTTGTTGGCAGACCGAACATTTTATATTACTGGACAGGAAACTTCAATGGTCATTTGTTTTTTTTTTTGTCCTTTTCTAAGAGATTAAACCACAAACATCCCTGCAAGTGTACTGACCTGCTCAACAGAAAATCGCATACGAAACTTTTGCAAAAATCACCCACAGTTTCCACCCAGTTTCAAACTGGGGACTTTTCGCGTGTGAGGCGAACGTGATAACCACTACACTACAAACACGTCCTCATGTTGCATACATAAATCTTTTGGTGCACGCTTATTAAAAAGCATATAAAGGAAATGAGCACTGCACCCACCTAGCGTGGCAAAGAGTTTAAATTTTCCGTCAGAATCCAACCACTGTTTCTGCTCGGTTTCGAACCGAGGACCTTTCACGTGTTAGGCGAATGTGATGACCACTACACTACAGAAACCTATTATTAAGACGGATGTGCTTTTTAGAAGATGGCTCCTTCCCATAATCTGCCCTGCAGGCAGTGTGACAGTCTGTAAATTCCACAAACAACAGAACAGAGGTCATTCGGCACCCACCTAGTGTCATTCGGCATGGCAGTCTGCCTACAGCTCCTAGGTACGATGGCCTTCACCTGTCTCAAAAGTAAGGGTTTTGTAGCGAATTGCAGCATTTATATTTAAAATTGATCCACTTGTTTCCGCCCAGTTTTGAACTGAGGACCTGTCGCGTGTAAAGCAAACGTGATAACCACTACACTTCCGAAACTTGATTTGGACGTCAGTCCCACCGCTTCTAGGGTACGCTTGTTCAAAAGCGACTGAAACTATAGACTGCCCAGTGTTTTTAACATGGCAAAAAGCTGCTAATTTTGTTGGCAGACCGAACATTTTATATTACTGTACAGGAAACCTCAATGGTCATTTGTTTTATTTTTGTCCTTTTCTAAGAGATTAAACCACAAACATCCCTGCAAGTGTACTGACCTGCTCAACAGAAAATCGCATATGAAATTTTTGCAAAAATCACCCACAGTTTCCGCCCAGTTTCGAACTGGGGACCTTTCGCGTGTGAGGCAAACGTGATAACCACTACACTACGGAAACAAGTCTTCAGGTTGCAGACATAAATCTTTAGGTGCACGCTTATTAAAAAGCATATAAAGGAAATGAGAACTTCACCCACCTAGTGTGGCAAACAGTTTAAATTTTCTGTCAGAATCCAACCACTGTTTCTGCTCGGTTTCGAACCGAGGACCTTTCGCGTGTTAGGCGAACGTGATGACCACTATACTACAGAAACCTATTGATGAGGTGCATGTGCTTTTTAGAAGATGGCTCCTTCCCATAATCTGCTCTGCAAGCAGTGTGACAGTCTGTAAATTCCACAAACAACAGAACAGAGGTCATTCGGCATTGCAGTCTGCCTACAGCTCCTTGGTACGATGGCCTTCACCTGTCTCAAAAGTAATGGTTTTGTAGCGAATTGCAGCATTTATATTTAACATGCCACCACTTGTTTCCGCCCAGTTTTGAACTGAGCACCTTTCGCGTGTAAAGCGAACGTGATAACCACTACACTACGGAAACTTGATTTGGAAGTCAGTCCCACCTCTTCTAGGGTACGCTTGTTCAAAAGCGACTGAAACTATAGACTGCCCAGTTTTTTTAACATGGCAAAAAGCTGCTAATTTTGTTGGCAGACCGAACATTTTATATTACTGTACAGGAAACCTCAATGGTCATTTGTTTTATTTTTGTCCTTTTCTAAAGAGATTAAACAACAAACATCCCTGCAAGTGTACTGACCTGCTCAACAGAAAATCGCATACGAAATTTTTGCAAAAATCACCCACAGTTTCCGCCCAGTTTCGAACTGGGGACTTTTCGCATTTGAGGCGAACGTGATAACCACTACACTACAAACACGTCTTCAGGTTGCAGACATAAATCTTTAGGTGCACGCTTATTAAAAAGCATATAAAGGAAATGGGCGCTGCACCCACCTAGCGTGCCAAAAAGTTTAAATTTTCTGTCAGAATCCAACCACTGTTTCTGCTCGGTTTCGAACCAAGGACCTTTCACGTGTTGGGCGAATGTGATGACCACTACACTACAGAAAACTAATGTTGAGAGGGATGTGCTTTTTAGAAGATGGCTCCTTCCCATAATCTGCCCTGCAAGCAGTGTGACAGTCTGTAAATTCCACAAACAACAGAACAGAGGTTATTCGGCATGGCAATCTGCCTACAGCTCCTTGGTACGATGGCCTTCACAAGGGTTTTGTAGCGAATTGCAGCATTTATATTTAACATGCCTCCAGTTGTTTCCACCCAGTTTTGAACTGAGGACCTGTCGCGTGTAAAGCGAACGTGATAACCACTACACTACGGAAACTTGATGTGGACGTCAGTCCCACCTCTTCTAGGGTACGCTTGTTCAAAAACGACTGAAACTATAGACTGCCCAGTGTTTTAAACATGGCAAAAAGCTGCTAATTTTGTTGGCAGACCAAACATTTTTTATTACTGTACAGGAAACCTCAACGGTCATTTGTTTTATTTTTGACAGAAAATGTGCCTGCATCCCTGCAAGTGTACTGACCTGCTCAACAGAAAATCACATACGAAATTTTTGCGAAAACCACACACAGTTTCCGCCCAGTTTCGAACTGGGGACCTTTCGCGTGTGAGGCGAACGTGATAACCACTACACTACGGAAACACATCTTCAGGTTGCAGACATAAATCTTTAGGTGCACGCTTATTAAAAGGCATATAAAGGAAAGGAGCGCTGCTACCACCTAGCGTGGCAAAAAGTTTAAATTTTCTGTCAGAATCCAACCACTGTTACTGCTCGGTTTCGAACAGAGGACCTTTTGCGTGTTAGGCGAACGTGATGAACACTACACTACAGAAACCTATTGATGAGATACATGTGCTTTTTAGAAGATGGCTCCTTCCCATAATCTACTCTGCAAGCAGTGTGACAGTCTGTGAATTCCACAAACAACAGAAATAGGTCATTCGGCATGGCAGTCTGCCTACAGCTCCTGGGTACGATGGCCTTCACCTGTCTTAAAAGTAAGGGTTTTGTATCGAATTGCAGCATTTATATTTAACATGCCTCCACTTGTTTCCACCCAGTTTTGAACTGAAGACCTTTGCGTGTAAAGCGAACGTGATAACCACTGCACTACAGAAACTTGATTTGGACGTCAGTCCCACTGCTTCTAGTGTACGCTTGTTCAAAAGCGACTGAAACTATAGACTGCTCAGTGTTTTAAACATGGCAAAATGCTGCTAATTTTGTTGGCAGGCCGAACATTTTATATTACTGTACAGGAAACCTCAATGGTCATTCGTTTTATTTTTGTCCTTTTCTAAAGAGATTAAACCACAAACATCCCTGCAAGTGTACTGACCTGCTCAACAGAAAATCGCATACGAAATTTTTGCAAAAACCAACACAGTTTCCACCCAGTTTCGAACTGGGGACCTTTCGCGTGTGAGGCGAATGTGATAACCACTTCACTACGGAAACACATCTTCAGGTTGCAGACATAAATCTTTAGGTGCACGCTTATTAAAAAGCATATAAAGCAGTGGTCTCAAACTCAATTCCTGGAGGGCCAGAGCTCTGCACAGTTTTGCTCCAACCCTAATCAAGCACACCTGATTCAGCTAATCAAGGTCTTCAGGATTGCTAGAAAATTCCTTGCAGGTGTGAGTTTGAGCTGGTTGGAGCTAAACTGTGCAGAGCTGTGGCCCTCCAGGAATTGAGTTTGAGACCACTGATATAAAGGAAATGAGCACTTCACCCACCTAGTGTGGCAAACAGTTTAAATTTTCTGTCAGAATCCAACCACTGTTTCTGCTCGGTTTCGAACCGAGGACCTTTCGCCCTTTAGGCCACCGGGTTAGGGAAGGGGACCCCTGCGCGACGCCCCCTAGGTGATTTTTCGGGGACCGGCCGACGGCGCCGACGAAATCCGGCCCCCTCGCCCGTGATCCGGGCATCGGCCACAGGGGGGCGACTCGCCGACCGCCCTCAGTCGATTCGACACGCGCGTCCCCCTGACCGCCCTTTCGCGAAATTCCCTGACCGCACCCACCGACCACGGAGCGCCCGTCCGTCCCACCTGTGACCTGCGAACAGCCCCCTGGCCACGCCCACTGACACGAACAGCCTATTCGTCGCACCGACCGCCTGTGTGACCACGAACGGCCTTTTCGCCCACGGCCAACCTGGGTGACGGCCCCTGGCCCCGCCCACTGACACGAACAGCCTATTCGTCCCCCTAACCGCCTGTGTGACCACGAACGGCCTTTTCGCCCACGGCCAACCTAAGTGACGGCCCCTGGCCAAGGCCCACTCACACGAACAACCTATTCGTCCCCCTAACCGCCTGTGTGACCACGAACAGCCTATTCATCCCACTGACCACCTATGTGACCACGAACGGCCTATTCATCCCACCGACCGCCCAGTGACCACGGACAGCCTATTCGTCCCACTGACAGCCTATGTGACCACGAACGGCCCGTCCGTCCACGGCCAATCTAAGTGACGGCCCGTGGCCCCGCCCAGTGACTACAGACAGCCTATTCGTCCCACTGACAGCCTGTTTGACCACGAATGGCCCGTCTGTCCACGGCTAATCTAAGTGACGGCCCGTGTCCCTGCCCAGTGACCACGGACAGCCTATTCGTCCCACTGACAGCCTGTTTGACCACGAACGGCCCGTCTGTCCACGGCCAATCTAAGTGACGGCCCGTGGCCCCGCCCAGTGACCACGGACAGCCTATTCGTCCCACTGACAGCCTGTTTGACCACGAACGGCCCGTCTGTCCACGGCCAATTTAAGTGACGGCCCGTGGCCCCGCCCAGTGACCACGGACAGCCTATTCGTCCCACTGACAGCCTGTTTGACCACGAACGGCCCGTCTGTCCACGGCTAATCTAAGTGACGGCCCGTGTCCCTGCCCAGTGACCACGGACAGCCTATTCGTCCCACTGACAGCCTGTTTGACCACGAACCGCCTATTTATCCCACTGACCGCCTGTCTGGCCACGGACAGCCTGTTCGTCCCACTGACAGCCTGCTTGACCACGAACGGCCCGTCCGTCCACGGCCAATCTAAGTGATGGCCGGTGGCCCCGCCCAGTGACCACGGACAGCCTATTCGTCCCACTGACAGCCTGTTTGACCACGAACGGCCCGTCTGTCCATGGCCAATCTAAGTGACGGCCGTGGCCCCGCCCAGTGACCACGGACAGCCTATTCATCCCCCTAACCGCCTGTGTGACCACGAACAGCCATTTTCATCCCACTGTGCACCTATGTGACCACGAACGGCCTATTCATCCCACTCACCGCCTGTGTGGCCACGAATGGCCTATGTGTCCCATCAGAAGAACTATGCATTATTAGACTTAAAATGGCATGTCCATGGACAGCCTATTTGGACTCTGTCAAATAAGTTACAGATCGGCAAAGTAAGGGCCCACCTGTAACTTATTTGACGGGGTCCAAATAGGCTGTCCGTGGTCAATGCATTAATAGGTCATATTTCATAATTACAGTGGTTTTACTAGGTGAAACCTACTGTACACCACACGGGGGCCACAATACAACACACTGATGTACATTAAAGCTATCAATTATGCATAATTAGCCTAAAAATGGACTGTCCACGAACAGCCTATTTGGACCCTGTCAAATAAGTTGCAGGTGGGCAAAGTAAGGGCCCACCTGTAACTTATTTGACGGGGTCCAAATAGGCTGTCCGTGGTCAATGCATTAATAGGTCATATTTCATAATTACAGTGGTTTTATTAGGTGAAACCTACTGTACACCACACTGGGGACACAATACAACACACTGATGTACATTAAAGCTATTAATTATGCATAATTAGCCTAAAAAATTACTGTGCACGAACAGCCTATTTGGACACTGTCAAATAAGTTACAGGTGGGCAAATTAAGGTCCCACTGTAGCCTAAAACTGGACTGTCCATGAACAGCCTATTTGGACCCTGTCAAATAAGTTACAGGTGGGCAAAGTAAGGGCCCACCTGTAACTTATTTGACGGGGTCCAAATAGGCTGTCCGTGGTCAATGCATTAATAGGTCATATTTCATAATTACAGTGGTTTTATTAGGTGAAACCTACTGTACACCACACTGGGGACACAATACAACACACGGATGTACATTAAAGCTATTAATTATGCATAATTAGCCTAAATATGGACTGTCCACAGACAGCCTATTTGGACCCTGTCAAATAAGTTACAGGTGGGCAAATTAAGGGCCCACTGTAGCCTAAAAATGGACTGTCCACGAATAGCCTATTTGGACCCTGTCAAATAAGTTACAGGTGGGCAAATTAAGGGCCCACTGTAGCCTACAAATGGACTGTCCACAGACAGCCTATTTGGACCCTGTCAAATAAGTTACAGGTGGGCAAATTAAGGGCCCACTGTAGCCTAAAAATAGACTGTCCAACGACAGCCTATTTGGACCCTGTCAAATAAGTTACAAGTGGGCAAAGTATACCTGTAACTTATTTGACGGGGTCCAAATAGGCTGTCCGTGGTCAATGCATTAATAGGTCATATTTCATAATTACAGTGGTTTTATTAGGTGAAACCTGCTGTACACCACACTGGGGACACAATACGACACACTGATGTACATTAAAGCTATTAATTATGCATAATTAGCCTAAATATGGACTGTCCACGAACAGCCTATTTGGACCCTGTCAAATAAGTTACAGGTGGGATCTTTTTTATATTTTGTTGTCATGATTGATAAAAATGCATAAAAATGATTAAATATCAATTTTAGGTTCATCTTTGGGCCCCCCTGAGCAATTAGCAGCCTTCAGAACCCCGAAATTCCACTGTCCACGAACAGCCTAAATTTTTGAATGGGATAAGTTGCAGGTGGGATGTCCAGATGTCAGCCTCTGGACACAATTTGGAGCTGAAACCTGAAACAGGGCCCACCTGTAACTTATTTGACGGGGTCCAAATAGGCTGTCCGTGGTCAATGCATTAATAGGTCATATCTCATAATTACAATGGTTTTATGTCGTCAAACCTACTGTAAACCACACTGGGGACACAATACAGCACACTGATGTACATTAAAGCTATTAATTATGCATAATTAGCCTAAATATGGACTGTCCATGAACAGCCTATTTGGACCCTGTCGAATAAGCTACAGGTGGGATGCTGTTTTTAACTTAGACATTTTCAGCGGGTGAATCCCCGTAATGATTAGGCGATTTTATCACATGTGGTGAAGTGTCACCTGCAACTTATTTGACGGGGTCCAAATAGGCTGTCCGTGGTCAATACATTAACAGGTCATATTTCATAATTACAGTGGTTTTATGAGGTGAAACCTACTGTACACCACACAGGGGACACAATACAACACACTGATGTACATTAAAGCTAATAATTATGCATAATTAGCCTAAAAATGGACTGTCCACGGACAGCATTTAGGGCACCCGTCAAATAGGTTACAGATGGAATGCTGTTTTTGACTGTAACGAACTTAACGGGGTACTACGGACCCCAGTCTTTGCGGACCGTCTGAGGGGACCCTGAGGGGCCACAGATTTCAAATCGGAGCCATTCGGAGCTATTGGGACCGTTGCGTGGGGATGTCCACCAAACGCCTATGAAAATGAATGGGATAAGTTGCACGTGTCAGTGGCTCCCGCGCGGCCCCCGGGGGTCCGAGGGGCCCCAAACTCTACAAAAAGTTGCGTCACGTGGCCCTCTATGACAGACAGAGCGGGCTAGGTCGAGACATGCCAAGTTTATTTTTAGCTATTTTTTATGCACCTCTCTGTCTCCCATTGATCTCTATGGGAGCATGTGTCTGCAAGGGTTAATTCAGCAGTTAGGATTAGACGGCCTACTTGTTCCAACTTATGTGCAACTTATTCCATGGGGCTGTTGGTGGCCAATTAGCGCGAAAAAAGGTCAGAGGGACGCGGAACTCTAGAACCCGTCCCCGGGGCCCGTGACGAGACCCACGTGTCGGTTTCGGGCCGATCGGGCGTTTCCTTCAAAGCGTTTGGCTGAAACACATACTTAGAACCGATCTAGAACCACCAAGCCCGTGATCTAGAACCGGGGGCCCCCGGACCACAGCCGTGCCGAATTTGGGGCCGCTGCGACCTTTCGACCCCTTTTGGCCCCTGTTTTTTTTACGTCCCACGTGCAACTTATTCCATGGGGCTGTTGGTGGCCAATTAGCGTGAAAAAAGTTCAGAGGGACGCGGAACTCTAGAACCCGTCCCAGGGGCCCGTAACGAGACGCATACGTCAGTTTCGGGCCGATCGGACCTTTCTGTCCACCCTTCACCGAGCACATGGTCCAATTAATGGCAGCCCTCTTGCACACACAGAAAGACATATGCTCAGTAGAACCAAAAGTGAGGAGATTTTTGCACAAAAAAATGATACACTTGGAACCGATCTAGAACCCTGCGATCCGGGATCTTGAACCGGGGGCCCCTCGACTACCAGGGCGGCGAATTTCGAGGCGGTGCGACCTTTCGACCCCTGTATTTCCGCCCTCCCACGTGCAACTTATTCAGTTTAAACTTCACAGTCGCTTCCAGGTCAAGGGGGGCTTTTTTCGGCCAAACGAGCAGTTTTGGGCACGGAACTCTAGAACCCGTCCCCGGGGCCCGTGAAGGGACGCATATGTCAGTTTCGGGCCGATCGGGCGTTTCCTTCGAACCGTTTTGCTGAAACACATACTTAGAACCCATCTAGAACCACCAAACTCGTGATCTAGACCCGGGAGCCCCCGGACTACCGCCGTGCCGAATTTGGGGCCGCTGCGACCTTTCGACCCCTTTTGGCCCCTGTTTATTTGACGTCCCACGTGCAACTTATTCCCTGGGGCTGTTGGTGGCCAATTAGCGCGGAAAAAGGTCAGAGGGACGCGGAACTCTAGAACCCGTCCCAGGGGCCCGTGACGGGACGCATACGTCAGTTTCGGGCCGATCGGACCTTTCTGAAACACGTCCACCAAACACCTGTGGAAATGAATGGGATAAGTCACACGTGTCAGTGGCCCCTGTACGGCCCCCGGAGGTCCCACGGGCCCCAAACACTGCGTGCCGGGGCCCCTCGGGCCCCCGAACGACATATCAGGTGGACGAGTCTCTAGAGCTCAGGGCTAATTTTTTCTCCACATTTGTTCACGTTTCTCTTCAAATGCCACTTGCACTCATAGTCAGCTCATAGACTAGCATTCCCTCTTGAAGGGTCAAACTGAAAACACACTCGGAACCGATCTAGAACCACCAAACCCGGGATCTAGAACCGGGGGCCCCCGAACACCCACCGCGTCGAGTTTGGGGCCGCTGCGACCTTTCGACCCCTTTTGGCCCCTGTTTTTTTGACGTCCCACGTGCAACTTATTCCATGGGGCTGTTGGTGGCCAATTAGCGCGAAAAAAGGTCAGAGGGAC
Source organism: Siphateles boraxobius (assembly GCF_051911475.1). Lineage (NCBI taxonomy): Eukaryota > Metazoa > Chordata > Actinopteri > Cypriniformes > Leuciscidae > Siphateles > Siphateles boraxobius. Next base: position 1,506,223 of record NW_027509190.1, read on the forward strand.
GCGGAACTCTAGAACCCGTCCCAGGGGCCCGTGACGGGACGTACGTGTCAGTTTCGGGCCGATCGGACCTTTCTGTCCACCCTTCACCGAGCACATGGTCCAATTAATGGCAGCCCTCTTGCACACACAGAAAGAAATATGCTCAGTAGAACCAAAGCGAGGAGATTTTTGCACAAAAAAATTATACACTTGGAACCGATCTAGAACCCTGCGATCCTGGATCTAGAACCGGGGGCCCCTCGACTACCAGGGCGGCGAATTTGGAGGCGGTGCGACCTTTCGAGCCCTGTATTTCCGGCCGCCCACGTGCAACTTGTTCAGTTCAAACTTCACAGGCGCTTCCAGGTCAAGGGGGTGTTTTTTGGCCAAACGAGCAGCTTTGGACGCGGAACTCTAGAACCCGTCCCAGGGGCCCGTGACGGGACGCATACGTCAGTTTCGGGCCGATCGGGCGTTTCCTTCGAACCGTTTTGCTGAAACACATACTTGGAACCGATCTAGAACGACCAAACCCGTGATCTAGAACCGGGGGCCCCCGGACCACCGCCGCGCCGAATTTGGGGCCGCTGCGACCTTTCGACCCGTTTTGGCCCCTGTTTTTTTGACGTCCCACGTGCAACTTATTCCCTGGGGCTGTTGGTGGCCAATTAGCGCGAAAAAAGGTCAGAGGGACGCGGAACTCTAGAACCCGTCCCAGGGGCCCGTGACGGGACGTACGTGTCAATTTCGGGCCAATCGGACCACCGTCCACCAAGTACCTGTGAAATCGCATTGAATAAGTTGCACGTGTCACTGAACCTCGTTCGGCCCCTGGAGGTGCTAGGGGCCCGAAACTTCTTGGAAAGCTGCGTCACTCGGCCCCGGAAAGCACACAGAGAGGGGAACGTTTAGTCACACAAAAAAAATACTTGTTGCCCAATGTCCACAGAACACCTATGAAAATCAATGGGATAAGTTGTACGTGGGACGCTTTGCCGTTTGGCCCCCGGGGGCCCTGGCGGCCCCAAACTTAATCTGCCTACTGTCACTGGGGCCCAGAAAGACCCTGGGGGATGGAGAAAGCTGAACCATGTGTGGATCAGGCCGAACCACCGAAACGCACACTTGGGAACCACGTAGAACCTTGAAACTAAGGATCTCGCCCCGGGGCCCGCTGGGCTACCCTCACGCCAAATTTCGAGGCCCTGTGACTTTTCGGCTCAGAGTTAGAGACACAGTGAATTGAGACAAAAAACAGGTGGTTAGGGGTCAAAATAGGCACTTTGTGGTACTGAGGATGACTATGGTGAAGTTTAGGTGGTTAGGGGACCCCACAGGCACTTCGTGGCAATGGAGAAGAAAATAGGTGGTTAGGGGTCAAAATAGGCACTTCGTGGTACTGAGGAAGACTATGGTGAAGTTTAGGTGGTTAGGGGACCCCATAGGCACTTCGTGGCAATGAAGAAGAAAATAGGTGGTTAGGGGTCAAAATAGGCACTTTGTGGTACTGAGGAAGACTATGGTGAAGTTTAGGTGGTTAGGGGACCCCATAGGCACTTCGTGGCAATGAAGAAGAAAATAGGTGGTTAGGGGTCAAAATAGGCACTTCGTGGTACTGAGGAAGACTATGGTGAAGTTTAGGTGGTTAGGGGACCCCATAGGCACTTTGTGGCAATGAAGAAGAAAATAGGTGGTTAGGGGTCAAAATAGGCACTTCGTGGTACTGAGGAAGACTATGGTGAAGTTTAGGTGGTTAGGGGACCCCATAGGCACTTCGTGGCAATGAAGAAGAAAATAGGTGGTTAAGCCGCCTTTCCACTGCACACGACATTCGCATACGATTGTCGCATTTCGCCCCCTAGTGTCAGTCGCATGGAACTTTCATTCCTATCGTACGCGGCAACATGGGAGAGAAGTTGATTCTCGCAGTCTCCGAATACCCCATTCTTTATGATATTACTCTTGAATCATACAGAAACGTCAGCAGGAAAAATGAAGCTTGGAAGAGAGTTAGCGAGATTGTCGGTCTGCCAGGTGGGTTTTGATTGCCAAATGTGCAGAATGAAAGCAAATCTTTGTCCCGCCTAAATTACCATCTAGCTAGTATTTCAATGCAGTTGTATTATTACACGTGGTTAACATAACGAACAATGCTATAATTTTTTTAAGTTGTTTAATTTAAATTGTAAAGTTATGCTCATATGCTACTGTGATATGAACTAGTATGAAATTAATCTGAAATAAAACAATTACATTATTAACTAGCAGTATGAAATTAGCAGTGTTGGGTGTAGGCAAATGCATTAATAATGAACTAAAATTAAAATACGGGATCACTCTTCATGTTTTTGTAATTTGATTAGTTACTTATGATGTAAGTTTACAGTTATGTGAGTTAAGTTTACAGTTATGTAATTGTTTTTTAAACTTAACAGTGGATGAGTGCAGGAAAAAGTGGAGGGATCTCCGTGATGTTTATGTCAGGGAAAGGAGAGAGGAGAAGAAAAGAAAAAGCGGAGCAGCTGCCAGCCAGAAACGGCCTTGGCCAATAATATATATATTAAATTCATAATTTTTTTAAACTTATTTATTAATAACCATGTCTTTTTTAAAAGTATTAAGTGTTTCGGATCAAGTTTTAAAAAAGAGTATGAATAATTCTCAACTTGCGCACACTGATTTGATTGGATTACATTGGAATACATCACATCCGGTCGGCCGGTCGCATTCGGTCTAGCCGCAGAAGTTCAGATATTTCAACGGATCCAAAGCTCAAATCGGATCCGAATTTTCCGCATACGCATATGATCGGAACTCCCAGCAGCTCCCGTACGACTCTCCATTGGAAATGAATGACTTCCGGTCCGACGTCTGTCGTTTGTCGTGTGCAGTGGAAAGGCGGCTTTAGGGGTCAAAATAGGCACTTTGTGGTACTGAGGAGGACTATGGTGAAGAGTAGGTAGTTGGTGTACCCCAAAAGCACTTGGTGGACTCCCACGTGGTGCAATGGCACCCCCAGAGGCGTCCACAGAGAGCCTATGGTAATATATGCTAATCTTGGCCTCTTTATATGCGATTTTGGAAAAGTGACACGGCACCACTGAATAAGCAGCTCGTGTCGTCCATTTCGAGCACGCGGACCTCGAAGTGTCGGTGCTGACAATGGCAACTTAAATGAATGGGGAAAAGCAAACGTGATAACCACTACACTACGGAAACTTGATTTGGACGGCACCCACCTAGTGTCATTCGGCATTGCAGTCTGCCTACAGCTCCTTGGTACGATGGCCTTCACCTGTCTCAAAAGTAAGGGTTTTGTAGCATTTATATTTAAAATGCATCCACTTGTTTCCGCCCAGTTTTGAACTGAGTACCTTTCGGGTGTAAAGCGAACGTGATATCCACTACACTACGGAAACTTGTTTTGGACGTCAGTCCCACCTCTTCTAGGGTACGCTTGTTCAAAAGCGACTGAAACTATAAACTGCCCAGTGTTTTTAACATGGCAAAAAGCTGCTAATTTTGTTGGCAGACCGAACATTTTATATTACTGTACAGGAAACTTCAATGGTTATTTGTTTTATTTTTGTCCTTTTCTAAGAGATTAAACCACAAACATCCCTGCAAGTGTACTGACCTGCTCAACAGAAAATCGCATACGAAATTTTTGCAAAAATCACCCACAGTTTCCGCCCAGTTTCAAACTGGGGACTTTTCGCATGTGAGGCGAACGTGATAACCACTACACTACAAACACGTCTTCATGTTGCAGACATAAATCTTTAGGTGCACGCTTATTAAAAAGCATATAAAGGAAATGAGCGCTGCACCCACCTAGCGTGGCAAAGAGTTTAAATTTTCTGTCAGAATTCAACCACTGTTTCTGCTCGGTTTCGAACCGAGGACATTTCGCGTGTTAGGCGAATGTGATGACCACTACACTACAGAAACCTATTGTTGAGACAGATGTGCTTTTTAGAAGATGGCTCCTTCCCATAATCTGCCCTGCAAGCAGTGTGACAGTCTGTAAATTCCACAAACAACAGAACAGAGGTCATTCGGCACCCACCTAGTGTCATTCGGCATGGCAGTCTGCCTACAGCTCCTTGGTACGATGGCCTTCACCTGTCTCAAAAGTAAGGGTTTTGTAGCGAATTGCAGCATTTATATTTAAAATGCATCCACTTGTTTCCAGCCAGTTTTGAACTGAGGACCTTTCACGTGTAATGCAAACGTGGTAACCACTACACTTCCGAAACTTGATTTGGACGTCAGTCCCACCGCTTCTAGGGTACGCTTGTTCAAAAGCGACTGAAACTATAGAGTGCCCAGTGTTTTAAAAATGGCAAAAAGCTGCTAATTTTGTTTGCAGACCAAACATTTTTTATTACTGTACAGGAAACCTCAACGGTCAGTTGTTTTATTTTTGTCCTTTTCTAAAGAGATTAAACCACAAACATCCCTGCAAGTGTACTGACCTGCTCAACAGAAAATCGCATACGAAATTTTTGCAAAAATCACCCACAGTTTCCGCCCAGTTTCGAACTGGGGACTTATCGCGTGTGAGGCAAACGTGATAACCACTACACTACAAAGACGTCTTCCGGTTGCAGACATTAATATTTAGGTGCACGCTTATTAAAAAGCATATAAAGGAAATGAGCGCTGCACCCACCTAGCGTGGCAAAGAGTTAAAGTTTTCTGTCAGAATCCAACCACTGTTTCTGCTCGGTTTCGAACCGAGGACCTTTCGCGTGTTAGGCGAATGTGATGACCACTACACTACAGAAACCTATTGATGAGGTGCATGTGCTTTTTAGAAGATGGCTCCTTCCCATAATCTGCTCTGCAAGCAGTGTGACAGTCTGTGAATTCCACAAACAACAGAACAGAGGTCATTCGGCACCCACCTAGTGTCATTCGGCATGGCAGTCTGCCTACAGCTCCTTGGTACGATGGCCTTCACCTGTCTCAAAAGTAAGGGTTTTGTAGCGAATTGCAGCATTTATATTTAAAACACATCCACTTGTTTCCGCCCAGTTTTGAACTGAGGACCTTTCGCGTGTAAAGCAAACGTGATAACCACTAAACTTCCGAAACTTGATTTGGACGTCAGTCCCACCGCTTCTGGAGTACGCTTGTTCAAAAGCGACTGAAACTATAGACTGCCCAGTGTTTTAAAAATGGCAAAAAGCTGCTAATTTTGTTTGCAGACCAAACATTTTTTATTACTGTACAGGAAACCTCAACGGTCAGTTGTTTTATTTTTGTCCTTTTCTAAAGAGATTAAACCACAAACATCCCTGCAAGTGTACTGACCTGCTCAACAGAAAATCGCATACGAAATTTTTGCAAAAACCACCCACTGTTTCCACCCAGTTTCGAACTTGGGACCTTTTCGCGTGTGAGGCGAACGTGATAACCTCTGCACTACGGAAACACGTCTTCAGGTGGCAGACATAAATCTTTAGGTGTACGCTTGTTAACCCTCTGGGGTCCAAAGTGTTTTTGGGGTTCTGGAGGTGTTCTGACATGCTCTAACATTTGAGCTTTTTTCAGTTATTTATAAACATGTTAATGGCAAAGGTGTAAATTCACTCTATATAGCACAAACAGGGCTACCATAATATGTTAGCAAGATGTATGTAGATGTTTGTATTTTTGAGAGAATATTGTTTATGCATGGTTATTGAAAAAACTAAAACTTAAAGTCTCTGTCCACAAGATTTTTGATTAATTGATGTTCTCGCCTAGGATTTTTGCTTCAAAATGATCTGAAAATCATCCTTCCAAATCATTCACATAAAACAATACATTGATTTAAATTTAGTAAAACACTTTTTGTTTGGAAAGGCAATATGCGAAATGGGCGTGACTCATGTATAATGGTCTGATTCACACCTGTGAAGACAAAAGACCTGCTTAATGAGCCTGCATAATGAGCTTTTCACAGGTGTGTCACTGAGCCACAAGAAAGAATACAAGGACACAAGAAAAGAAATGTGTATATATACTACAAAATTGGTTCACAGTTGGAAACATCTATAAAAAAATAGTATTTTTCCACTTATATTTTTGCTTGCAAATTGTATAATATCCAAGGTGAACATTTCTAGTAATTGTGTAGTTAATTCTCATACTGTATTTTCAGAAAGTTTTGAATATGTATCCTCTCCCCAAATTTGTCACTAATAAAACACAATACAAATAATTTGAAGAGAAGGCTTATATTGACCTTTTAAGATTTTGTTTACACCTACCTTGTAAATATATTATTTGCTATTTTATTAAAAAGGTTACAATTACAGCAACAATTAAAATAACAATATTTCAAGTGTAATATTTCTTTGTAAAAACTAAAGTGTACATTTTATCATACATATTTCAAATTTAAGGATTCATTAGTTTGAATAAAGCCTACATTGGAACAAACACTATAATGTGAGTTATATATAAATATAAAGTTGATGACTTTATTTTTGACAAAACAAACATAGCCTAATATATTTAACATTTGAGCAGAAACTGGTGAACAAAAGCTTATTCAATGTGGCAGTAGTCTATAGTTTAGGCTACAGTAAACAGTTAATAATCTATTTAAAACTAGTCAACAAAATGTTGTCTTTCATATTTCTTCTGTAACATAGGCATATTGTTTGTTGTTTTTATGATAGCCTATATTAGGGCATATAAATATTAATTTGCAGTTTAATACGTTGCTAATACAAAGATATTTTAACGTTATTTCAACCTATTTCAGTCGATTTTCACTCATCTCAGTATAGCAATAGGGTTTGGTAAAAACTGTTCAGTTCATTCATTCACACACGCGATTCATATTTAAACAGTCTTTTTGCAGTTTACATACACTATGATATCGCGATTAGAACAATAATAAAAAAACGTACTTCTCAGATGGATATTTCATATTTCTTTGTAAAAACTAAATTATACATTTTATCATACATATTTCAAAGTTAAGGATTCATTAGTTTGAATAAAGCCTACATTGGAACAAACACTATAATAGCATCCTACTTGATGACTTTATTTTTGACAAAACAAACATAGCCTAATATATATCATTTGAGCAGAAATTGGTGAACAAAAGCTTATTCAATGTGGCAGTAGCATATTTTACATTAAACAGTTAATAATCTATCCAAAACTAGTCAACAAAATGTTGTCTTTCATATTCCGTCTGTAACATAGGCATATCGTTTGTTGTTTTTATGAGCCTATATAAGGGCATAAATTTTAATTTGCAGTTTAATACGTTGCTAATACAAAGACATTTTAACGTTATTTCAACATATTTCAGTCGATTTTCACTCATCTCAGTATAGCAATAGGGTTTGGTAAAAACTGTTCAGTTCATTCATTCACACACAGACGCGATTCATATTTAAACAGTCTTTTTGCGGTTTACATACACTATGATATCGCGATTAGAACAATAATAATAAAGAACTTACTTATCAGATGGATCCGTTGCTCCTCGAAATGAAAAAAAACAGCACATGTTCTGAGGTAAATGTCCCAGGATTACTCCTCACACAGCCTCGCAAGAAGAAATAGTATGCTACATTAATCTGATGATTACATTTGTTGTGTTATCGCGTTTATGAGGGGCGTTGACACTTTGCATGTGTTGCTTCAGATCATTTGCGTTTGTATACCGCGCGCTCTCCGTGGGCGTGTCAGATTAGCAGAATAATGAGCTAAGAGAACGATAATGAGATCGGCTGACACCTCTCTCTTTTTTAATAGATTACATAAACAGAGAATATTTATTTTAGTTTTGAATTAGATATTTTAAAAGTACAAACTTAAATGATTATAAAGATATATTGCTCGTGCTTGTGTGAATAGTATTCGCTGAGCTTTGTTTAAGTTTAGAGACGTGCACCAGAAAAAAAATTTACGGAGACAGAGAGGCAGAAAGCACACCCTGTTTATTTTCTTCATTTTACAAAAGCACACGGTTTTGATGTTAATGTGAGTGTACACAAAAAAAGAAGACCCTCTATAGTTTATAATCATGTATTGATTTTATTTATATGACGTAAAATGACGGAGTATTTTAAGTCTATGTTGCTGCTATGTGGAAAAAAAACGACCCAAGAGAGTTAAAAAGCGTATAAAGGAAATGAGCGCTACACTCACCTAGCGTGGCAAACAGTATAAATTTTCTGTCAGACCCCAACCACTGTTTCTGCTCGGTTTCAAACCGAGGCCTACGATGGCCTTCACCTGTTTTAAAAGTAAGGGTTTTGTAACGAATTGCAGCATTTATATTTAACTTGCCTCCACTTGTTTCCACCCAATTTTGAACTGAGGACCTTTCGCGTGTAAAGCGAACGTGATAACCACTACACTACGGAAACTTGATTTGGAAGGCACCCACCTAGTGTCTTTCGGCATGGCAGTCTGCCTACAGCTCCTTGGTACGATGGCCTTCACCTGTCTTAAAAGTAAGGGTTTTGTAGCGAATTGCAGCATTTATATTTAACATGCCTCCACTTGTTTCCACCCAATTTTGAACTGAGGACCTTTCCCGTGTAAAGCGAACGTGATAACCACTACATTACGGAAACTTGGTTTGGATCTCATTCCCACCTCTTCTAGCGTACACTTGTTCAAAAGCGACTGAAACTATAGACTGCCCAGTGTTTTTAACATGGCAAAAAGATGCTAATTTTGTTGGCAGACCGAACATTTTATATTACTGTACAGGAAACCTCAATGGTCATTTGTTTTATTTTTGTCCTTTTCTAAAAGAGATTAAACAACAAACATCCCTGCAAGTGTACTGACCTGCTCAACAGAAAAAAGCATACGAAATTTTTGCAAAAATCACCAACAGTTTCCGCCCAGTTATGAATTGGGGACTTTTCGCGTGTGAGGCGAACGTGATAACCACTACACTACAAACACGTCTTCAGGTTGCAGACATAAATCTTTAGGTGCACGCTTATTAAAAAGCATATAAAGGAAATGAGCGCTGCACCCACCTAGCGTGCCAAAGAGTTTACATTTTCTGTCAGAATCAAACCACTGTTTCTGCTCGGTTTCAAACCGAGGACCTTTCGCGTGTTAGGCGAATGTGATGACCACTACACTACAGAAACCTATTATTGAGACGGATGTGCTTTTTAGAAGATGGCTCCTTCCCATAATCTGCCCTGCAGGCAGTGTGACAGTCTGTAAATTCCACAAACAACAGAACAGAGGTCATTCGGCACCCACCTAGTGTCAATCGGCATGGCAGTCTGCCTACAGCTCCTTGGTACGATGGCCTTCACCTGTCTCAAAAGTAAGGGTTTTGTAGCGAATTGCAGCATTTATATTTAAAATGCATCCACTTGTTTCCGCCCAGTTTTGAACTGAGGACCTTTCGCGTGTAAAGCAAACGTGATAACCACTACACTTCCGAAACTTGATTTGGACGTCAGTCCCACCGCTTCTAGGGTACGCTTGTTCAAAAGCGACTGAAACTATAGACTGCCCATTGTTTTTAACATGGCAAAAAGCTGCTAATTTTGTTGGCAGACCGAACATTTTATATTACTGTACAGGAAACCTCAATGGTCATTTGTTTTATTTTTGTCCTTTTCTAAGAGATTAAACCACAAACATCCCTGCAAGTGTACTGACCTGCTCAACAGAAAATCGCATACGAAATTTTTGCAAAAATCACCCACAGTTTCTGCCCAGTTTCGAACTGGGGACCTTTCGCGTGTGAGGCAAACGTGATAACCACTACACTACGGAAACAAGTCTTCAGGTTGCAGACATAAATCTTTAGCTGCACGCTTATTAAAAAGCATATAAAGGAAATGAGCGCTGCACCCACCTAGCGTGCCAAAGAGTTTACATTTTCTGTCAGAATCCAACCACTGTTTCTGCTCGGTTTCGAACCGAGGACCTTTCACGTGTCAGGCGAATGTGATGACCACTACACTACAGAAACCTATTATTGAGACGGATGTGCTTTTTAGAAGATGGCTCCTTCCCATAATCTGCTCTGCAAGCAGTGTGACAGTCTGTAAATTCCACAAACAACAGAACAGAGGTCATTCGGCATTGCAGTCTGCCTACAGCTCCTTGGTACGATGGCCTGCACCTGTCTCAAAAGTAAGGGTTTTGTAGCGAATTGCAGCATTTATATTTAACATGCCTCCACTTGTTTCCACCCAATTTTGAACTGAGGACCTTTCGCGTGTAAAGCGAACGTGATAACCACTACACTACGGAAAATTGATTTGGATGTCAGTCCCACCTCTTCTAGGGTACGCTTGTTCAAAAGCGACTGAAACTATAGACTGCCCAGTGTTTTTAACATGGCAAAAAGCTGCTAATTTTGTTGGCAGACCGAACATTTTATATTATTGTACAGGAAACCTCAATGGTCATTTGTTTTATTTTTGTCCTTTTCTAAAGAGATTAAACCACAAACATCCCTGCAAGTGTACTGACCTGCTCAAAAGAAAATCGCATACGAAAGTTTTGCAAAATTCACCCACAGTTTCTGCCCAGTTTCGAACTGGGGCCCTTTCGCTTGTGAGGCGAACGTGATAACCACTACACTACAGAAACCTATTGATGAAGACGTGCTTTTTAGAAGATGGCTCCTTCTCATAATCTGCTCTGCAAGCAGTGTGACAGTCTGTGAATTCCACAAACAACAGAACAGAGGTCATTCGGCATGGCAGTCTGCCTACAACTCCTTGGTACGATGGCCTTCACATGTCTCAAGAGTAAGGGTTTTGTAGCGAATTGCAGCATTTATATTTAAAATGCATCCACTTGTTTCCGCCCAGTTTAGAACTGAGGACCTTTCGCGTGTAAAGCAAACGTGATAACCACTACACTACGGAAACTTGATTTGAACGTCAGTCCCACCTCTTCTATAATCTGCTCTGCAAGCAGTGTGACAGTCTGTAAATTCCACAAACAACAGAACAGAGGTCATTCTGCATGGCAGTCTGCCTACAGCTCCTTGGTACGATGGCCTTCACCTGTCTCTAAAGTAAGGGTTTTGTAGTATTTATATTTAAAATGCATCCACTTGTTTCCGCCCAGTTTTGAACTGAGGACCTTTTGCGTGTAAAGCAAACGTGATAACCACTACACTACGGAAACTTGATTTGGACCGCACCCACCTAGTGTGATTCGGCATGGCAGTCTGCCTACAGCTCCTTGACACGATGGCCTTCACCTGTCTTAAAAGTAAGGGTTTTGTAGCGAATTGCAGCATTTATATTAAACATGCCTCCACTTGTTTCCACCCAATTTTGAACAGAGGACCTTTCGCGTGTAAAGCAAACGTGATAACCACTACACTACGGAAACTTGGTTTGGATCTCATTCCCACCTCTTCTAGCGTACGCTTGTTCAAAAGCGACTGAAACTATAGACTGCCCAGTGTTTTTAACATGGCAAAAAGCTGCTAATTTCGTTGGCAGACCGAACATTTTATATTACTGTACAGGAAACCTCAATGGTCATTTGTTTTATTTTTGTCCTTTTCTAAAGAGATTAAACAACAAACATCCCTGCAAGTGCACTGACCTGCTCAACAGAAAATCGCATACGAACTTTTTGCAAAAATCACCCACAGTTTCCGCCCAGTTTCGAACTGGGGACTTTTCGCGTGTGAGGCGAACGTGATAACCACTACATAACAAACACGTCTTCAGGTTGCAGACATAAATCTTTAGGTGCACGCTTATTAAAAAGCATATAAAGGAAATAAGCGCTGCACCCACCTAGCGTGCCAAAGAGTTTACATTTTCTGTCAGAATCCAACCACTGTTTCTGCTCGGTTTCGAACAGAAACAGAGGACCTTTCGCGTGTTAGGCGAATGTGATGACCACTACACTACAGAAACCTATTGTTGAGAGGGATGTGCTTTTTAGAAGATGGCTCCTTCCCATAATCTGCCCTGCAAGCAGTGTGACAGTCTGTAAATTCCACAAACAACAGAACAGAGGTCATTCGGCACCCACCTAGTGGGTGCTTCTCATTTCTTATTTGTGCATCCTCGTTTCCTTTCCTCGCTTCCTTTCCTAGCGTCTCAGCTCCACCCCCTGTAGGTTTTGAGGGAAGGACGCAAGGAAAGAAAATGAGGACGGAGGAATCGAATGAAAGCTTTTTTTATTCATTGGAATACTTGATCACTCGCGCGTCACTTCATAGCGTCATCAGCAGCGCTCAAAGGATCTGCCCTTATGTTGTTGAAGTTTGTTTATTTAAGAAATTCATAATAAATGATAATAAAGCAAGATACCCTGTTGAAATATGTGTAATGTGTGGTTTATATAAACTGCAAAGGTAAAGTATACATTAAAACAGATTGTGATCGATGTGAAGGGGGAGGAGAATGTATACGCGCGTCACGTTTAGTCGATAAATCTCTTCCGCATAGGATACACCTGTGTATCCTCGCTCATGACTCCTCTGGAAGCCTCCTCACTCCTCGATCCTCGCGGTGCAATTAGAGAATTGAGATGTCCTTCAAGATGGCTGCGCTCGATCGGTTTCCGGGTCATAGGATGGAGGACAGAGGAACGAGGAGACGAGGAGGGATATTGCGAAGCACCCAGTGTCATTCGGCATGGCAGTCTGCCTACAGCTCCTTGATACGATGGCCTTCACCTGTCTTAAAAGTAAGGGTTTTGTAGCGAATTGCAGCATTTATATTTAACATGCCTCCACTTGTTTCCACCCAATTTTGAACAGAGGACCTTTCGCGTGTAAAGCGAACGTGATAACCACTACACTACAGAAAATTGGTTTGGATCTCATTCCCACCTCTTCTAGCGTACGCTTGTTCAAAAGCGACTGAAACTATAGACTGTCCAGTGTTTTTAACATGGCAAAAAGCTGCTAATTTTGTTGGCAGAACGAACATTTTATATTACTGTACAGGAAACCTCAATGGTCATTTGTTTTATTTTTGTCCTTTTCTAAAGAGATTAAACAACAAACATCCCTGCATGTGTACTGACCTGCTCAACAGAAAATCGCATACGAAATTTTTGCTAAAACCACACACAGTTTCCACCCAGTTTCGAACTGGGGACCTTTCGCGTGTGAGGCGAACGTGATAACCACTACACTACGGAAACACATCTTCAGGTGGCAGACATAAATCTTTAGGTGCACGCTTATTAAAAAGCATATAAATGAAAGGAGCGCTGCTACCACCTAGCGTGGCAAAAAGTTTAAATTTTCTGTCAGAATCCAACCACTGTTTCTGCTCGGTTTCGAACAGAGGACCTTTTGCGTGTTAGGTGAACGTGATGACCACTACACTACAGAAACCTATTGATGAGGTGCATGTGATTTTTAGAACATGGCTCCTTCCCATAATCTGCTCTGCAAGCAGTGTGACAGTCTGTGAATTCCACAAACAACAGAACAGAGGTCATTCGGCATGGCAGTCTGCCTACAGCTCCTTGGTACGATGGCCTTCACCTGTCTCAAAAGTAAGGGTTTTGTATCGAATTGCAGCATTTATATTTAACATGCCTCCACTTGTTTCCACCCAGTTTTGAACTGAAGACCTTTGCGTGTAAAGCGAACGTGATATCATGGCATGTGCTTTTTAGAAGATGGCTCCTTCCCATAATCTGCTCTGCAAGCAGTGTGACAGTCTGTGAATTCCACAAACAACAGAACAGATGTCATTCGGCATGGCAGTCTGCCTACAGCTCCTTGGTACGATGGCCTTCACCTGTCTCAAAAGTAAGGGTTTTGTAGCATTTATATTTAAAATGCATCCACTTGTTTCCGCCCAGTTTTGAACTGAGGACATTTTGCGTGTAAAGCAAACGTGATAACCACTACACTACGGAAACTTGATTTGGACGGTACCCACCTAGTGTCATTCGGCATGGCAGTCTGCCTACAGCTCCTTGGTACGATGGCCTTCACCTGTCTTAAAAGTAAGGGTTTTGTAGCGAATTGCAGCATTTATATTTAACATGCCTCCACTTGTTTCCACCCAATTTGGAACTGAGGACCTTTCGCGTGTAAAGCGAACGTGATAACCACTACACTACGGAAACTTGGTTTGGATCTCATTCCCACCTCTTCTAGCGTACGCTTGTTCAAAAGCGAATGAAACTATAGAATGCCCAGTGTTTTTAACATGGCAAAAAGCTGCTAATTTTGTTGGCAGACCGAACATTTTATATTACTGTACAGGAAACCTCAATGTTCATTTGTTTTATTTTTGTCCTTTTCTAAAGAGATTAAACAACAAACATCCCTTCAAGTGTACTGACCTGCTCAACAGAAAATCGCATACGAAATATTTGCTAAAATCACCCACAGTTTCCGCCCAGTTTCGAACTGGGGACTTTTCGCGTGTGAGGCGAACGTGATAACCACTACATAACAAACACGTCTTCAGGTTGCAGACATAAATCTTTAGGTGCACGCTTATTAAAAAGCATATAAAGGAAATAAGCGCTGCACCCACCTAGCGTGCCAAAGAGTTTACATTTTCTGTCAGAATCCAACCACTGTTTCTGCTCGGTTTCGAACCGAGGACCTTTCGCGTGTTAGGCGAATGTGATGACCACTACACTACAGGCACCTATTTTTGAGAGGGATGTGCTTTTTAGAAGATGGCTCCTTCCCATAATCTGCCCTGCAAGCAGTGTGAAAGTCTGTAAATTTCACAAACAACAGAACAGAGGTCATTCGGCACCCACCTAGTGTCATTCGGCATGGCAGTCTGCCTACAGCTCCTTGATACGATGGCCTTCACCTGTCTTAAAAGTAAGGGTTTTGTAACGAATTGCAGCATTTATATTTAACATGCCTCCACTTGTTTCCACCCAATTTTGAACTGAGGACCTTTCGCGTGTAAAGCGAACGTGATAACCACTACACTACGGAAACTTGATTTGGACGGCACCCACCTAGTGTCTTTCGGCATGGCAGTCTGCCTACAGCTCCTTGGTACGATGGCCTTCACCTGTCTCAAAAGTAAGGGTTTTGTAGCATTTATATTTAAAATGCATCCACTTGTTTCCGGCCAGTTCTGAACTGAGGACCTTTTGCGTGTAAAGCAAACGTGATAACCACTACACTACGGAAACTTGATTTGGACGGCACCCACCTAGTGTCATTCGGCATGGCAGTCTGCCTACAGCTCCTTGGTACGATGGCCTTCACCTGTCTTAAAAGTAAGGGTTTTGTAGCGAATTGCAGCATTTATATTTAACATGCCTCCACTTGTTTCCACCCAATTTTGAACTGAGGACCTTTCGCGTGTAAAGCGAACGTGATAACCACTACACTACAGAAAATTGGTTTGGATCTCATTCCCACCTCTTCTAGCGTACGCTTGTTCAAAAGCGACTGAAACTATAGACTGCCCAGTGTTTTTAACATGGCAAAAAGCTGCTAATTTTGTTGGCAGAACGAACATATTATATTACTGTACAGGAAACCTCAATTGTCATTTGTTTTATTTTTGTCCTTTTCTAAAGAGATTAAACAACAAACATCCCTGCAAGTGTACTGACCTGCTCAACAGAAAATCGCATACGAAATTTTTGCGAAAACCACACACAGTTTCCACCCAGTTTCGAACTGGGGACCTTTCGCGTGTGAGGCGAACGTGATAACCACTACACTACGGAAACACATCTTCATGTGGCAGACATAAATCTTTAGGTGCACGCTTATTAAAAAGCATATAAAGGAAAGGAGCGCTGCTACCACCTAGCGTGGCAAAAGGTTTAAATTTTCTGTCAGAATCCAACCACTGTTTCTGCTCGGTTTCGAACAGAGGACCTTTTGCGTGTTAGGCGAACATGATGAACACTACACTACAGAAACCTATTGATGAGGTACATGTGCTTTTTAGAAGATGGCTCCTTCCCATAATCTACTCTGCAAGCAGTGTGACAGTCTGTGAATTCCACAAACAACAGAACAGAGGTCATTCGGCATTGCAGTCTGCCTACAGCTCCTGGGTACGATGGCCTTCACCTGTCTCAAAAGTAAGGGTTTTGTAGCGAATTGCAGCATTTATATTTAACATGCCTCCACTTGTTTCCGCCCAGTTTTGAACTGAGCACCTTTCGCGTGTAAAGTGAACGTGATAACCACTACACTACGGAAAATTGATTTGGATGTCAGTCCCACCTCTTCTAGGGTACGCTTGTTCAAAAGCGACTGAAACTATAGACTGCCCAGTGTTTTTAACATGGCAAAAAGCTGCTAATTTTGTTGGCAGACCGAACATTTTATATTACTGTACAGGAAACCTCAATGGTCATTTGTTTTATTTTTGTCCTTTTCTAAAGAGATTAAACCACAAACATCCCTGCAAGTGTACTGACCTGCTCAACAGAAAATCGCATACGAAGTTTTGCAAAAATCACCCACAGTTTCCGCCCAGTTTCGAACTGGGGCCCTTTCGCGTGTGAGGCGAACGTGATAACCACTACACTACAGAAACCTATTGATGAGGACATGTGCTTTTTAGAAGATGGCTCCTTCCCATAATCTGCTCTGCAAGCAGTGTGACAGTCTGTGAATTCCACAAACAACAGAACAGAGGTCATTCGGCATGGCAGTCTGCCTACAACTCCTTGGTATGATGGCCTTCACATGTCTCAAGAGTAAGGGTTTTGTAGCGAATTGCAGCATTTATATTTAAAATGCATCCACTTGTTTCCGCCCAGTTTAGAACTGAGGACCTTTCGCGTGTAAAGCAAACGTGATAACCACTACACTACAGAAACTTGATTTGCCGTCAGTCCCACCTCTTCTATAATCTGCTCTGCAAGCAGTGTGACAGTCTGTAAATTCCACAAACAACAGAACAGAGGTCATTCTGCATGGCAGTCTGCCTACAGCTCCTTGGTACGATGGCCTTCACCTGTCTCAAAAGTAAGGGTTTTGTAGCATTTATATTTAAAATGCATCCACTTGTTTCCGCCCAGTTTTGAACTGAGGACCTTTTGCGTGTAAAGCAAACGTGATAACCACTACACTACGGAAACTTGATTTGGACCGCACCCACCTAGTGTGATTCGGCATGGCAGTCTGCCTACAGCTCCTTGACACGATGGCCTTCACCTGTCTTTAAAGTAAGGGTTTTGTAGCGAATTGCAGCATTTATATTAAACATGCCTCCACTTGTTTCCACCCAATTTTGAACTGAGGACCTTTCGCGTGTAAAGCAAACGTGATAACCACTACACTATGGAAACTTGGTTCGGATCTCTTTCCCACCTCTTCTAGCGTACGCTTGTTCAAAAGCGACTGAAACTATAGACTGCCCAGTGTTTTTAACATGGCAAAAAGCTGCTAATTTCGTTGGCAGACCGAACATTTTATATTACTGTACAGGAAACCTCAATGGTCATTTGTTTTATTTTTGTCCTTTTCTAAAGAGATTAAACAACAAACATCCCTGCAAGTGCACTGACCTGCTCAACAGAAAATCGCATACGAAATTTTTGCAAAAATCACCCACAGTTTCCGCCCAGTTTCGAACTGGGGACTTTTCGCGTGTGAGGCGAACGTGATAACCACTACATAACAAACACGTCTTCAGGTTGCAGACATAAATCTTTAGGTGCACGCTTATTAAAAAGCATATAAAGGAAATAAGCGCTGCACCCACCTAGCGTGCCAAAGAGTTTTCATTTTCTGTCAGAATCCAACCACTGTTTCTGCTCGGTTTCGAACCGAGGACCTTTCGCGTGTTAGGCGAATGTGATGACCACTACACTACAGAAACCTATTGTTGAGAGTGATGTGCTTTTTAGAAGATGGCTCCTTCCCATAATCTGCCCTGCAAGCAGTGTGACAGTCTGTAAATTCCACAAACAACAGAACAGAGGTCATTCGGCACCCACCTAGTGGGTGCTTCTCATTTCTTATTTGTGCATCCTCGTTTCCTTTCCTCGCTTCCTTTCCTAGCGTCTCAGCTCCACCCCCTGTAGGTTTTGAGGGAAGGACGCAAGGAAAGAAAATGAGGACGGAGGAATCGAATGAAAGCTTTTTTTATTCATTGGAATACTTGATCACTCGCGCGTCACTTCATAGCGTCATCAGCAGCGCTCAAAGGATCTGCCCTTATGTTGTTGAAGTTTGTTTATTTAAGAAATTCATAATAAATGATAATAAAGCAAGATACCCTGTTGAAATATGAGTAATGTGTGGTTTATATAAACTGCAAAGGTAAAGTATACATTAAAACAGATTGTGATCGATGTGAAGGGGGAGGAGAATGTATACGCGCGTCACGTTTAGTCGATAAATCTCTTCCGCATAGGATACACCTGTGTATCCTCGCTCATGACTCCTCTGGAAGCCTCCTCACTCCTCAATCCTCGCCTCCTCGCGGTGCAATTAGAGAATTGAGATGTCCTTCAAGATGGCTGCGCTCGATCGGTTTCCGGGTCATAGGATGGAGGACAGAGGAACGAGGAGACGAGGAGGGATATTGCGAAGCACCCAGTGTCATTCGGCATGGCAGTCTGCCTACAGCTCCTTGATACGATGGCCTTCACCTGTCTTAAAAGTAAGGGTTTTGTAGCGAATTGCAGCATTTATATTTAACATGCCTCCACTTGTTTCCACCCAATTTTGAACTGAGGACCTTTCGCGTGTAAAGCGAACGTGATAACCACTACACTACGGAAACTTGGTCTGGATCTCATTCCCACCTCTTCTAGCGTACGCTTGTTCAAAAGCGACTGAAACTATAGACTGCCCAGTGTTTTTAACATGGCGAAAAGCTGCTAATTTTGTTGGCAGACCGAACATTTTATATTACTGTACAGGAAACCTCAATGGTCATTTGTTTTATTTTTGTCCTTTTCTAAAGAGATTAAACAACAAACTTCCCTGCAAGTGTACTGACCTGCTCAACAGAAAATCGCATACGAAATTTTTGCAAAAATCACCCACAGTTTCCGCCCAGTTTCAAACTGGGGACTTTTCGCGTGGGAGGCGAACGTGATAACCACTACACTACAAACACGTCTTCAGGTTGCAGACCTAAATCTTTAGGCGCACGCTTATTAAAAAGCATATAAAGGAAATGAGCGCTGCACCCACCTAGTGTGGCAAAGAGTTTAAATTTTCTGTCAGAATCCAACCACTGTTTCGGCTCGGTTTCGAACCGAGGACCTTTCGCGTGTCAGGCGAATGTGATAACCACTAAACTACAGAAACATATTTGTGCTTTATAGAAGATGGCTCGTTCCCATAATCTGCCCTGCAAGCAGTGTGACAGTCTGTAAATTCCACAAACAACAGAACAGAGGTCATTCGGCACCCACCTAGTGTCATTCGGCATGGCAGTCTGCCTACAGCTCCTTGTTACGATGGCCTTCACCTGTCTTAAAAGTAAGGGTTTTGAAGTGAATTGCAGCATTTATATTTAACATGCCTCCACTTGTTTCCACCCAATTTTGAACTGAGGACCTTTCGCTTGCAGTTTGCAGACATAAATCTTTAGGTGCACGCTTATTAAAAAGCATATAATGGAAATGAGCGCTGCACCCACCTAGTGTGGCAAACAGTTTAAATTTTCTGTCAGAATCCAACCACTGTTTCTACTCGGTTTCGAACCGAGGACCTTTCGCGTGTTAGGCGAACGTGATGACCACTACACTACAAAACCTATTGATGCGGTGCATATGCTTTTTAGAAGATGGCTCCTTCCCATAATCTGCTCTGCAAGCAGTGTGACAGTCTGTGAATTCCACAAACAACAGAACAGAGGTCATTCGGCATGGCAGTCTGCCTACAGCTCCTGGGTACGATGGCCTTCACCTGTCTTAAATGTAAGGGTTTTGTATCGAATTGCAGCATTTATATTTAACATGCCTCCACTTGTTTCCGCCCAGTTTTGAACTGAAGACCTTTGCGGGTAAAGCGAACGTGATATCATGGCATGTGCTTTTTAGAAGATGGCTCCTTCCCATAATCTACTCTGCAAGCAGTGTGACAGTCTGTGAATTCCACAAACAACAGAACAGATGTCTGCATATAAAGGAATTCCAACCTCTTCTAGCGTACGCTTGTTCAAAAGCGACTGAAACTATAGACTGCCCAGTGTTTTTAAGATGGCAAAAAGCTGCTAATTTTGTTGGCAGACCGAACATTTTATATTACTGTACAGGAAACCTCAATGGTCATTTGTTTTATTTTTGTCCTTTTCTAAAGAGATTTAACAACAAACATCCCTGCAAGTGTACTGACCTGCTCAACAGAAAATCGCATACGAAATTTTTGCAAAAATCACCCACAGTTTCCGCCCAGTTATGAACTGGGGACTTTTCGCGTGTGAGGCGAACGTGATAACCACTACACTACAAACACGTCTTCAGGTTGCAGACATAAATCTTTAGGTGCACGCTTATTAAAAAGCATATAAAGGAAATGAGCGCTGCACCCACCTAGCGTGCCAAAGAGTTTACATTTTCTGTCAGAATCCAACCACTGTTTGGTGCTCGGTTTCGAACCGAGGACCTTTCGCGTGTTAGGCGAATGTGATGACCAATACACTACAGAAACCTATTATTGAGACGGATGTGCTTTTTAGAAGATGGCTCCTTCCCATAATCTGCCCTGCAGGCAGTGTGACAGTCTGTAAATTCCACAAACAACCGAACAGAGGTCATTCGGCACCCACCTAGTGTCATTCGGCATGGCAGTCTGCCTACAGCTCCTTGGTACGATGGCCTTCACCTGTCTCAAAAGTAAGGGTTTTGTAGCGAATTGCAGCATTTATATTTAAAACGCATCCACTTGTTTCCGCCCAGTTTTGAACTGAGGACCTTTCGCGTGTAAAGCAAACGTGATAACCACTACACTTCCGAAACTTGATTTGGACGTCAGTCCCACCGCTTCTGGGGTACGCTTGTTCAAAAGCGACTGAAACTATAGACTGCCCAGTGTTTTTAACATGGCAAAAAGCTGCTAAGTTTGTTGGTAGACCGAACATTTTATATTACTGTACAGGAAACCTCAATGGTCATTTGTTTTATTTTTGTCCTTTTCTAAGAGATTAAACCACAAACATCCCTGCAAGTGTACTGACCTGCTCAACAGAAAATCGCATACGAAATTTTTGCAAAAATCACCCACAGTTTCCGCCCAGTTTCGAACTGGGGACCTTTCGCGTGTGAGGCAAACGTGATAACCACTGCACTACGGAAACAAGTCTTCAGTTTGCAGACATAAATATTTAGGTGCACGCTTATTAAAAAGCATATGATGGAAATGAGCGCTGCACCCACCTAGTGTGGCAAACAGTTTAAATTTTCTGTCAGAATCCAACCACTGTTTCTACTCGGTTTCGAACCGAGGACCTTTCGCGTGTTAGGCGAACGTGATGACCACTACACTACAAAACCTATTGATGCGGTGCATATGCTTTTTAGAAGATGGCTCCTTCCCATAATCTGCTCTGCAAGCAGTGTGACAGTCTGTAAATTCCACAAACAACAGAACAGAGGTCATTCGGCATGGCAGTCTGCCTACAGCTCCTGGGTACGATGGCCTTCACCTGTCTTAAAAGTAAGGGTTTTGTAGCGAATTGCAGCATTTATATTTAACATGCCTCCACTTGTTTCCACCCAATTTTGAACTGAGGACCTTTCGCGTGTAAAGCGAACGTGATAACCACTACACTACAGAAAATTGGTTTGGATCTCATTCCCACCTCTTCTAGCGTACGCTTGTTCAAAAGCGACTGAAACTATAGACTGCCCAGTGTTTTTAACATGGCAAAAAGCTGCTAATTTTGTTGGCAGAACGAACATTTTATATTACTGTACAGGAAACCTCAATGGTCATTTGTTTTATTTTTGTCCTTTTCTAAAGAGATTAAACAACAAACATCCCTGCAAGTGTACTGACCTGCTCAACAGAAAATCGCATACGAAATTTTTGCGAAAACCACACACAGTTTCCGCCCAGTTTCGAACTGGGGAGCTTTCGCGTGTGAGGCGAACGTGATAACCACTACACTACTGAAACACATCTTCAGGTGGCAGACATAAATCTTTAGGTGCACGCTTATTAAAAAGCATATAAAGGAAAGGAGCGCTGCTACCACCTAGCGTGGCAAAAAGTTTAAATTTTCTGTCAGAATCCAACCACTGTTTCTTCTCGGTTTCGAACAGAGGACCTTTTGCGTGTTAGGCGAACGTGATGAACACTACACTACAGAAACCTATTGATGAGGTACATGTGCTTTTTAGAAGATGGCTCCTTCCCATAATCTACTCTGCAAGCAGTGTGACAGTCTGTGAATTCCACAAACAACAGAACAGAGGTCATTCGGCATGGCAGTCTGCCTACAGCTCCTGGGTACGATGGCCTTCACCTGTCTTAAATGTAAGGGTTTTGTATCGAATTGCAGCATTTATATTTAACATGCCTCCACTTGTTTCCGCACAGTTTTGAACTGAAGACCTTTGCGTGTAAAGCGAACGTGATATCATGGCATGTGCTTTTTAGAAGATGGCTCCTTCCCATAATCTACTCTGCAAGCAGTGTGACAGTCTGTGAATTCCACAAACAACAGAACAGAGGTCATTCGGCATGGCAGTCTGCCTACAGCTCCTTGGTACGATGGCCTTCACCTGTCTCAAAAGCAAGGGTTTTGTAGCGAATTGGAGCATTACATTTAAAATGCCTCCACTTGTTTCCGCCAAGTTTTGAACTGAGGACCTTTCGCGTGTAAAGCAAACGTGATAACCACTACACTACGGAAACTTGATTTAGACTTCAGTCCCACCACTTCTAGGGTACGCTTGTTCAAAAGCGACTGAAACTATAGACTGCCCGGTGTTTTTAACATGGCAAAAAGCTGCTAATTTTGTTGGCAGACCGAACATTTTATATTACTTCACAGGAAACCTCAATGGTCATTTGTTTTATTTTTGTCCTTTTTTAAAGAGATTAAACCACAAACATCCCTGCAAGTGTACTGACCTGCTCAACAGAAAATCGCATACGAAATTTTTGCAAAAAACACCCACAGTTTCCGCCCAGTTTCGAACTGGGGACCTTTCGCGTGTGAGGCAAACGTGATAACCACTACACTATGGAAACAAGTCTTCAGGTTGCAGACATAAATCTTTAGGTGCACCCTTATTAAAAAGCATATAAAGGAAATGAGCGCTGCACCCACCTAGTGTGGCAAACAGTTAAAATTTTCTGTCAGAATCCAACCACTGTTTCTGCTCGGTTTCGAACCGAGGACCTTTCGCGTGTTAGGCGAACGTGATGACCACTACACTACAGAAACCTATTGATGAGGTGCATGTGATTTTTAGAAGATGGCTCCTTCCCATAATCTGCTCTGCAAGCAGTGTGACAGTCTGTGAATTCCACAAACAACAGAACAGAGGTAATTCGGCATGGCAGTCTGCCTACAGCTCCTTGGTACGATGGCCTTCACCTGTCTCAAAAGTAAGGGTTTTGTAGCGAATTGGAGCATTAAATTTAAAATGCCTCCACTTGTTTCCGCCCAGTATTGAACTGATGACCTTTCGCGAGTAAAGCGAACGTGATAACCACTACACTACGGAAACTTGATTTGGACGGTACCCACCTAGTGTCATTCGGCATGGCAGTCTGCCTACAGCTCCTTGATACGATGGCCTTCACCTGTCTTAAAAGTAAGGGTTTTGTAGCGAATTGCAGCATTTGTATTTAACATACCTCCACTTGTTTCCACCCAATTTTGTACTGAGGACCTTTCACGTGTAAAGCAAACGTGATAACCACTACACTACGGAAACTTGGTTTGGATCTCATTCCAACCTCTTCTAGCGTACGCTTGTTCAAAAGCGACTGAAACTATAGACTGCCCAGTGTTTTTAACATGGCAAAAAGCTGCTAATTTTGTTGGCAGACCGAACATTTTATATTACTGTACAGGAAACCTCAATGGTCATTTGTTTTCTTTTTGTCCTTTTCTAAAGAGATTAAACCACAAACATCCCTGCAAGTGTACTGACCTGCTCAACAGAAAATCGCATACGAAATTTTTGCAAAAACCACCCTTAGTTTCCGCCCAGTTTCGAACTGGGGACCTTTCGCGTGTGAGGCGAACGTGATAACCACTACACTACGGAAACATGTCTTCATGTTGCAGACATAAATCTTTAGGTGCACGCTTATTAAAAAGCATATAAAGGAAATGAGCGCTGCTACCACTTAGCGTGGCAAACAGTTTAAATATTCTGTCAGAATCCAACCACTGTTTCTGCTCGGTTTCGAACAGAGGACCTTTCGCGTGTTAGGCAAACATGATGAACACTACACTACAGAAACCTATTGATGAGGCACATGTGCTTTTTAGAAGATGGGTCCTTCCCATAATCTACTCTGCAAGCAGTGTGACAGTCTGTGAATTCCACAAACAACAGAACAGAGGTCATTCGGCATGGCAGTCTGCCTACAGCTCCTTGGTACGATGGCCTTCACCTGTCTCAAAAGCAAGGGTTTTGTAGCGAATTGGAGCATTACATTTAAAATGCCTCCACTTGTTTCCGCCCAGTTTTGAACTGAGGACCTTTCGCGTGTAAAGCAAACGTGATAACCACTACACTACTGAAACTTGATTTGGACGTCAGTCCCACCACTTCTAGGGTACGCTTGTTCAAAAGCGACTGAAACTATAGACTGCCCAGTGTTTTTAACATGGCAAAATGCTGCTAATTTTGTTGGCAGACCGAACATTTTATATTACTGTACAGGAAACCTCAATGGTCATTTGTTTTATTTTTGTCCTTTTCTAAAGAGATTAAACCATAAACATCCCTGCAAGTGTACTGACCTGCTCAACAGAAAATTGCATACGAAATTTTTGCAAAAACCACCCACAGTTTCCACCCAGTTTCGAACTGGGGACTTATCGCGTGTGAGGCAAACGTGATAACCACTACACTACAAACACGTCTTCAGGTTGCAGACATTAATCTTTAGGTGCACGCTTATTAAAAAGCATATAAAGGAAATGAGCGCTGCACCCACCTAGCGTGGCAAAGAGTTTAAGTTTTCTGTCAGAATCCAACCACTGTTTCTGCTCGGTTTTGAACCGAGGACCTTTCGCGTGTGAGGCGAACGTGACGACCACTACACTACAGAAACCTATTGATGGAGCATGTGCTTTTTACAAGATCCCTCCTTCCCATAATCTGCTCTGCAAGCAGTGTGACAGTTTGTAAATTCCACAAACAACAGAACAGAGGTTATTCGGCATGGCAATCTGCCTACAGCTCCTTGGTACGATGGCCTTCACAAGGGTTTTGTAGCGATTTGCAGCATTTATATTTAACATGCATCCACTTGTTTCCACCCAGTTTTGAACTGAGGACCTGTCGCGTGTAAAGCGAACGTGATAACCACTACACTACGGAAACTTGATTTGGACGTCAGTCCCACCTCCTCTAGGGTACGCTTGTTCAAAAACGACTGAAACTATAGACTGCCCAGTGTTTTAAACATGGCAAAAAGCTGCTAATTTTGTTGGCAGACCAAACATTTTTTATTACTGTGCAGGAAACCTCAACGGTCATTTGTATTATTTTTTACAGAAAATGTGCCTGCATCCCTGCAAGTGTACTGACCTGCTCAACAGAAAATCGCATAAGAAATTTTTGCGAAAACCACCCACAGTTTACACCCAGCTTCGAACTGGGGACCTTTCACGTGTGAGGCGAACGTGATAACCACTACACTACGGAAACACGTCTTCAGGTGGCAGACATAAATCCTTAGGTGCACGCTTATTAAAAAGCATATAAAGGAAATGAGCGCTGCTACCACCTAGCGTGGCAAACAGTTTAAATTTTCTGTCAGAATCCAACCACTGTTTCTGCTCGGTTTCGAACAGAGGACCTTTCGCGTGTTAGGCAAACGTGATGAACACTACACTACAGAAACCTATTGATGACGCACATGTGCTTTTTAGAAGATGGCTCCTTCCCATAATCTACTCTGCAAGCAGTGTGACAGTCTGTGAATTCCACAAACAACAGAACAGAGGTCATTCGGCATGGCAGTCTGCCTACAGCTCCTGGGTACGATGGCCTTCACCTGTCTTAAAAGTAAGGGTTTTGTATCGAATTGCAGCATTTATATTTAACATGCCTCCACTTGTTTCCACCCAGTTTTGAACTGAAGACCTTTGCGTGTAAAGCGAACGTGATATCATGGCATGTGCTTTTTAGAAGATGGCTCCTTCCCATAATCTGCTCTGCAGGCAGTGTGACAGTCTGTAAATTCCACAAACAACAGAACAGAGGTCATTCTGCATGGCAGTCTGCCTACAGCTCCTTGGTATGATGGCCTTCACCTGTCTCAAAAGTCATACCGATCTTTATGGGAGCTCCCTGGGCACAGCGCTATGGAGGGCCAGGATCGGAGTTGGGCTTGCACGATTGGAAGGCGCAGACGGAATATCTGGCCGGATAACAGGGACTGAGTGCATCACAGAAAGTACAGTTTGTGTTGGGGTCTTTGGAAGGAGAAGCCAAAAGAGAAGTTCTTGCTGCATCAGAAGCCACACGGGCTACCGCGAAAACTATCTTCGATTTCCTGTCAGGATTATATGGAGACTCTACCCCGGTGGCCACTCTTCGTGCCCAGTTCTTTAACTATCAACAGGGGCCTAAGCAGACTCTTCGGGCATACTCCTTGAAATTGTGAGAGCAGTTTGGCCGGCTGTTGGGTGAACTTCGTCGGGGTCGAGTCGAGGGCGGATCGATGGTGAGAGAGAGGTCGTATTCGGAGAAGGGGCGAGCTCCTGTGCGCCGCCCCCTACGTCCTGTGGGCCCCCGGTTCCAGTGGGATGACCAGGGAAGGCCCATCTGTATTAATTGTGGAGACCCGGGACACATCAGTCGTCAGTGTGGGCTCCGTCGGGGTTCTCAAGGGGGTTTTTAGTACCACCGGCTACTGTGGGTCAAGTGGCCGGGACCCCTTTGTGTGACCCTCCTTCTGTTCCTGTTTTACGAGACGACAGGGTTGGGCGCTGTACCACCGTGGAGGTTCAAGCTAACGGAGTCACGATAGATTGTCTGGTCGATACAGGTTCTCAAGTTACGTTATTTTCGGAGAGCCTGGCCCAGGAGTTGGTTGCAGATCATCGGCTCCAAGCAGTGGACGCTTCTAGTCTGACTTTACGGGGGCAAATGGTCTGGACATCCCTTACACTGGGTACATAGTGGTAGACTTTCTGGTCCAAGGGGTTCCCGTCCAACAGAAAGGGGTCGTTATCGTCCGAGATCATTGCTTGGGCATTCATCGAGCACTCCTAGGGATGAACGTTATACTGGATTGCTCGGAGGAATTGTTTCTGGGACGGCCAGCTCGGACTTCTCTGTCATCGGCGAAGCAGGACAGGGACCGGATTCTGGCCGATTGCCGAAGAGTGCACGTGGCTAGTCAAGTGAAGGAGAGAGAAGGCATCGGTCGAGTAGCCTGTCGGTACGCTTTGTCTGTCCCAGCCCAGAGCGAGACCGTGCTTTGGGTCCGAGTACCTGCAGGACCCTGTGGGACGGGTACCTGTGTCCTGGTAGAGCCCCATGAGGACTGTCAACCCATTGAAGTGGCTCACGGGCTGACGGCCATCCACCGTGGGCGAGTCTCAGTAAAGGTGCGGAATGCCAATCCCTACTCCGTGCTCCTTCGTCGACACCAACGTCTGGTTCGAGTTTCCTCGGTACGCTCTGCCCAGGTTCACAAGCATCAGTATGTCTGCTTCAGGCAGGTGAGCTCTGCGGTGGTGGAAGTCGCCGTCCGCCCAGTTGAGGCAGAACCAGGCTCTGTGGGAGGAGGGGTGCCGACCCATTTGATGGGAGAGTCCCTGAAGGGTGAAAATCTGGAGGAGGAACAGGTGTTACAGCTCCAGGAGCTCTTGAGAAAATGGCAACATGTGTTCTCGACCCACGAAGAAGACTATGGCTGCACAGGGGTAGTGAGGCATCAAATACCTACCGGTGAGGCGATGCCTAGCCAAGAGCGGTATCGTCCGGTGCCACCCACCCTCTATGCCGAGGTCCGCGCCCTGTTGAAAGTGATGCTGGAGGGAGGAATTGTTCGAGAGAGCAGTAGTCCGTGGGCGGCGCCAATTGTTCTGGTTCAGAAGAAAACGGGAGCTTGGAGGTTCTGCGTTGACTACCGCAAACTCAACAGTGTAACGAAGAAAGATACATTCCCGTTGCCACGGATTGAAGACTCACTCACCTGTCTCACACAAGCGGCGTGGTACTCCACATTGGACCTGGCGAGTGGATACTGGCAGGTGCAGGTAGACGACCGAGATAGAGAGAAGACAGCCTTCACCACCCCGTTTGGGTTATTTGAATGGGACCGGATGCGGTTCGGCCTGTGCAATGCTCCTGCGACCTTTCAGCGCTTGATGCAGCACTGTCTAGGGGGACAACTGGTCGACTCAACGCCGGTATACCTGGACGATGTGATCGTCTTCTCCCCTGACTTCCGCACTCACCTGCACCATCTAGGTGGGAGGAGGACCACCTAGGCAGGAGGAGGAACACAGGAAGTGTTCAGGGCCATGGAGAAATATGGGCTAAAGCTTAGGCCAGACAAATGCCAGTTATTGCGGAAGGAGGTACAGTTCTTGGGACATCGTGTCAGTGCTGCAGGGATATCCCCCGACCCGGAGAAGGTGGCGGCTGTCCAAGGGTGGGAGCCACCCCGGGCAGTGAGACAGGTGCGGTCGTTCCTGGGGTTCGTGGGATTTTGTCGACGCTTTATAAAAGGATTATCTGGGCTTGCTAGGCCATTGAACCAACTCCTTGCTGGTTCCGGACGTGCCCGTGGCAAAGGCTCCCCGTCAGTGCATTGGGATTCCACCTGTGAGACCACCTTCCAGAACCTCAAGCAGGAACTTCTGAGGGCCCCTATCTTGGCCTACGCAGACTTCACCCAGCCGTTCCTTCTGTACACTGACGCCAGCAATGCAGGTTTGGGAGCCGTGTTGGCCCAAGAGCACCAAGGAGTGGAGAGAGTGATTGCATACGCAAGTCAAAGTTTACATCCCGCAGAGCGGAACGCGGCAAATTACAGTTCCTTCAAAATCGAACTACTGGCAATGAAGTGGGCCATGACGGAGAAGTTCAAAGATTACCTGTTGGGAGCCAAGGTGACGGTGATTACGGATAATAATCCATTAGTACACTTGCAGACCGCCAAGTTGGGGGCAGTAGAACAGCGTTGGGTGGCACAACTAGCAAATTATGATTAACAGCTTAAATACCGACCCGGCAGAGAACACGTAAATGCGGACGCCCTGTCCAGACTCCCAGTCATCAGGAGGGACAACCAAACACCCCTTTGTACCCCTGGCCCTGAAGACGAGTTGCTGATGGCAATGGTGGAAGCTCCCGGGACCCTGAGGGCTGTTCCGTCTAGTTGGGGGTGGGACCCTGGGCGGTGGAGGAGGCTGCAGCTGGGAGATGCAGACCTGTGTCAGGTTACGTTGTACCTTAGACAGGGATACATGCCGAGAGCAGAGGAAAGCGGGCTCAGACGGTGGGAGTACAACATCTCCTAAGGCAGTGGAAGAGGCTGCGACTTAGAGAAGGGGTAATCTGCCGTTCGATGCAAGATCCCCGAACACAGGAGACAGTACACCAGGTGGTGGTATCGGAGGGCCAAGTCTCGGAGCTATTGACTGCATTCCACACCCATACTGGCCATCAGGGCCAAGAGAAGACGCTGTCTCTGCTGAGGAGGTATTTCTACTGGCCTAGGATGGAAAAGAAAGTTGAGGAGTTCGTTCAGAGTTGTCCACTGTGTACGTTGTTCAAACGCAGGAAGGAAGTCCGAGCCCCATTGGTCCCCCTGTGGCCCAAAGCACCTCTGCACATCATAGGAATCGATTTCCTGACTTTAGGTCGGCCGACGGATCGATTTCAAAATATCCTGGTGATGACTGACCTATTAACTAAATACGCCTAGCCCATCCCCACTGTAGATCAGACGACAGTTACCACAGCCAGCGCCCTTTGGAGGGCAGTGATACAACCTTTTGGCTCCCCAGAGACCCTACACTCAGACCAAGGTTCAAATTTTGAGTCCCGAGTGATCCAAGAGCTGAGCCACCTTTATGGGTGCCGGAAGACCCATACGACCTCATACCATCCTCAGGGTAACGGGGGTGCGAAAGGTTGAACCAGACCCTGTTGGGGTTATTGGGGACCCTAGAGAGTGAACAACAGGGCCAATGGGCCGAGAGTCTCCCCTCTCTGTTGCAAGCCTATAACAATAGTGTGCACAGTATCACCGGGTATGCTCCTTCCTACCTTATGTTTGGGCGCCATCTCCGCTTACCTGTGGACTTGCTCCTGGGGACCGAGGCTGCAGAAAGAGGGTATAGTACCACTGACTGGGTGAATCGGCACCACCACCAACTGCTCGATGCCTACCGACGAGTCTCAGATCATCTGAGTGCAGCAGCCGCCAAGAACAAGCGGCTATACGACCGGACTGCCCGAGAGGCCCCTTTGTTACCAGGGGAGCGAGTGCTGGTAAGGGACAACCGGCGCTCAGGGAAGGGGAAGCTCCGCGATCGCTGGGAGTCGACGCCATATGTGGTGGAACGACGACAAGGGCCTGATGCTCCAGTTTACTCTGTACGACCCGAGGGGAAACCAGGACCGATACGGGTGCTCCATCGAAACTTGCTCCGTCCATGTCCGAACTATTCGCAGCTAGCGGCCGAGGCCCCAAGTGCGCCACCCGCCCCAGAGGTACTCATGGTAGGGTGGTCTGTGGTCCCGAGGGACCCTGAAGTTGAAGCAAGAGTGGCTCCGCCCTCGCCACCCCGACGGTCTCAGCGGGACACCCGAGGACAGCCTCCTGAGAGGTATGGCGAATGGAATTGAAGAACACCGGTTCTCGGGACTAGAACCGATTGGCGGGGGGGATGTCACGGGTGACAAAAACGCGTAGTGAGCGGAACCCTCTTGGTGAGTCACGAGTTTCTCGAGGGAACGATTTGTTTGCGACACATCCCACTCCAGTTCCAGGTGTGGCAGAAACATTGCCCGGCCTGATTAGCGCTAATGCACTGCAGGTGCAAGAGAGAGAGGAGCGGCGTTCACACAGGTGTCCGGCTTCACAAGCCAAAGATAAAAGGGCTATCCAGAGAGGTTTCGGGGAACGGGACGTGGATGTGGTCTGTTTTGTTTTTGGAGCAGTTTGGGGCTCAAGCTTTACTCGGGGAAGTTGTCTGGATGTGGGGAAGAGAGAAAGATAAGTGAATTGATTTCATCTTATGAACATTCGAAAAGCTTGAAGAGGATGCAGTGAATGTAAATCTGACTGTTGGGGAAGCTATGTGTTTCAGAGTGTGTTGAGGAGGAACTGAGGATTAAATATCCCCCACGGGAGTGTAACGAATGGATTGAGGCCTCTGATCAGCCCTATCGTGTGAGTGAATTGCAGTGTTTTTGCCTTATTTATATACATTGATTCATGGCTGTGGATTTGAAGTGAACACGAGTGTGGTGTGCTTTTACTGAGAAGCGGCCCAAACCCCTGCTTACACGTTTGTGAAAAGTTATTATATCTGCTCTCCATCAGAAGCCCAGAGTGATACAGCTGAGTTTGGAAGTATGCAGTATCGCTGGTGAAGTAAGCTTTTAAATCACTGTCTCACTACTTTGCACTGACGAACAGTATCCTATGTTGAGAAGAATCCTTTACCTTCCTACTTACCATCTGAGTCTGGAAGTATGCAGTATCGCTCGTGAAGTAATTTTTTTAAATCATTGTTTCACTACTGTGTACTGACGAAAGTATTCTATACTGAGAAGAATCCTTACCTTCCTACTTAACGTCTGAGTCTGGAAGTATGCAGCATCGCTGGTGAAGTAAGCTTTTAAACCACTGTCTCACTACTGTGCACCGACGAAAGTGTTCTAAACTTTGAAAAATCCTTATCTTCCTACTTACGGTCTGAGTCTAGAAGTATGCAGCATCGCTGGTGAAGAAAGCTTTTAAGTCACTGTTTCACTACTGTGCACTGCTGAAAGTATCTTATACTGAGAAGAATCCTTACCTTCCTACTTACTGTCTGAGTCTAGAAGTATGCAGCATGGCTGGTGAAGTAAGCTTTTAAACCACCGTCTCCCACTACTGTGCACTGACGAAAGTTTCATGTACTGAGAAGAATTCTTATCTTCCTACTTACCGTCTGAGTCTAGAAGTATGCAGCATTGCTGGTGAAGTAAGCTTTTAAATCACTGTCTCACTACTGTGCACTGACGACAGTATCCTATACTGAGAAGAATCCTTACCTTCCTACTTACCGCCTGAGTCTAGAAGTATGCAGCATCGCTGGTGAAGTAAGCTTTTAAAATCATTGTTTCACTACTGTGCACTGACTTAAGTCTTCTATACTGAGAAAAATCCTTATCTTCCTACTTACTGTCTGAGTCTAGAAGTATGCAGCATTGCTGGTGAAGTAAGCTTTTAAACCACCGTCTCCCACTACTGTGCACTGACGAAAGTATCTTGTACTGAGAAGAATTCTTACCTTCCTACTTACCGTCTGAGTCTAGAAGTATGCAGTATTGCTGGTGAAGTAAGCTTTTAAATCACTGTCTCACTACTGTGCACTGACAAAAGTATCCTATACTGAGAAGAATTCTTACCTTCCTACTTACCGCCTGAGTCTAGAAGTATGCAGCATCGCTGGTGAAGTAAGCTTTTCAATCACTGTCTCACTACTGTGCACTGACGAAAGTATGCTATACTGAGAAGAATCCTTACCTTCCTACTTACCGTCTGAGTCTGGAAGTATGCAGCATCGCTGGTGAAGTAAGCCTTTGAATCATTGTCCCACTACTGTGCACTGACAAAAGGATTCTGTATTGAGAAGAACTCTTACCTTCTTACTTACCGTTTGAGTCCTGAAGTGAGCCGTATCCTTGGTGAAGTTGTCACAAGGTGACGAACTAGAGACGGAACTACACAGCCCACGGGGGGATGTTTCTGCCCGGAGCGGTTTCAACTGAACACCAAGCCGGCCTCAGATGCGTCGCTACCATAGGAACAGCAGCCGCTGATGGCAAAGTGACAGAAGGTGCGGCGCATTAAGTGACTGTGTGACGATTGGGACATGACGCTTTTAGGAACAGACAAAAGCAAAACTTTGAGAGACTGAGTGGGTTGGGTGGGATTGCTGCGGCGTTCAAACTTTTCTTCTTGCTGAGAGATTGAGAGATTTCTGTGGGACAAATCGGCTGGCGAGATCGATCCGTGGGAAGGGAATCCGCTACGAAGAACTGGGTGACGGAGAACAGAGAGGCAGAGGGCGAAGTCATCTATGAAGTATTATCGAGTCCACTTACTGGGGTGAAGATAAGTACCAACCTTCTACTGGCTGTATTATATGTGGGTTATACACGAAAAGATTATATATGAGGAGAAATGACATAAAAAACGGAGTCCAGATGTCTGAATGAGAAGACAGCTGTTAGGATTTGTGATTGCAGTCGCTGAATTCTTCCGTCTAATTACCCCCGCTGTCCAGAGCGAGGAGGTTGGCCGTGACCTTAAATTTCACGGAGTGGATGAGAGTGACGTGAGTTAATGCTGTGTCCCACTGTGTGTGGTTGAAGTGGAGTTATTGAATGCTTACTGTACAGAATTCTGTCACATGTCCATCGGTCTTGCCTTGTGTTACAGTCGGGAGTTTTCTGAGGAAGAGATTAAGTGAAAACGGACTTTAAGCCTGCTGTATTCTGATTCATCATTGATGCTGTTCTGGAGAACGGGGAAAATCCAGTTACCTGCTGTTCTGAGTGTTGAATATCCAAAGCCTGTTGTATTCTGATTCATCATTGATGCTGTTCTGGAGAACGGGGAAAATCCAGTTACCTGCTGTTCTGAGTGTTGAATATCCAAAGCCTGTTGTATTCTGATTCATCATTGATGCTGTTCTGGAGGACGGGGAAAATCCAGTTACCTGCTGTTCTGAGTGCGTCCCATCTGAAGCCCGCTGCATTTGTCTCATCGTTGCTGTTGTGGAGAACGGAGGAAACCTCAGGTACCCGTTGTTCTGAGTGTTGTGTATCTAAATCCTGTTGTACTCTGCTTCATTATTGATGCTGTTCTGGGGGACGGAGAAAATCCAGTTACCTGCTGTTCGGAGTGTGTTCCATCTGAGGCCGGTGCATTCTCGTCTCATCCTCGCTGTTCTTGGGAGTGGGAATAAACCCAGTTACCTGCTGCCCAGTCGACGCCCTTCACAGCCCCAAGCCTTCTGCACCGACGTATTGGGAAGACCAAACGTACGTGGAGTACCTACTTGCTGTCCAGTCGATGCTCCTTCACAGCCGTAAGCTTTCTGCACCTGTTGAACTAAGAAGAACCAACTGTATTGAGAGGATTTACCTGCTGCCAGTCGACGCTCCTTCACAGCCCTAAGCCTACTGCACCGACGTATTGGGAAGACCAAACGTATGTGGAGTACCTACTTGCTGTCCAGTCGACGCTCCTTCACAGCCGTAAGCTTCCTACACCTGTTGGACATGAGAAGAATCAACCGTACTGAGAGTAAGCCTTTGGCACCCTAGAGACTGAGAAGAGTCAACCGTACTGAGAGTAAGCCTTTGGCACCTGAGAGACTGAGAAGAGTCAACCGTACTGAGAGTAAGCCTTTGGCACCTGAGAGAATCAGAAGAGTCAACCGTACTGAGAGTAAGCCTTTGGCACCTGAGAGACTGAGAAGAGTTCACCGTACGGAGAATAAGCCTTTGGCACCTGAGAGACTGAGAAGAGTCAACCGTACTGAGAGTAAGCCTTTGGCACCTGAGAAACTGAGAAGAGTCAACCGTACTGAGAGTAAGCCTTTGGCACCTGAGAGACTGAGAAGAGTCAACCGTACTGAGAGTAAGCCTTTGGCACCTGAGAGACTGAGAAGAGTCAACCGTACTGAGAGTAAGCCTTTGGCACCTGAATGTATCGAATAGAATCGAATGTAGTTCTTTAATGAGAACTAGTAATGTAGCTAGTTTTATTTAAGTTACTTATAAGCCATAAGCAATCGTCGATTAAAAGAGTATTTGGGGATTGCAGTTTGCTGTTTGACTTATCAATTTGTGTCGATAAAGTATAATAGGGTGAATCATGTATATAGTGCTTGCATAGTGCATATACTTGTAGCTGTTATGTATCTTTGGAAGTCCTTGAAATTAATAGGTTTCAAAGCGCAGCGCAGCGTTCCGCGTCCTGTCTAAAAGGTGCTTCAGTCCTAGGCGCGCGCAAGTACACGAACCCCAACCCCCCCTGTTTGTAGATAGATAGATAGCCTATATATACACACACACAAACATATACACAAAAAAAGTGTACATGCAGACCCGCTAACAACATGTCTATAATTAACTAAGAATGTGAATTATAAAAAACATGAATTATAGAAAGCATGAAAGGCCCAGTTCCTCATTAAGGCCATTTGGTTCTACTGTGTTAAGAGTGAAAATCCAGAAAGCGTCCCATTGTAGTAGGGACTTCACTATGTCACCTCCTCGCTGGGAGGGTAGAATTTTTTCAATACCCAAAAATTTTAAGGACGCACTGGAACCATGATTAGCTTGTACATAATGCCTCGCAATTTCATAGTCCATATTTCTGTTACGAATTGCTGCTTTGTGTTCTGCAGCCAGTAGCACCTCAATGCAGTACATGAGATCCACGGGGAGGAGTCGGATCAAGATCCAAGGGGTGGAGATGGGTAGGATTAGGGTTGGGTTTAGGGATTAGGGGTGTGTTTAGGGATCAGGGGGCGGAGTTGGCTAGGTTTAGGTGTATGTAAGGTGGGAGGAGTGGATCCGACTCCTCCCCGTGGATTTCATGTTCCGCAGTGAGAACAATCTCCCGGCAGCCCTGAAACACACACACACATCCCTCAGAGCACTGACCCGTGGTGTTGGTCATGTCATGTCAGATACCTGAGTGTAGAGACCTGCACTTCTGCGAGACTACCCCGGGACCCAGCGCAACCGAGTGCGGCGCGGGACAATATTTGATGGGTGAATGCGGGTGCGGGCGGCAAGATATTATTGTGTGCGGGTTGCGGGAAAATAAAATTATTTGTGGGAAATATAGAACAAAATAAAATAACTAGAAACAAATAAACCGTTATTTATCTAATGCACAACCAACAAGGATAACTAAACTAAAAACGATTTACAGGCACATGGTCGGAAGCTAACTCTCGCGTGGTTCATAGGCGCAGAACAGCCAAGCCTACCACACAGAGGCAAAATGTCTGCACCGCATGACACACGCCATGTACTTTGCATTCCAGCTTCCAGCGCACCATCGGAGAGGGCTTTCAGTATTTGCGGTCGCATACTGGAGCAGAGACGGATTAATCTGAAGCCCTCATCAGTGAACGACATGCTATTCCTGCATGGGCACATTAAGTAGTCATACAGTTTTTTTTTAATTGTTTTAGTTAATTCAGTTTTTTTTTTTTTTTTAGCTAAATATTTAAAATTGGTATATTTTGTTATTGAGGAATAAGGATAGTTTTTGTTTAATGTTTGAAGGAATTGCTAAAAGCAAAGGCGGCATTCTTAAGCAGTATTAGGCCCTATATATAGGCTACTTTTGAACATGAAAGAAATCCAGGTTTATTATTATTATATAATTTATTAGGCTATACTATAATCATTATGGTATATTTTTATTTATGTACATTTCTTACTTTTTTACTGTATTTATTTGTTCTATGTTCCTTGTTCATGTTCATCCATTGAATTAAACGCAAATAAAACGAAACATTTGTTTATTTTCCGTTTATTTTTTATTTTATTTTTTATATTCAACAGGGGAGCAAGTGAAAAAAATCACAGAGTAGCAGGCAGAATATGCAATGTATTTAAAAAAAAAAGTACTTATACGTTTACCCGCGGGATTTTGCGGGCGGGAGCGGGACGAAACTTGATTGTTGGGGGCGGCAGCGGGAGAAAACAACATATATTTTTGCAGGAACGGGATAAAATCCGTCCCGCGCAGGTCTCTACCATGTCAGATAAATGAGTGAGTGTGTGTGTGTGAGTGAGCATTGACCCGTGGTGTTGGTCATGTCATGTCAGATATATGAGCGTGTGTGTGAGTGAGCACTGACCCGTGGTGTTGGCGTGTGTCTGTACGAACAGCGCGTTCTTGCTCAGCCCCCCGCACAGGAAGAGGGTTGTGATGTCATATCCTGCCTCTTTCATGGCATCTAGGATGTGTCTGGTGCCAAGCTTCATACAACAGAGACACACAATCACATTAACACTGTAATACTGAACACTTAGAACACTTTAGTGTGTGAGTGAGAGTGTTTTTGTGTGTGTGTATGTGAGAGAGAGTGTGTGTGTGTGTGGTGTGTGTCTTACAGCGATGGCCTGAAGAGTTGCTAGATACAGCAGAGCTAAATCATCCAGTGTCTGTGATAAAGTGAGTCCCACAACCTGCACACACCAGCAGTGACATCATCAATCAACTCTCCACCACTGCAAACATTAGTTATAAAAGCTAAAACTATCTGATGTGTCTTTTTTCTTAATGGTTAAAAATAAGAAATTATATTAAACGTAAAGAAAATCTTTCTTTCTAGAACGTAAAGAAAAAAGTACTTTCTAGGGCTATTAACATTATTTTCATGACATTAAGCAAATGTCCCTGTTAAATCCACATTTATGTCCTCTGAAATAAAGGAAAAAAGCCCAAAAATATAATAAAAAAAAAAGATTGTCATTACTATAAATGTTAATTTGGAGTTCATTCTCAATATTCTCATTCTAGCAGCACCATAGCAACTGCCTACCAACTACACTAACAACCCTAGCAACCACCCACAACATCCGAACAACTGCCTGGTGCCAAATTTTGCCGCAGTAAGCACCACTCACATATTCTGCAGAAAATGTACGTCCAGTTATCAGTTTTATTAATAAATAATAAAAAAATAAATTAAATTAAAGGCAGTACAATGAAAACTATTATATTTTTTCATCAGCACTGTAACAAGCACAGCGTTCCTCACCGATCCCCGTGATGTCTGGTCGGCCAGAGGAGAGCGGTTGCCGTGGAAATCAGGCCAGATGTGCAGGCCGGCCGTCAGCTGCTCCAGCTGTGCTGCGTCTCCAGACATGTGCTCCAGATGGAGGTTCAGGCAGGAGTAAACGTGTTTCCCACTGCAGAGAAAAGCTCAGCGATCAGACTGAGTGAGAACAGAAACGCATCAGAGCGACTGATGCTCACCTCTTCTCCGCCTGCTCTTTCAGCTGCCTGGAAGCGGCGTGTCCGTTCACCACATGGTCCACCTGAAAGCACATGACATCGCTCTAATTAAGATATTCATATATTTTCATGTAAACCATCTGTATATATAGCGTATTATGTGTTTATTGTAACGTTTGTCACAATGTCCTGTAGTACAGTGATGACTGTCTGGAACCAAGCAGCCAAACTACCAACCAACCAATAAACTAAAAAAACAACAGCCAACCAATCAACTACACCAACCAATCAGACCAAACAACCAATTTAAAATATCAACCAAACAACCAACCTAACGACCAACAAAACCAACCAATCAATCAAACTACCAAGGAAACAACCAACCAAAAACCAAGAAAATAACCAAACAAACAACCAACCAACCAAGAAACCAACTAATAAACCAAACAACCAAGAAAACCACCAACCAAGTAAAAAAACGATCAATCAACCAACAAACCAATAAAGACAACAACCAATCAACCAACCACCCACCAACCAAGAAAACAACCAACCAACTAATAAACCAAACCAAGAAAATAACCACCCAACTAATCAACCAATCAACTAAACCAACCAATAAAAACAATCCATCAATCAACCAAACCAAGTAGAAAACTAACCAATCATCCAAGAACAATACAACCAATCAACCAAAAAACCAATCGAATCAATCAACCGATCAATAAACCGAGAATAAAAAACAACCAACCAACCAAATCAACCAACCAACCCAAGAAAAACAACAAAAACCAAACAACCACTCCTTTCAAGAACAAAACAACCAATCAATCAACCAATAAACCAAGAAAAAAACCCAACCAACCAATCAAATTAATCAACCAACCCAAGAAAAAACCAACAACCAATCGAATCAATAAACCAAGAAAAAACAACAACCAACCAATCAAATCAATCAACCAACCAACAAACCCAAGAAAAAAACTAACGAATCAATCAACCAAACAAACAATCAACCAAGAAAAAAACCCAACCAACTAATCAAAATCTACCAACCAACCAATAAACCAAGAAAATAACAAAACAACCAACCAATCGAATCAATTAACCAACCAATAAAAAAACAACCAACTACCCAACCAATCAAATCAATTAACTAATCAACCCAAGAAAAAAACAACCAACCAAGTAGAAAAAACAAACAAACCACCAATCATCCAAGAAAAATCAACCAATAAAACAAACAACCAACCAATCAAATCAATCATAAATCAATCAAGAAAAAAACCCAACCAAGTTACCAATCAAATCGATCAAACAACCAACCAATCAATCAATTAATCAACCAAGATATCATGGCTCTGTTTCAAACCCAAATAAACTGTCTTTCTGTCAACATTCTCAAGCAGCGTCTTAACACAAAGCACAACCTCATAAATGACTGAAGCTCTGAGCATCAAACAAACACAGATAGCACAGGAGACTCGACTCACAAAGGAGTCGAACAAGGATAAAAACACAGTGAACGCACAACTATTCATAGTATTCACTAGAGTTGGCTATCGTTTTTTTTTTTTTCGGTGCCAAATCAATACTTTTAAAACGGTACCGCTGCCTAAACGGTGCCTGAACCGATACTTTAAAAAAAGAGCCTCAAAACGATGGTGAATGACATTAAAGAACGGCTTTTTTATTGAAAAATAAATAAATAAAATAATCTTAAAAATTAACAATATATAGATTTTTTAAAGTATACTGAAATATGTAAAGTGTACTAAATACAAAACACAACAAATTTTCATAATAAATTCACAATAAAACCCAAGCCACCTAACCCAACTACAATAATTTAACACTAAATAGCAGTTACATTTCTAATAACAGCAAAGTAGTGTGTATTCTTGGTGTGCTACAAACTAGCTTCTCTTTTGCAGAAATATTAACACATTTCTTGTCTTCTCTGGCCAAATATGACACCTCTCCTGACTCCTGACTAATTTATTAGATGTATGTAGGTCTGTTATTGTAGGGACATCAATTTTACATTTTCACACTAAACATGGTGCGGAACAAAACGTGATTGTGATTGGTTGCGTGACGGGCGAGTCAGTCCTTGGCTGATATTTTTTATTCTCAAATACGTGTAAGTGAATGTGTTTTGTCTTTTAAGAAACCTTTATAATGGTCATGATTCATGTTAGTTGATCTAACGCATAATGTTCGCCATGTTAGTACGCACCGCAGTTCAGAGAATTGCATCTGTCAGATTTAGGCCTATAGCGCGTCAATTCATCCACTTCTCCCAAAATACATGAAAGTGGCCAGTGAAGTGTGAGAAGAATAGAGTAAATTTTATAGTTACCTACACAATATGCATCTAAACACGTCTTCAATTTATAATTGAAAGGATTGTTATTGCTGCTTCCATGGACATCGTTGTGTATTTTACAAACAATAAATGTATTGTTTGCTAGTAGGTAGTCTACTT
Organism: Siphateles boraxobius; assembly: GCF_051911475.1. Classification (NCBI taxonomy): domain Eukaryota; kingdom Metazoa; phylum Chordata; class Actinopteri; order Cypriniformes; family Leuciscidae; genus Siphateles; species Siphateles boraxobius. The sequence continues at coordinate 1,546,977 of NW_027509190.1, forward strand.
ATGTGTCTAATCACACCGGCGTGAACGATCGTACGTGTTAAAGGGTTAACTAGCGATCACGTGCGGTGATGATGCTTCTTACGTACGTTTCGGAGAACCAGAGGGAAGTATTTCAACCGACAGCTGAGGCATAAGTGTCACCGAAATCTGCGTTTTGATTCGGTCCGAGTACATGTCGGTAACTTATGGCTCGTTTCCGAGCGGTGCGGTACGGTACAGTACAGTATGGTACGCAATTATTTCCGTTTCCACTGTCAAAAGCCATACCACTTTTTCAGTACCCTTCCGTTGGGGTACTTAGCACAGTGGTACGGTACCTAAAGGGTGGAGCTAGACTCACTGCAGAATGTTGATTGGTTGACAGAGAATAGTCACTTGCACGTGCTAGAAGGGGAATGACAACATAAGAAGCACCATTTTTTAATATACAGTTGAAATATATTACTGTCATTGTGTCTCAAAATGTCGTTTTAAGAGTTTTTCAGGTGAGAATGTAGTTGTTTAAAGCTCAAATCTGTGGTTTATTTATAAAGATTTATGAAAATTTGATCTAGGTTGTGAGATCCATTCCAGGCGATCACAGGGCGTTCGGCGCTCATGTACCCCGCCTGGAACAGCCTTTCCTCGGCTAGTCGTTCTGACGTTTGCTGCTGACGTCTCTGTAGTGGTTAAATATGAGATATAATTCGTCTTGTGTAGACCTAACGGGCGATCTTTGGTCTCGTGAATCTATAATTTGTTCCCTGGCCAATGGTTGAGGGCTAAGTGAAGTTTCAAAACTTTATATATTTAGGCTATTTAACTTTACTGTTGTAACGTTAGACTAGAGCGCTGACTTTTGACTGAATTGTTTGCTTTATTTCTTATTGTATAGCTTCTTGTACCTTTTACTTATACTTTTATAATGGCTATTATTGATAAAACTGAAGTTTAACAAAAAGAGACAGGGTTGAGTTTTGTCATTTTTAATTTTATTACAGTGAAGATGAGCACTGTAATGTTGATTACTGCAACATTTGTTGTTTAGTACAAATGCACATATTGCCTGGACCATATTAATAATTGTAATATTTTTAGAATTTAAATGAAAAGAGGCAGGGTTGTTTTATATTTCGTTTTGTTATGAATAGGCTAACGTTATGCATGCAGTGAATATAACCAATACGCATTGCCTGAACCCCATTTGTGTGGCTATGATGTTTAAGATTTCTTTAGCCCTCTGGGGTCGACAAACGCGCCGGCACGTTTTGCTCGATTTTTTTCACATAGCAGGAAAATAGACTTAAAATACTCTGTCATTTTTGGTCAAACACACTTAAGAAATATAAAAAAATAAACTGTTGAATGTCTATTTTTTTATGTGTCCACTTACAATCGAAATAAAACATTGTGCTTTTGTAAAATAAAGAAAATAAACAGGGTGTGCTTTCTGTCTCTCCATCTCCGTTAACCTTTCTTCTGGAGCACGTCTCTAAACTTAAACAAAACTCAGCGAATACTATTCACCCAAGCATGAGCAATATATCTTTATAATCATTTAAGTTTGTACTTTTAAAATATCTAATTCAAAACTAAAATAAATATTCTCTGTTTATATAATCTATAAAAAAGAGAGAGGTGTCAGCCGATCTCATTATCGTTCTCTCAGCTCATTAGTCTGCTAATGTGACACGCCCACGGAGAGTGTGCGATATTCAAACGCAAATGATCTGAAGCGACACATGCAAACGTGTCAACGTCCCTCATAAACGCGATAACACAAATTTAATCATCAGATTAATGTACCTTTTCGGCTTGTGAGGCTGTGACTGTGAGGAGTAATCCTGGGAGATTTACCTCAGAACATGTACTGGTTTATTTTCATTTTGAGGAGCGACCGATCTAGCCGAGAATTGTGAGTAGCTACCCTAAGTTTTTTCTTCTTGTACTTTGTTCTAATGTCTGTGAATGCAAAAAGACTTTAAATTTGAATCACGTTTCTGTGTGTGAATGAATTAACGGCACAGATGGGCGCTGTTGTATGTTTAGCCTACTATGTTGCAGATGAAATATGAAAGATAACTATGGGATCAAATTCCCGCCAAATGTATTGCGGCCACGGATCAAAATATAATAAGCGTGAATCAAAAAATAACAAGCATGAATAAAAACTTTAAACACATTAAAAAATATTTTTCACAAAACTTTAACAAGAGTTTATTTTAAATTTTACAAGGACTTTTAAGCAGTAAAGCTATCTGAACTCTGGACATATACAAATAATTAAATTCCTCTTTTTTGAGGTAGCCTGCATTTTAATGCGCACACTGGTAATTGGTGTTAAACAATGGCTCATGATTATGCTAAAGCAGCTCTAAAACATCATGCAGTTTTGAAACACTACATTTCTTTGCTAAAATTAAGTTAAAAACGACCATTTTACCCGTCTGAAGAATTTAGGACTTTGACCTTTCAACGCTACACACAGCTTTTATATTATTTAGTTCCATTACAGACAAGGCATACAGTGCAAAAAGTACAAGACGAATACAAAGGCATTTGTGGTACAGTTCAGAGTATGTAAAACAAAGAACAACAACTACAATTTAAAATAAACCTGTAGCCTTTGTAAAAGGAAAAAAACGCACAGCATACCTGGTGATCCGTTACAGTTAAATACGGCATCCTGAAATATTTTCTTAATTGTTGTTGTTAAGCGATCATATAGCCTAGGTAGCATGGTAAATTAATTCTAGACTAGATAGATGTACCATTTGACTAAAGATTAATGAAAATGATAGTGTACAGAGGAGATTACAGAAACCAGGTGGATTTGATATGCAGTGATTTATTATAATTATTGTGTTCATTTGCATAGCTACATAATTGCATATTACTTTAGGATTAATGTTTTAAATATAGCTTAAATTTTTAATACATTGACATGAAAATTATTGAAAAGATCAGGGATAGGTAACGTTTTTGGAGTGCCGCTGTCCTGCAGAGTTTAGCGTCAACTCCGATAAAAACCTAGCTAGCAGTATTAATAATCCTAAAGATGATGATTAGCTGGTTCAGGTGTGTTTGATTAGGGTTGGAGGAGCTAAACTCTGCATCCAGGAGGACCGACATTGCCCTTCCATGTCATCGATTAAATATGAAAGTAAAGCGGCCAGTAGGTGGTGGCAAGTTACTGTCTTTATAAGTGAGTCATTCATTCAAACTTCTCGTTCAAATCAGGAATTCTTTAATGAAACACTGTTGTGTGGCTCGCAGGTGATCGACGCTCACAGTGCAAATTCCAGAAGTAAGGCCAGGGCTTTAAAGATGAACTGAACTGAAATTTGAAAAAATGTGATATAACAGATGTATTTTATTTATTCTCATTGGTACAATTATTTAAATGGCAGAATTTGTTGAAAGGGATAAAATGGTACTTTGAAAATGTTGTTGTTGTTACACGGGCGCGCCATGTTGGATTTCAACATTCGACTACGTCACTGGAATGGTAGGCTACTCCGATGCTAACCAACACTATCAGAGCTAGCTTCTCTCTACCCCATGCCTTGTCAACAAAATTATTCTAGTCGTGATTTCTAGTGTTTAATCCTAGGTACGAGAGACAGATGTGTTGAAAACATCAATGAGTACATGAAGCGTCTGACATCAAATGTTTTATTTAGCTACAAGTCCAACACATACTAGAATCCTTGATGTTCAGCTGAGGGGAAAAGATGTATCGTTAACGTTAGTTCACTGCACAGGATGGGAACGGAATCTTATTCATCCTTCCCAAATGCCCCCTCGCCCAAAGAGTGAGCTGCCGGTACACTGTTAAGCTTAACAGTCTGAGAAAAGGATATAAGTTAGCCTAGCCTAGCGCAGTCGCCAATTCGTAAAATACACTTTTACATACCAGCTACTTATGGGACGCTCCAGCGTCTCAGCTCGGACATCCCTTAGAGATAGCTTAGCCTCCTCCAACATGTCTATCTCACCGCACAGCATCCGAAATGAACGGTGCATGGTGATGCATTTTCGCCGATCAATAAATGTTCCAGGTTGACCTCTCTTCAACAGATCGACTCCGGTGCAGTGTCCATGCTCCGGCAGCGCCCGCGCCCACACACTTCCCCCCAAACGATCCTGTACTGTATGTGGAGCCTGAAACTGGTCGTCCTCCATGTGGTGGTAGTCAGATACAACTGGCATGTCCCTCACATGCTCAAATGCGTAACTCATGCCATTAAAATTACTCATTTTCGTGTGTGTATATAGGACTTGCAGCTGTTGCATATATACCTTCGCGGGTCCTACCATGCCAGTGACGTCATCGAAATTGCCAGCGTAACAAACGCAATTTTTGTGCTGCTTAAAAAAAGCTATATTGATATTTTTAGTTAAAATTTTTAATGTAAATTACTTTTAATTGTCATAAACAACATGTTATCAACGTTGATTTTTTTCAGTTCAGTTCATCTTTAAAGGTTAATATGATGGATCGTCAGACAGGCACAACTGTCAACTAACGACACAACAGGTCGTCGTCGTTAAAGTGACGAATTTAACGATAATGGATCGCCAGGTAGACGTAACAGGTCGAGTTGCAGGCACACATACAGTTTAACGGTGTCCTGCCACGGAAAGATTTTTGCCAGCTGAGCTGATGGTTATCTTCACCTGTAGCTACGAGAGAACATCAGTACAGTAGCGCGAGTCGCATTGGAGTGACGTCAACTCCCCTCTTCGTTTGATTGGCTAGAGGAGGAGCTGTCAATCTAGAACTAGTGGACCAATGGTGACGCTTAAGCCTGCCCTAATTTACATGAAACTCGAACTGCAACATTTGGAAGAGCAAGCGCAGAAGATGGAAAGATGAGCGAAGAGGAAAACAGCACAAGCGTACAAAAAAATAAATTATGAGCAGAAAATGAAAGAGAACGCAAAGTACAGAGTAATAAAACCAAGGAAAACATAATTTTAAAGAAAGCATGAACACAAGTTTAAGTTTTGTAAAAAATATTTTTTAATGTGTTTACATTTTTTTTTTCCATGCTTGTTATTTTTTGATTCACACTTATTATATTTTGATCCGTGGCCGCAATACATTTGGCGGTAATTTGATCCCATAGATAACATTTCGTAGTTTTGGATAGATTATAAAGTTTTTATTCTAAAATATCAAATAAGCTTTTGTCACCCAGTTTCTGCTCATATTTTAAATATATAGTAGGCTATGTTCTGTCAAAAATAAACTCATCAACTAAGTTGTTATTATAGTGTTTGTTCCAATGTAAGCTATATAAAAACTAATGAATCCTTAACTTTAAAATATGTATGATAATACTGTACGATAATACTGAGGAATACTGTAGTAAGTTTTTTTCATTCTCAAGTGAATCGCGTTTCTGTGTGTGAATGAATGAACAGCAGAGATGCGCTGTTTACCACAACTCGCAAAAAGACAGTTTAAATTTGAATCGCGTTTCTGTGTGTGAATGAATGATCCGCTTTTAGCAAACTATATTGCTATACTGAGATGAGTAAAAATCGACTGAAATATGTTGAAATAAAATGTATTTGTATAAGCAACGTATTAAACTGCAAATTAACATTTATATGTCTTATATAAACGAAAGACCTATGTTACAGACATATGAAAGACAACATTTCGTTGACTAGTTTTGGATGGATTATACATTTTTACTCTCAAATCTTTGCCATCTCAAATAAGCTTTTGTTTGCCAATTTTGCTCATATGTTAAATAGCCTATAGCAGGGGTTCTTAACCTTTTTGATGTCGGGGCCCAAATTTTACAGTACAAAGTGGCCCAGGGCCCATTCAAATATTAGCACTGTATTGGTTTATTGATCTCACCATTGGTTTGATTTGTATTCAATAACTAAATGAAATCCACTTGCAGTCTAACAGGTTATTGTGTATGTAAACCTGCACATAGGCTACAACAAGATGCAAAACACACAACAATTCATGGAACAAATCAATCTGCATCAAGAACAAATTTAAAGGCTCAAGTCAGGCATATTAGCCTAACTAGTGCTGCACGATTAATCGTATCGCAATCGCGATGTCAAGCCAATGCGATTATATGAAGCAAAATGCTGCGATTTTATATGAAATAAACAAATAGGGCTATTAACGCAATTAACGCAGCATCTGTTATTTTTGTCATCCTTTGGCTAGTGTTACATGATCCCGCTCTTATACGTGCGAATGCTTTTGAACCATTCATGCGTGACAAGACAAAAGAGAATTTGCTGTATCACTTGAATCGCTGCCTGTGAATGTCACTGCCTGTGAAAATGTATATAAATAAAAATAAAAACAATAAAATGTGTTGCTTAAATAAATAAATTCATAATAATATTTTTCAAAATAAATAAGTTGTTGTCACAGTGTCTGGTTGTGTTTCCCTTGGTTATCACTAGAGGTCCTCGTTCTCACGGTGTCATTCACATTAGACTACAATTCCCAGCATTCTGTTCTGTCACTTATCTGAATATTGCACTCAGCTGTTTCCCATCACCTTGTTAGTGTTTGTTACGGAGTCCTTGGTTTATGTCACCTCACTTTCTAGTCTGTATCTGCCTGTTTCTTGTTTTTGTCTTGTGTTTTGGATTGCCTTATTGGATTTTGACACCTGCCTGGATGATTACGAGTTTGGATTGCCCTTTAAGTAAAAACTACTGCTCTTGGATTTTCTGCCTCCTGTGTGTGTTCCGTGACAGAAGGACTCCGTCACACCTAATCCAGCGGTATGTTTCGTAACATCCCTTCCCCAGCCACCGAGCGGGAGAGAAGGGAATTTTTTAAAGGGACCCGATTGGGTAAGTTTCGCGGGACCCGTGGAGGTCGCAGTGGAGGAGGTGGTCGAGAGACTGTTCAGGTTCCGTCTGCCCAGTCAGAGACTGTTCACGTCACGTCTGCTCAGCCAGAGACTGTCCACGCTATGTCTACCCGGTCAGAGACGGATCAGGAGATGCCCATTCGCGTGGCCGCGAGGGCACGGATGGACTATTTGGAGCATCTGATTCGGATCCTAGACATGCCTGTGCTCGCTGTTCCAGAGCTGGAGCCAGTGGCCGTTCCAGAGCCTGAGCCAGTGTCCGCTGTTCCTGAGCCGGTGTCCGCTATTCCTGAGCCGGAGCCGGTGTCTGCTGTTCCTGAGCCGGAGCTGGTGTCTGCTGTTCCAGAGCTGAAGCCAGTGTCTGTTCCAGAGCCAGAGACAGATCAGGAGATAACCATTCTCGCAGCCGGGGGAATACCGAGCAACTATCTGGAGCGTCTGGCACGGATCCTGGAAGGACCCTTCAGACCTTTTGTGTCCCTGGTTCCAGAGCCGGAACCAGTTTCTGTTCCTGAGCCGGAGCTCGTATCTGCTGTTCCTGAGCAAGAGCTCGTGTCTGCTGTTCCTGAGCAAGAGCCCGTGTCTGCTGTTCCTGAGCCGGAGCCAGTGTCTGTTCCTGAGCTGGAGCCAGTGTCTGTTCCTGAGCCGGAGCCAGTGTCTGTTCCTGAGCCGGAGCCAGTGTCTGTTCCTGAGCCGGAGCCAGTGTCTGTTCCTGTGTTTGTGTCTGTCCTTGTGGTTGTTACTGTTCTGGTGTCTGTTCCTGAGCCGGTGTCTGTTCCTGAGCCGGTGTCTGTTCCTGAGCCGGTGTCTGTTCCTGAGCCGAGGGTTCTTCACCGCCCTGGCAGCCCGAGGGTTCTTCACCGCCCTGGCAGCCCGAGGGTTCTTCACCGCCCTGGCAGCCCGAGGGTTCTTCACCGCCCTGGCCGCCCGAGGGGTCTTCACCGCCCTGGCCGCCCGAGGGTTCTTCACCGCCCTGGCCGCCCGAGGGTTCTTCACCGCCCTGGCCGCCCGAGGGGTCTTCACCGCCCTGGCCGCCCGAGGGTTCTTCACCGCCCTGGCAGCCCGAGGGTTCTTCACCGCCCTGGCCGCCCGAGGGTTCTTCACCGCCCTGGCAGCCCGAGGGTTCTTCACCGCCCTGGCCGCCCGAGGGTTCTTCACCGCCCTGGCAGCCCGAGGGTTCTTCACCGCCCTGGCCGCCCGAGGGTTCTTCACCGCCCTGGCCGCCCGAGGGTTCTTCACCGCCCTGGCCGCCCGAGGGGTCTTCACCACCCTGGCCGCCCGAGGGTTCTTCACCGCCCTGGCAGCCTGAGGGTTCTTCACCGCCCTGGCTGCCCGAGGGTTCTTCACCGCCCTGGCAGCCCGAGGGTTCTTCACCGCCCTGGCAGCCCGAGGGTTCTTCACCGCCCTGGCCGCCCGAGGGGACTTCACCGCCCTGGCCGCCCGAGGGCTCTTCACCGCCGCCCTGGCCGCCCGATGGACTGTCTGCTTCGCCCTGGCCGCCCGATGGGTCGTCTGCTTCGCCCTGGCCGCCCGATGGGTCGTCTGCTTCGCCCTGGCCGCCCGATGGGTCATCTGCTTCGCCCTGGCCGCCCGATGGACAGTCTGCTTCGCCCTGGCCGCCCGATGGACAGTCTGCTTCGCCCTGGCCGCCCGATGGACAGTCTGCTTCGCCCTGGCCGCCCGATGGACTGTCTGCTTCGCCCTGGCCGCCCGATGGACTGTCTGCTTCGCCCTGGCCGCCCGATGGACTGTCTGCTTCGCCCTGGTCGCCGGCTGAGCCATCACCCCCTGTTCTTGTTCCCCTTCATGGTCCTGGCCCTCCCATCCCTCCCTTGGATTTCCCACCTTCCTCTTGGACTTTTGTGTTGTCTTGTGTACTGTCATGGAGCGTCTGGTAGCCGCTCCGTAGAGGGGAGGTTCTGTCACAGTGTCTGGTTGTGTTTCCCTGGGTTATCACTAGAGGTCCTCGTTCTCACGGTGTCATTCACATTAGACTACAATTCCCAGCATTCTGTTCTGTCACTTATCTGAATATTGCACTCAGCTGTTTCCCATCACCTTGTTAGTTCTGTGTGTATATATTCCCTGTCTGTGTTAGTGTTTGTTACGGAGTCCTTGGTTTATGTCACCTCACTTTCTAGTCTGTATCTGCCTGTTTCTTGTTTTTGTCTTGTGTTTTGGATTGCCTTATTGGATTTTGACACCTGCCTGGATGACTACGAGTTTGGATTGCCCTTTAAGTAAAAACTACTGCTCTTGGATTTTCTGCCTCCTGTGTGTGTTCCGTGACAGTTGTAAATTAAAATTTAAATAAAAATATAGCTTTATAATCTGCAAAATAATTTGATAATTGTTTCAGCAGTCTACATTTTTGCATGGTAGAACCTGAAGTTGCTCTTCATATCTGTTATAAATGAACAATAACAATCACAACAGTCTAATTTGAACAAGCTACAACTCCCGATTTATGTTCCCCTCTTAATGAGACACTTGGGCCTGCTTCACAGATATGATCAGATCCAGCCTGGGTGGAATGGGGGAAAGGCTCACTCTCAGAGTAGCCTCCAGTGTTGGCATTACTGCCACTAGTGGTGGGATGGTGCATTGTAACGGCTGTTTCACACCGCAAGCGTGAGCGGCGCTTGAGCAGTGCGTCAGCGTAACTATATCGTCACTGCAGCTGCAGACACGCGAGAGTATTCACACTGGAAGCGTTTGTACAGTGTCACAGTAGCGGCTCCAAAGCTACATATAAGCGAACAATTATTTACAAAGACAACTATACATTTGATTTTAGAAGTTGGTAAACCATATAAATGTCAGTAAACAACAAAACAACCAAGAAAACAGCTCCAATCTTGTCGTTTCATTCATAGCATATTTTCAATAGGTTTACAAGAATGCAAACTCCGCAGATAAAGCACACACACACACACAAAACCGCACACTCGGGTTTGATTTGGGTTGTGCTAGCCTATGTAGCTGTCTGTGTATTTCATAAACTAAAAGAAAGTTTTTATATAATATTTTCTGGCTATTTTACTTTAGTTTTTTTAGTTTTTTATAATACACCATACTTTCACCCAAACTGAATTTGCCTATATTCCTTGCCTTTTTTGCCTACTCTAGTTCTTGTTAAAACTCACTAGACATGCTTATTCTGTGCATTTTGGGCACTTTTTGTGTGAAATAAAATTTATTTTGTCCATCTAAAGTGTGCTTTCACTTTAATGGAGCGTGAGCATCGCAGCAAAAATAGACTCGGCGCCGAATCCCCCGCTTCACTGCTGCTCACGCGACGCTCCTGCTTGACGCTCACGCGCTGCTCCTGCTCGCAGTGTGAATGCACTCATTGATTAACATGCAAGAAAAAAATATGCGCTGCTCACGTGCCGCTGACGCTTGCGGTGTGAAGCGGCCGTAACTGTCTCATGGATAACAGTGGTCATTCTGGTGTCTTCAATTGATAACTAGTTTGGTCCCGCGGCCCACAGGTGAAAAACTTAAAGTTTTTTGCGGCCCTCCAGGTGGCGCTCGCGGCCCAAAAATAAAGTAATCAAATAATATGTTATTATGTGTTTGTTCCAATGTAGCCTAGGCTATATCCAAAGTAATGAATCCTTAACTTTGAAATATGTATGATAAAATGTATACTTTAGTTTTTACAAAGAAAGATTGAACTTGAATTGTTGTTGTAATTGTAACATTTTTAATAAAAAAATATATTTACAAGGTAGATGTAAACAAACTATTAAAAGGTAAATATAAGCCTTTTCTTTAAATATTTTTTATTGAGTTTTATTTGTGACAAATTTGGGGAGAGGATACTGTTGTAAACCTTGTTCCCTTTCAGTCGATAACGTCGGACGTAGTCGACGCGACTGAAATGGGATCACGCTAGGGAGCCTATCATCTTCGAGTACTATTGAACGAGCCAATGTAATTGGCGTGCGTGATTCGCATCACACACTCCGCCCCCGCGGCGCGGGTATAAATACGGAAGTGGATGCACGCACTAGTTGCCTTTCGCTTCGGAGCCGATCGTTTGATGTCTCTGAGAGTGCTGTTGTCTACAACGAGCGAGTGTGTCGGTGTTCTTCAGGAAGACTCTCCCAGTGCTGGTGTTCTACAGCGCGAGTGCAGCGGTGATCGCGAGCTTTGAGCTCTCAACTGCTGTTTTAACAGCAACAAATTTCTAAATGTTTGTGTGTGTTGATGGCTGGTTAGAGGGCGGAAAAGTGAGTGCTTCACTGTTTCAGTTCTCTGTTCAGTGTTGCCGCGGTCATTTCCCTGTGTGCTCCGGCACTGGTGACGGTCCTATTTTCTGAAAGAGCAACACGGGTGCGTTTGCGTCTTTTTCAAGATGTCATTCCGCCCGTGCGTTTCTGGGTGCGGTCGTTCCCTGTCTCTCTCTGATGGTCACAACTGTTGTGTCACGTGTTTGGCTTACAGCACGCTGAGACAGCTTTTGTGGACAGCTCATGTTTTCACTGTGGGAACATGACTGTCGCAGTGTTGAGGGCGAGACTCGCCTTCGTTCGCGGAGAGCGAGTCCCCATTACCATGCCCCACCCTCGGGTGCTGTGTGGGATGGGTGACCGGAGGATAGTGTTGGATGTCCCGCCCGGTAACCATTCCCTGTGGGCTCCTCACTCCTCCCTTCCACTGCAACCACTGGAGCCTCCTGTGTTGTCTGCTGGTCCATCTGTAATGGGTGGGCCAGCGGTTTCACTCGGGGCTCCCCTGGAGGACAGGACGCCGATTGCAGCATCAGAGGGTGAGCTGACTTCTGGAGATGATGACTCGGCTGCATTGTCTCCCTCCGGGAGTTCAATGTTGCCCGAGCCGGATCCAGAATTATCAGCTATGCTGAAACGGGCCGCCGAGGCTGCCGGGCTCGAGTGGAACCTCCACCGTGTCCCGTTCAGTCTCGGTTGGAATCTGGAGTTTGGTATCTTGGGGCGGGCCGCGCTGGTTCTCAGCTCGCCGCCCCAGTGCCTTTCTTTCCCGAAATGCATGGAGAGCTTATCAGGTGGTGAACAGCATCTTTCTCTGCCAGAAACTGCCTGAATAGCTTTTCCCCCTCATTACCCTTGATGGAGGAACGGTGAAGGGTTGCGAGGTGTCCCTCCATTGGAGCGGTCTGTCGACACAGGTGCACCTGTGTCCGGCGGCCGCTGCCTTTTGGGGGGATCCTCGTCTCCCCCCTAAGGCCTGTGAGTTTCGTCCGTTCCGACGGGCAGAGCTTACAAAGCCTGTGGGCAAGCCCCTTCCTCTTGCGTGCCATGGCGTTGCTGCAGGCTAGGGCACCCATGGCATGCACGAGGGTAATCCAGACCGTGCGCTCATAGGTGAGCACCGCACTGCATCCGACCTCACCCTCCGGGGTACGGGTGTCGTAGCGTGCGTGATCGGTCTGGCGATGTCCACCTTGGTGGTCCAGTAGCGCCTTCGTTGGCTCAGCCTGGTTGGTATGGCGGATGCGGACAAGGTTCGGTTCCTGGTCTCCCCAATTTCCCAGGTTGGGCTGGTCGGCGACGCGGTGGAGAACTGCATCAAACAGTTCTCTACCGCTCAAGCGCAGACGGAGGTCATCCGGCACATCCTGCCCCGGTGGCCAGCTGCTGCCTCCACCCGCCGCCGGTGGCAGCTCCTCCGCCTGCTCGTCGCCGTGGGCGTTCTCCGGCCGCCGCTCCTGCTGGCCCTCCGCAGCAGCCTCCACCCAGGCCTCAGCAGGGAGCCGGCCGCAGTAGAGACGCCCAGCCCGCTCCAGGCGCTGCCAAGCCAGGTGGCAAGCGACAGCGAAAGCATTCCGGAGCGGGCCGCCCAGGAATGGATGAGATGCTCTTGGAGTGGCACGATCACTCCCTCCCCCCGGGTGAGGGCCGGGTGGAGCCTTTGTTTGTGTGTGTGTCTGTTCCGCCGCTGGCTCCCTAAAAAAAAAAAAAAAAAAGCGGAGCAAGCGGTACCCACACTTCAAAGAGAGAGCAATTTCATCTGTTCCTGGGTCCCAAGAGGGCCAGTCTGGCGGGTGTGACCCTGTATAGCCTTACACCCCTCAGCTCCCCCTTGGTCGCCAGCAGGCAGCTTGGTGCGTTCGAGGACCCGGTCATCCGCCTTCTCACGCGCCCCCTGCCGCTTGTGGAGACAGGTAAGTGTTGCACAGCACACTAACACCACTCTCTCTACTTTGCTGCCCCACCTCAGGCTCGGCTACCCCGCTCAAGTCAGTGATAGTCATCACATTAGGTGTTGAGCAGACGTGCTCCTGAAAATTCAGTGATATTCATCACACCGAGTGTTGAGCAGTGCTCCTGACTTGTGCGTGCTTATCTTATCCTGCTGGCGAAGGATTTGATATAGCCGCTCCTCCAGCCGGTACGAAGGCCAGTTGTAAACTCGTTCTTCGTGCTACTAGGTGGTGGGTCGTGACCATCTTGGCCTAAGATTGGTCTGCAGCTTTGACCTGAAAGACATGTGCTTCAGATCTCTACCTCCCGCACCGCAGGCCATCCTGTGTGTCGCGTCTAAGGGTGGAGTATCAGTACAGTGTCCTTCCCCTCGAGTGCTCCAGAGCCCGTTGGGTCTTCAGGTCAACTGGAAGAGAGTAATCTCGCCCACGGGCTGAGTATCTCTTTTCTAGTTTTGGAGAGGTACTCGGTCCAACATGTCTCTCCAATGAGAATGTGTTCAGCTGGTGTTGAAGTGAGAAAGGGTCCCACTGAAAGAACTTTCAGAGGCTCCTGGGGTATATGGTAGTCGCAGCCTCTGGCTCCCTCCATATGTGACCGCTTCAGCGCTAGCTTCACGATCGAGTCCCGAGGTGACCGTGGCAGAGCAGCTCACCCTGTGTGACTATAGTTCATCCCGGTCTGCTGCCAAACCCTCTTCAACAGAGCGGCCATGTACAAAGGGCGTGTTTTAACGGGGGCCTGGGCGACCCCCGACTACACGGGCATTCGTGCCTCGAGTTGTTAGACATTGCGACCGTTGCGCAAGCTTCCCCTGCATGTCACAAACTCACCCGTCACCTCCTCCTTGGAGTCAGACGCTTCTGAGGGCGCCTTATTCCACTCCTCCCGCTTACTCAATCGTGCCGCCATCGAGCCTCACGATAATTATAGCCAGGGCAAGTGGAGACTCCATCCCCTGGGTCCGGCTGGGTCATGACCATTCCGGGGCCGCTCAGTTGCCCCCACGGTTTTATTTTTCCGCCAGTGTTTGGGTAAACCGAGCGGACTACCCTTGGACAAACACTGGGACTCAGCGGCCCCAGGGGCCCGCAGAAATGCGTTTAACCCCAGTGAGCCTTCTAAAAGTGACTGCGACTCATGGTCGCCTTGCGCCTGCAAGTCAGTGAAATCATCACTCTTCATGTTGAGCAGATTTGCTCCTGAAACTCAGTGAAGTTCATCGCACTCTGGTGTTGAGCAGCAATGCTCCTGTAGCTCAGTGAGTCCATCACAGGTAGCTCAGTGAATTCATCACACGCAGTGCTGAGCAGAAATGCTCCTGGTGCTCAGTGAAGTTCCTCGCACTCAAGTGTTGAGCAGAAATGCTCCTGAAGCTCAGTGAGTTTATCACACTCAGGTGTTGAGCAGTAATGCTCCTGAAGCTCAGTGAACTTGTCACACTCAAGTGCTGAGCAGAAATGCTCCTGTCACTCAGTGAGGTTCTTCGTACTCAAGTGTTGAGCAGAAATGCTCCTGAAGCTCGGTGAGTTTATCACACTCAGGTGTTGAGCAGGAATGCTCCTGAAGCTCAGTGAACTTGTCACACCCAAGTGCTGAGCAGAAAATGCTCCTGAAGCCCAGTGATCTTCACATGTTGTGTTGAGCAATGCTCCTGTCTTTTGCGCCCGTCACTTGCACCTACGTGCCATGTCAGGAGAGGAACAGGTCTTCATAGTTGCCCCTCATTGGCCCAACTAGACCTGGTTCCCTTCAACAGCCTTCCTGACTTCCCCTGGAAACTCTTTCGGGGACGGGGCACGATGGCACACGCGTTCTTCCCCCGGAGATTCCGAGCGGTCTTACATCTGAACGCGGAGGTTCAGGTGGCTATCACAAGAACATGTGTTAGTTATCATCACTTCTGCGAGCACCCCCTAGAATTGGGTAGCGGGCTTACGCCTTTAGAAGTGGAACCTTGTCGTTGAGTGCGTCTTCTCCCCTGAGGAGATCCTGAAAGCTTTCGATCACTTCAGTGCTCTCTTTCCTGCAAAATGGGTTGCAGTAGGCTGTTTTCCTAAATCACCCTCAAAATGATGTTGCCTCGGTGTTTAAACGACGCTCATCGTGTTGCAGAAGTATGCAGAAGCACGTTCTGATCGTCAGGTTCCTGAGGAGCAAGGTCTTGTAAATCCTTGTGTCCCTCTTTATCCTCTTGGGCCTTGTCCCTGGTGCGACTGCACTGCAGAGACCGCCCCTGAGCCACTGCAGGTAGTGAGTTAAAAATTCTGTTATATCAGTTCTCCTGCTCGCGTGGTCTCTACTAGGGGGTAGGGACTTGCTCGCTTTCGGTCAACGTATTGTGCCTGGAGTCTGGGCCGGCTAACTCTCACAAGCTGAGACCCCGGCTCGGATTGTGCCCAAGGTTCCTACCTCTCCCGTAATAGGAGCAGGTGGTGAGCCTGCAAGCGCTGCCCTGGAGGAGGCAGATCCAGCCCTGGCTTCTCTGTCCGATTCGCTTGGACGTGTACAGAATGCAAGTCATAGACCTCAGACCAGCTCTTCAAATATCTGTTGGAATTCAGCAGAGAGGGAAGGCTGTTTCCATGCAGAGTTGCACTTAGTGCTTGCCTTCATTTCGGCAAAGATCCGAGATGCAACATGTCCACTTAGGTGTTGAGCTCCTCTATGATGAGTGTAAAGTGCTCCGCCTGGGCGTTGACGATATACTTTGCTAAACAGATTCTAGAGTTGGGGGCTGGACGACACCTAGTTGAACCGCTGCTTCCCGTGGGCTCCCTTCTCATGAAGCCAGTTTCACCGTGAGCCCGGTTCAAGTGTCGGCTTGCGGCGCCATTCCCCTCCTATGGACTGGATACGTGCGCCTTTCTACTCCAGTTGAGTTCCCTTAAAATTGAACCCTGTTGAGTTCCTCCACACCCCTCCGACGTCGGACGTGCGGAACGTCTGGTGTTAGGCCTACCACTCGTAAGCAGTGTGGAACCTGTGTTAGGCTGGGTCCATATGTTGCGGTCCCTTCGGTGACCCCATATGTGTATTCTTCCACGATACGGCTCCCAGCGGTGAGCCCGTGTCTTCCCTCGGCAGAGTCTCTCTGCCGTCACTGTCCGGTGTGTCTCCCCCCGTCTTAGGCTGGAGCCACCCCAGTGACATTCCATATGTTAGACTGCCCGGTTTCCGCCCAGTTCATATGTGTATTCTCCACATTTCCTCCCTCGGGTTGGATGTGGCTTCCGCAGCGTCCCTTCCTTCCAACGTACGGGGAACGCTTTCCCAGTGGTCCTGTAGGAACAGCAGTGACTTCCCTGGCCTAAGCCCTGTCCTTCCCCGCCTTAAGTTTGCGGGGGCATCAGGAGGCTTTGGTTTAGGCACTGGAAGGTGGCAGCGTTAGTGGCGTGTTCAATGGTTGATCCCATTTCAGTCGCGTCGACTACGTCCGACGTTATCGACTGAAAGGGAACGTCCTGGTTGCGTATGCAACCCACCGTTCCCTGAAGGAGGGAACGGAGGACGTAGTCCCCTTGCCACTACCGCTGGACCACCGCTGACCCCGGGTTACTCTCGGCTCCTCAGCGAAAAGCAACTAGTGCGTGCATCCACTTCCGTATTTATACCCGCGCCGCGGGGGCGGAGTGTGTGATGCGAATCACGCACGCCAATTACATTGGCTCGTTCAATAGTACTCGAAGATGATAGGCTCCCTAGCGTGATCCCATTTCAGTCGCGTCGACTACGTCCTCCGTTCCCTCCTTCAGGGAACGGTGGGTTGCATACGCAACCAGGACGTTCTTCTTAAGTGTAGAAAAACTCAGAAGCGAAGACCAGGAAACTTGGCTTATCTTTTAAGCAGGATTCTTTATTTGCTTTAGTCCGCTTCGTCCAAAATCTTACCCAAGTCTAACTAAGGCAGTATACATTTTAGTTCATATACCCTTTCAGGGGGAGGAATTACATAAAGGTGGAGACACTCTGAAACAAAAGCATGTAAATGAGGCATACAAGTTTAGGAACTTGCCCTAGACTGAGAGTGTTACCCATCCTAATCCAATCAGCATAACAGTGTAATGTAAATATCCTAATCCAATCAGCCAGACTCTTCACCGATACCTTCACATTATCATAGAGCTTAATGGCCAGGCAGTGCATAAAGACAAAAGGTGATAGTCTCAGTGCTCTGATCAATTTAACTTACAATAGAGAGAGCAGGACAGACAGGAACAGGCAGGTCTGTGACATCAGATGAGAAGTAACAAAACGGTTAATGTCCTATGCCTCAAAATGGTAACTTCCTCAGTTAAAATACTGTTGAACCTAAATTGAAACATTTTAATAAATTTGTAACACTACAACGCCTATCAAGTAAGGGTACTGTTGGCGGTGGAAATGCAAGCCAGATCAGGGTTTACCATCCCAAATCGTACTGTACTGTACCGTACCGTAACGTACCGCTCCGTGGAAACGAGCCATTAGGTACCGGTTCCATATTGGTACCAGGTTTCGGTACACAACCCTTGTTTTCACTATGAAAATCTTCACACCCTGTTAGAAATATATTTTCTCCCTCAGCATAAATCTATAACATAAGAAGGATTCTTTGTTCAGCCTAAAACTGACACGTTTGCACATTCTTTTCTATGTATGTAAAGTTAAACATCTGGTATTCATTAATGAGGAAGGGAGCCCCCTTCTCCTTTCTCTTCCTTTTCTTTCTTTGTGTTTCTATGTTATACATTGAAGAGCTTCCTCTGAGCTCCAGGCTTGCAAGGAGATTCTAGCGGATACTGCCCATATAAAGAAGTTGTTATATAAAGTCTATATGATATGCCAATGATGTAATGTTTGGTTCTATTTGTTAGACTTATACTCCTCCCTGTAATACTTTGCCTATATAATGTATAATTTAGACATTATGAGCTGAGCGTTTTGTCTCCCTCCGGCGCTGGAGTTGTGAATTGTTTATTCATAATAAAAAACCAAGAATTTTGGCACTTCTCGTTTGGACCATTTCATTTCGATTCTAATACTTGGCGGCGTCGCCTGGGATTTCTCCAGACAGGTAAGAATTTTTTTTTTTTTACAAAAGAGAAAGTTGATTCTTACTGTCTGCTGAGAAAACGTATTTGTAGTGCCGTGATTTTTACCATATTTGGTGAAATCAGCCTCGTGTTTTAATTAATGCGGGAAGAGCAGAAAAAAGGGAACTGATCTCTCTCTCTCTTTTTGTTATTTGTCCTTGTATAAAACGATACAGGACGGTAGCCTCGTATTTTTAATAAAAAATGTGAGAAGAACAAGCAAAAGAGACTTGAGCTCACTCTTTTGATGTTATTTGTCTTTGTTTAAAACGATACGGGACCGGTTATCCTCCTGTTTTCGATAAATGCGGGAAGAACGTTAGGAAAATTGATCACTTTCCTCCGTTTTTTGCAAGAAAAAAATAGATTTGCTACACAGATAATTTGTTTTCTTTTGCAAAGTCTATTTTAATTTCCCTTTGGTCTAGGGCTATGAATAAATAAATCACTATTTTTTTTCTCTTCACTTTCTCTTTTCTTTTCTTCTCTCTTATTTCTCTCTCTATTTGCCAATTTACTAACACAATGAATTTGAAATTGTATACTTTTCTTTGAGTTCTGTAAGGAACCTAGCTATATGAAATATTAATAATCAATAATAACTTGTTATGATTAATTATGAATATTTGGGTCAGTTAATTGGATTAACTTGACATTGCTAAATTAATATTACAATCAATTAATCAGTTCGTCCAACGAACTCTTTTGATTATTCATTAATTCTAAGAAAAGGGTATCTTCCCTGGACACAGAAGAATAATTATTTCATAATATGTACAGCGTTTTGAGCATGTAGCAAGAACAAAAACCATAAAGGGACTTCGTATTGCAAGCAAATCAGAACCAAATACATAAAGTGCATAAGTTTTATTAACTAAATCATAAACATGAATAAATTAAAAACACATATATACAGAATTACAGAAATAGGTTAGTGATAGGATTAAATTGGCAACCGGAGAAAGGGACTAGTGAAGTGCAGTGTGAAGTGGAAGTTGGTTGAGAGTTCTCTTTCTCCAGGAACGCAGGTTTGGTCAGGGCCTGGGGCCCTGTTGAGGCCACGCTGAGCACTCAGGAGAAGTGAGGAAGTCGGAAGAGTGAGTGATTGGAGTCGTTGTTGGTTGGAGTCTTTGTTCCAAAACTCCTGAGATTGTCCTTGGTTCTTTGTGAGAGTCTTCTCTCTCCTGCCTGAACCCATATCTGGTTGGATCGAGGCCTGCTGGGCCCTGGGGCCCCTGTGGAGGGGGAGGGGGTTCCCCAGGATCACCAGAGCAGTGTTGCGGCTGGATGAAAGAACTAAGAGAGGGAGGTCACATGTGGGCTGTCTCTAATAAAGCCTGGAAAAGATCCTCCCCTAAGGGTTGAACTCGACCAATCAGAAAGGTGACATGTCTGAGAGGGAAAGTGGCTCTTAGTTGATTTACGGGTCTTTGTCCCTAGCGTGGTTATACCTTCATTAATGCTCAGATAGCTATAACACATCCACACTGCATTCTTGAAGAAGGTGATGTACATCAAAGTGTGAGTCATTAAATGAGCATTAATTAGGTAAGAGGCATGATACAGGTGAGGTTACATTGATCGTTAGTTGGTTGTATACCAGGATACATACCATAATATATACCTAATAGTACACGAGACAGTAAACCATTTACACTGTTTCTTTCACAGTTTTATGCATGTTCATTTATAGATCAGTTAGTCTATGATTAATGCAGCAAAGTCTGTTTTAAAGAGGGTTTCTGTTTCATAGTCTCTCTCTTGTGCATGTGGCCACGTTCCTCGGAGGTCGTAAAATCTCCTTATCATGCCCTGTAACATGACACTGTTTCTGCCCTTGTGTTCGTTCATTTGGGCTGTTAGTTTAGGAGTTTCATAAACCTTTGTATATAATGAATAATTAGTGTCTGATTGGTCCATACCCTACAGTTCCATTTGGCTATATTGCAATTTATTTAAGTTGCATGAAGGAGAAATTTTTGTGTGTTTACAATGGGAAATAAAATTAGTCCACCGTTAGAAAATGAATCTCCGAAAGATTTTATGATTAGAAATAATCAAGCATTTTTTACGGAGCCATATGTGTCAAATTTAGCTGGCTGGTCAGGTTTGTGCTCTTTGCTTGGAAGATGGTACCATGCCAGGTCGTCAAGGTGAAGGATGGCGCCTTTCGGTACTTGGATTCACATGCTCTGGTGGAGCGAGGTGACACAGGTGTCAGTGTCATTCTGGTCGTAATTGAGTGCAGCTGTGCGCACAGGAGTGTTAACGAGCCCTGTAACCTACAATCTCTGCTTGGGTCTCGATGATTTGAGTGCGAGGCTTAGCTTTGGCAGGGCAGCGGGTGTCGCTGATCTGCAGCCTGCAGATTCCGTCAGTGTTGTCTCCGAGGAAGGGTTTGTTAGGGCAGAGATAGTGAGTGTCTTTGGTCAATGTGCACACGTACGGGTTCGGAGCTAAGGACAGCTTTGTGTAGCTGTCGTTGAAGTCAACCACGTCCGGCGTGCGGATCTTGATGTGAGTGTTACTTTTCAAAATCTGACATTGACAATGTTCTTGAGCCGGTAGATTCGGCTTGGCTCTATGATGGGTAAGTTCCGGAGCAAAACCCACTTCTCTCTGCTTGGGGTCGACGCAGAGTGGGCTGGCACTACCCTGCGAGTAGGCAAGGTGTATTTGTAGAGAGACAGCTGGCGTGGTGATGGCGGAAGCCAGCACGGTTTGCACAAGGCTTAAGGGTATCCGGTGCGGTGGAATTCTACCCATGGCTAGGCTGTCAATGGAGGAGTTCACCTCCAGCAGCGT
This sequence comes from Siphateles boraxobius, assembly GCF_051911475.1. NCBI lineage: Eukaryota > Metazoa > Chordata > Actinopteri > Cypriniformes > Leuciscidae > Siphateles > Siphateles boraxobius. The sequence continues at coordinate 1,567,896 of NW_027509190.1, forward strand.
GTCTATTATCAGGGCTGTTACCAGCTGAGTTTGAGCAAAGTCATTTTGGAAGACAGTAAACAGCTGTTTCATGGAGTTCACTCTCTGGGTCAGCAGAACGCTGTGAGTGTTGAAAATTACCACAATCCCCTTTAGTGTCTTGTCGATGGTCTGCAGGGATGCACTCTGTGTTGCGAGTTGCTCTTTTATCTGTGGAATCTCTGTCTGGATTTCGGCTGCATGCCGCCTCACGGTGGCTAGGTTCACTGTATTCAAACTGGACATACAAGTGTTAAACAGAGTGGCGGCGGCTCTGGGCAAAGCTCCCCGGAACTGTTTGGAGCGGTGGTTGTGTCCACCTAACTCCGCTTGTGTGATAGTCATTTTCTCAAGTTCGTTGAGCATGTGCTCGACATCGGCCTCAGCGTGAGTGAGGGTGTCTTCTGTCCATCGGCCCCTACCCAGCTGTATTGTGTTCTGTAGGCGTTGCGAGGATCAGGTGGCACATACACTTTCTGAGTGCGGGTCCAGCAGAAAAGGAGCTGGTGAGATGTCCGATTGCGGCTGCCCTCTGGTTGGCTGGAGGCACAGCAGCATCCTGGTAAAAGTGAAAGGGAGAGAGAAAGAGAAAGGGAGGAAAAAATTCAGCGAGTGTCGTCCTTGGTTGGCTAGGACAGTCTTTCCGCTTTTGAGGACGCCGGTATGCCACTTGGTTCGGTGTCTTGCAAGTGTCTCTGGTGCTGCGGTGTGCAGCACATGGTGTGTCATGGGCATACATTGGCATGACCCCCCTTTTGCACTGTGGCACCACAAGCTGTGGCGCAGAGATGGCATCAGGTGCAGAACGCTGAATGTTGTCTTGTGCACGCAGCATGTGCCGGTTGACGTCGGTTGTCTGGGGCATTGGTTGTCGGTGGGTGCAGACGGCGTTCGTGGGTGGTTGGAGGGGTATGAGAGGTGGTTTCTCATAGTGTCCATTGTTTGTCATAGTCTTTGGTAAGCTGGAACGTTAAGGTCAGGTTAAGCAGAGGCTCTGTGACATTTTGTCGCACTTGTGGTGAGACTAATGCATGACCCTAAAAGTTCAGAACCAAGGTTTAATGGGTTCGCTAGGAATGTAGCATAAAGCTATGCGTTTCACGTGTATCTAGCTAGTGAAGTGTGTCTTGTATCCTTATCTTAGCTGTGGATGTTAGGAGGCTAAGACTTATGTTGGTTCCGATAGTATTTCCTGGAAAGGGCCTATCCGAGATTAAATAAATGACTTAAGATGGTTCTTATGACTAAATTATTTCTCTGGACTTTTGTAGTGGTTCACTACGGCTTGACGAAGTGAATGATAGGGGGGAAAAGGACAGCTTTCCTATTCAAATTATGCTTATTATCAATCCTCAGGACTATAGTTATGCCCTAGTAATCGTTGAAATTACTTGTGTTGCAGGGTCATAAAAATGAGTGCACTTGTTGAAAATAAACAAAATCACAAATAAAGGTGTCTCTGTTTCCTTTCTGGGCCCTATGGGAAATGGAACCACATTCCAACAAGAGAGGAAATGGAATTGGATCATATAGATGACCGAAAAGACAAGGTAATAGCTGACTGCTATTATTATTAAAGTAAAAATAAAAATAAAACGTAGGTGAGTGGTCAAAACAGCGGGAATGATCTGAATGTGAGAATAGTCAGTAGCACTAGTGACTAAACTTTGAATTCGCTTGGACCAACACTCCATGGTGGGTTACAGCGGTTGCGTGTTCACGACCACTCTGTGTGTCCCTTCAAAGGTTTAGTCAACATGCTGATGAAAATTCTCATTACTATACAGATTCTTCTTTAGCTACACATTTTACATGTACTTAAGCTTAAGTTTAATTGGCGATTTAGCCTACAGTGCTCAGCAAGGACTATGCCTAAACTAGTGAAGGTGAACTTTAGCTGAGCAGAATTGAAAGTACGGAAAGTGAAGAATTACAAACCCTAACTGGGGTTAAAGAAAGTATTCTAGAATACTTTGGGCTGTATAAACAGCAGCTGTAATTAAGGCTTCAAGTAAATGATGCTAACTGCTAACTGTAGAAGTTATTATTTAGCTTAGCCTAAGCTGGATGGATGTTAGGTTAGGTTAGCCTAGCCTAAGCTAGATGGATGCTAGGTTAGGTTAGCTTAGCCTAATCTGGGTGGATGGATGCTAGGTTAGGTTAGCTTAGCCTAAGCTGGATGGACGCTAGGTTAGGTTAGCTTAGCCACCTAGGCTGGATTGTTTACAAAGTGACATCACGAGTTAGCACTTCCTGTGACAAGTCGTTGTCATGGGAACCAGAGCATGTCAGAACAATTCGACAGTACCTGAAGAATGTCCTGGTACTGAACATTCAGTACCAGGAATGGTACTGAATTCCTTTTAATGAGTTAAAATGCACCTTTTTAATGAGTTATGCATGTTTAAACGGGTTAAAAGGGGGCGCCTATACTTTAAGTCTTTCAAGAACTTGATGTTACATTTAGTAAACTGCGACTGTGTTTTGGCATTTGCTAGTTTTACTCATGTAACTCTTCTCTTTACTTTACCCAACTTATTCTATTTGTTTACCGAGTAAGGAAATGGATTTGCTGTAAGTCAAAGGTTGTCTAAGCATCTATAGTTACGTCCCTCTCATGCACAAATGCTGGTTTTTCCGCGAGTAAACAGTTTTGATCGCTAGGTAGCTCTCTGCTTGTAGCTAGAATTTAGTTGAATTACATCAATCTAACAATAATTTGTAAGGCCTTTACATTGTAGAAAGGGGAGCATCACCCAGGTCTACATATATATAACTCTGTCCTGAGCTTTCTATGTCAGGAACAGGTTTAGCAATACTGCAATTTGGGTTTCTTTAACCAAAGCAGAATAGATATCGGTACAGTTTACAGGCTGCTGATATGAGATTTCTTTGTCAAACAGACTTACGCTTTACTGCTGAACTTACTGATATTAGTTGGAAATCTAAGACTCTTTCACTTACAGTAGGGATGTCAATTTCAGCTATTATTTTATCTGCATTTAGACAAGCCAGCAACCAGTGATCAAAATGCGTATCGCATGTTGTGTTCCGTTTGGATCGCACTGAGCACATGCACACCTGTAGGTTAAAAGTAGTTTAAAACTCAGGTGGTTTTCCTACCCTATGGCGTAAAGGTGATGTATGCCTTATTGGGAGCTAGTGTTTCCTGTAACCCTTTATTGTCATGGAAACTAATGTTTAGCAGTGTCATTTCAACCAGCATGTAGCAAATGTTTGTTTCGAAAAAGTTGTGCATAGTGTGTTGGCAGGTGAGGCTTACACGTCCATTCAAGATTTTCTTTAAATCAGTTGAATTCTAAATTGTGTAATGCAGAGTCTTGCTTCTCTTCGAGCACACATTTTCATCTACTTTAAAAGTTTTATGTTTTATGCTGACCAGGGACCCTTTTACAGAGTCTTGCATTGTGTTCATTCTGTGTGCCTTCTGGTTTTGCAGTTCGGAAACAATGGGATCTTAGGGGACCCTTTCTGAGGAGGCCTTATGTGTTAGAGGCCTTCTGTATCAGTTCACGCATCGTTGAGCAGCATTTCTTGGTCTCTGGCGAGCTGGAAGGTGTAGGGTAGCGAACTTGAATCTTGACTTGGTGCTGAGGCTGTGTACCCATGGATGGCTGCTGGAGTTCCTGGGAACTCTGTGACCTTGGAGTCTGGCTGTACGACTGCACGTTCAGCTGTCACGTTTGGGGTATAAGAGTTCGATCTTTGCTCTTAGCTTTAGTGCCGAGTCTTTCAAAGGGCTGAGCTGACATTAAAGTGAGGTCTGAGCCGGTGTCTACCAGGGCTTCCAGGCTCACCTCATTTTCCAAAGTGATGGCTAGGTAGAGTTTTCGGGCCACCCCCCCTTTTCGATCAGGTTCCCCAGGAGTCTTAGCGTAGGGGCTGGTGTGGTGATCGATGGGCGGTTAGGGCCGGTCTCATGTGGTTTGCTGCGGAGGCAGGTAGCCAAAACATGGGAACTTGTGCCGTCCTGCTCAGGCTGGGCAGCTGTCAGCTGTGGTGACTGGGTGATGCTGTCATTTTGTGATGTGACAGTTAGCTCTGTGCTCTGAGGCTGACGAGCAGTGTTCTGGTTGCCTGGTTCAGGTCTTACGCTTAGACATAGGATGTCCGTCTCGTCCCTCTTGTCTCCTTTGCAAAGTCTTTTGTGAAGAAGCTCTTTCAGCGACTTCAGGGTCTCAGCTGTCTCAGATGTGGCGGCACTTTTTTTTTCTGATGTGGGTTCAGACTTGTGCTTACAAGTGGCATGTCAAGAGGGGTTCCGCTCTGGGCTGTGTGGGCTTGATGGTCTGGTCGATGGGGCTCGGCTCTTTCTGGGCCATTGGTCGGTTTCCCATGTGGCTCCACCTTTTGGGTGGTCGGGTGGTTGTTGCAGGTCCCAGAATCTGTCAAAGCCCTCGCTCTGGTGTCTTGGACGAGCACCATCGCAGTAGTGCTGCCCTCTGTTGGCCTGGAACGGTCTTGACTCTCTGTAAACAGGGCTATGGTGTTGTGGGGCGCCCTCTAGAGGCAGCTCTGAGTAGGGCTCAGAGACAGAGTAGATTGTGGGGTTTTTCAAAGTCTTTTCGGACACAGTCTTTTGCTTTGTGTAAGCTTCTTTTAGCTGTTGAGTAGTCATGCTATGTGGTCAGGCCAGGATGTCTAGATGATGACTCACTGTGGGGTGCAGATTTCGGAGAGACAAAGTTCTGAAGTTGAAATCATCCTCCATGCCGGACTGATTGAGGTCCATGGCTGTGATTAGTCTTTGGTCTGATTCTGGATCAGAGAATTCTTTAGTGAAGGCCTGCCGCAGCGGCTGGTAGTCCGACTTGACTGTCTCTGGTTGACGGTCGCGGAAGCTGCGCTCATCACGACTGGACGTGATTCTGAGCAGGTACAATCTGTCCCACGCGGTGACGTTGGTAACAGTTTGTAAGTGAAAGTCAATGTCCTGCGGATGGCGTGCACGTTGTGGCCTCCTGCATGGTTCGGAGTGAACATAGGGATGTTTCTGGCCAGCTTGTTAAGTCTTTTGGGAGCCATGCCGTGGTTAGTGGCCGGGGCTCTCCTGGAAAGGCTCTTCCCCCCTCGCTGCTGACGGGGGTTCTTGTGGGCTTGCTGGTGATGTTTTGAACAGTGGGCTTTCACCCCCCTGTACAGCTCTGGGTTCTTGGCTGAAAGGTGCGGACTGGCTGGTCAGGGAAACTTTGTGGTGTGCGTTTCCCCTTCCCGGTCCTTCTGCAGTCTATAAGAGAGTTTCAACTCTGTGTGAACGGTGTCAAGTTCGTGTTCGAGATCTTGTCTCTGCTGAACGAGCTTGTGGATGGTAGCACGGGCCTCTTGCGAGTTTCTTTCGCAGGCCGTGGCTTTCGAGTCTCTTTAAGTTCAGTCTCTGCTCTTTGCAAGGGGCTTCACTTTTGTCTGAGTTTCTCGTTGAGTTCCTCTCTGGTTCTTTTCTCTGACTGCACTCTTTGGGCTATGTGCAGATGAAGATCAGATAGGGCAGTTTGAAGTCTTTCCACTTCCTTCTGTAGCTCGGGGTTGTTGTCATCCTCGGCTTGCATCCTTAGCGTTGCGACTTCGTGCTCCAGGGCGATGCGGCTCCTTTCGTGGAGACGTGCTTGTGCGATGAGCTGGCAAGTGAGGTTGACGTGTCTGACCGGTCTTTGTCGTGGGAGCTTTGGCTTGGTTTGTGCGCCATCAGCCTGTCCACGTCTGCGATGCTCTTGGCTCGGGGCTCTGAGTCACTGACGACCTTGGTCAGGAATGGAGGTGTCATGAATCTCAGCCATGTCTCCAGGTTGTCCCAGCGGGTTGTGGGACTGTAGGACCGGAACATACTGGCTTCACTGTGGGACAGAGGAACACAACACACACAGAGAGAGACCAATGGAACTGAATTGCCCCTTGGGGATTAATAAAGCTATCTGTATCTGTATCTGTATGCAGGTTCGTTCTACGTTTAACAAGCTATAAAACGGGCTATGCCGCGTATGAAAATTTTGGTTAACTGATGCCGACAGTTAAATCATTTGGTGGGACAATTTGGGTAGGTCAGCATGGGCCTGAATAAAGATTTTTAACGGGGCGGTAGCTTAGGGGTCACCTGTTGATGCTAACGGCTTGGTTGTCAAACTATTATTCAGCATTCCTTGTTGTCTCAGATAGGTTCTGTCTCTAGGTGAACTGAAAGGAACAGAGCACAACAGAAAACAGCAATGGCAAGATAGCAAAGTTTGAAGTAACATGCAACCATCCAAGATGGAAAGGTCTGTAATGAAATGGCGTTAATAGTACACAGGAAGTGTTACAGGGGAAGAGGAGGCCTAAGCCTGCGATTTGTGGCTCGGAGAGGAGGAGGGAGCCAAACACTTCAATGACCGGGGGAATCCCTAGATTCTGTGGCCAATACTAAGTGGATGGATTTAATACCTTTTCTAGTTTCCCTGGGGTGAAATGAGGTCATTCAGGTTGGAGTCAGCATCGTGGTTGGTCTTTCTGTAGTCCCCAAACACTTGACAGCAGTCTCTCGGGCCCTTCCGTATATCTGTACCGATGTGTGCCCTCACGAAACTTGACTTTGAACACAACCGGCAGTGCCAAATTGGTGATGTCGTGTTGCGGGCCGCACCAACGGAGAAATACAGGAAAGTCCGAGACTCGTGCTCAGTCAGCGCTGGTGACGCAGGTCAGACGAACCAGCTTGCTGGACCCCAAGTAGAGATGACTGTCAAATCACCACAGCACGAGAGAAATTTCTACCTACAAACACAAAACAGGATGAAGGACAAGTGAACCTCAACGTGAATTAAAGCTCTCTCTATCTAAATCAAGTTGAGTGTCTATTTTTTTTTTGTAGAAAAGTCATCAAAGGCAACGGCTTTACTAAAATTATGGTACAAACAAAAAGGGAATTATGACAATGTTAATTATCAGAACAACCTAGCCTCCATTCAGAGAAGAGATTAAGTGCAGCAGGAAGAGCACAGGAGGAAGCAAGCTGTAGTGGCGCGTTTGGGCCACTAAGGGTTTGGGCCACTTCCTCCTAGTGGTCAACCTGGCTGACAGAGAACTTGATTTAAATTGCATTCAAACTGGTTTAAATACAATTTAAATCAAGCGTATGCATAGATGTTAAGTAACTTCTAGAATAGTAAGGATACAGTTGTCATAACGTATCAAATACATAACGTGACGTATCAAATCAAAATTATTAAAAATAATTTGAAAAGGGAAATATAGAAATAAAGCCATAAAACCATTCCCAACAGGAAAGGAGACTTAATTCAAATTGATCTTGAAATTTGTTTGTTTCAAACCAAATTTGATTAAGTGTAGGAAATTAAAGGTTAGCATTATATTTGATGATGATCACGACTACGGTGAGGTATCAATGATAATAACCAAAATAAAACCAACTGGGAGAAAGCCACTTCAGAAAAGAATGATGTTAGGAACTAAGTGATGAGCTGACGTAGAGGCGGAGGCCACAAGGGGCGCATTCCTCCTAAGTGGTCATCAGAAACTGCTACTGCTTACTTTTACATTTTAAATTCAACTGTGGTTTGAACCAAATTCAAAATAAGTGTACACAGTCAGGAGTGAAATCATGTTAGTAAAACTGGAACTTGCACATGCATTAAAAGTTAGAAACACAATTTCAGAAATTCACTGGAAAAATCTGAAATTGTGATGAGAGAGATTGTTTAGGAAAGGACGACCTCGTTACTAGTGTCCACGAGATGGCGCTATTTCGCTCATGGAGGGTAAAGTCAGGGGGCGGTGCGTAATTCGAGAACTGTCAAGCACTTAGGCCTCAGTGCTGCCCTCTAGTGTTTGTCAGCGGAATAACAACCAGCCTGCTTCCATGTGTGATTCAAATTTGAGCGTGCAGACGCTTTGTTTTCTGTAAGATCACACTTATCCAAAATAAAATCTCAGCGGGTTTTTTTTCTTTTTCTTCGGCATATTTCACAAAACGGCGTGGCAGGAATTTTTTCTACACACACACATAGGGACAACAGGAATTAGGCATCGGTTTTTCGATTCCCACATACAACAATTAGCGCTATGATTCACACGTGTTCGCTTATGAACTAAATGAACTTATGAACTTATGATAAACCTCGGCGGGTTTTTTCTCTTCGACACACGTGTGCCCGGAAGGATTTCTTCGCTTCCACACACTAATATGGACAACAGGAATTATACGTCTGTCGTTCGGATCCAAATAACATTTATCAAATAGCACTTATGATTAAAAATGTTTTTAGGTTTTGGATTTTTTTGGTGCTATATTTTAACAAACACGTCTGGCGGGATTGTAGCTGCGTCGTGCAAAATAAAACAGGAAATATTCGTCTGTTTTTTCGACTCCCATGACATATTATCAAATAGCACTTATGATTAAATATGCTTTAGGTTTTTTACAATTGAGTAGCTACGTCAATGTTTAACCAGGAGTTTATCGTTAATCTAACGATTATAATATCAGGCCTTTCTTAAGAATAGTGAAAGAGCATCGTTTCACTAAATCTAGTCTTCACCCTGACAGAAGAATCTCGTTCGGACAGGGGAGTTTAACATTAAAATGTCACAATTCAAAAGAGGTTTCTTCGTCTTTTGTTGGACAAATTTAATACTATGAAACTGTAGTTTTACTTTTAGTTATTAACAATGGCAAAAGGAATGTTAGACATTATTTTGCAGCTGTTAATGTGCTGAAATGGACTCGGCTTTGTGCCTTTAATCAGTCAGCCAGTGAGTTCGCGTTGCGTTCGCTCACTCGAGGCGCGCGTACAATATTAAATCACAATATAGACATCGATTGAAACTGAATTGCTCAAAAACAAGTTTAAAATGTGCCCGCATTCTCCACCAATTTTGTAAAGACTCTGGGGCGGATCTAATCCGTGGGGAATTTGCATATCATAATTAATAATTGGTAATTAATAATTATTCATACATGTTTGGATTAGATCAGTCTTACATGTTAATAAAACTCCCGATAAGGGGTGATATGTCATTTTACCTGCATGCATGTCTGTGTATCCTTGCACTTAACCACAAGTTGATTGCAATTAACTACACGGACCACGTCTTACAAAACAGGCTAAATTAATTAGCTCAATTGTCAGACTAATATTTGTGGGACTCCACAATATCATCTTACTTTATAGGATTTCAGGAAAAGCAATTCTGTGGCCACAAGAATTGGGTTTCCTGCCCTATAAACACATACTCTTTCAAGTATCTTTAATTTGTAAGCTTGTTGCTATAAGATCTTTTGGCACTTAAGGGACTTGAAAATGAGCCAAAAGGCAGTACATCAATCAGATGAATATAATGAATTTAATAAGGCAGAACTACTTATGTATTTACTACGGTTACATGGGATATATGTATTTACAAACATAATAAACAACAATACACGATAAGGCATCGATGAACGAGAAATGCATAGAGTGTGGACAATGGAAACACGTGTGAGAGGGGAAGAGGAAGAGAGAGAGAGAGCATTGGCAACATTCCCCCTGACAGTCCCCTGTCTGTAACAACACGAAAACATCATCTTAATGCTTCTTAGAAGCTCTATAAAGAGATATACTTAAGTTTCTGGGTCTCTCTGTGTCGCGGCATTCCTGCGTGTGCGTCAGAGGAGTCCTTTAGGAAGCGTCACTGGGTGCTGCTTGGCGCGCGTGTTGAACGGAGTTTCCAAGTCTTTGGGGTAACATTGCCAAAGGAAAATAGTTCGGCTAAGTTCGTTTCACTTTGTGGAAGTGAACAGAGTCGACTACGGAAAACAAAACTTTGACTAACAAAGAAAAGAAATAAAGATCTCTACGGGGAAATCACGCGGAGTTAACGTCACATCTTCGCATGGCTGGTGAAGAAGCGTGTGTGCGTCTCTCGCCACGTGGTCACGTGCGCGTGTTTCTCCTTCAAAACGAGCGCGCGCTCGTTTAAAGGTCCCTTGTAGATGGATTTGCTGAAGAGATATGTCACGCGGTGTTCTTTTCACACGTCGATTGGAATTAAACACGGAGACTTATCTAAGACTGAAAAACACAAACTAAACTAGAAACAAATAAAAGAAAGGCGAAGAGCTCGCCCGGAGGCGAGACCTTACATTATGACACAAAGCCAGGCGAAGTAACAGAGCGAGCGGAGGAGGGAAGCGTCATTTATCACCTTGGAGAAATCCGGCCTCTTCCTGTTGACTTGGCCAATTAGAGGGTTGGAATTTCACAGGCGGGACTTTGGTTTTTATTGCTCTTTGTCTAGGAGAGAGACATTTGAAACCCTAATTTCGTCGGTGTTTAAGAGCAGAATCTTCACAATTCTTATAATACTAATGTGTCACAAGTTTAGCAAAATGTAATGTCAATTAACAAATGGGGAATGAAGATTGGAGTTTATCGAGACCAAACTTGCCACAAATGGATTTGGTTAAACATTAGTTGGCAAAGTTTAAAACATTATCGCATTAGAGTTGTCGAGAAACATAGACCAAACCACAAAAAGGCAACTCATGAAATAGGGAACTTAGATACATTGTTCATACAATTCTCAAGTGGATATATAATAGCATATATATATGAATACAGGATTCATTTCTCCTCCTTGGTTAGAATTCAGAGAGAGCCACAGTTCTGTGAACATTCCTTTGGGTCGTAAACGCTGTTATCTAAGAACACCAGTGATGTTAGTTTTGGTCTCTTTTCACTCCAAAGATGGAAAACATAGTAAACTATATTTTACTGGATATTACTGTACGTATTCTGATTGATCACACCGAAAGCATTCTGGAGGTGTCCAGAACTATGTGTACAAGTTATGGGAATAGACAGTTATATTTAAAATGCATAATGAAGGTATTTATAATTCACCTTAAGCTACGATAAAATCATAGTCATTCCAATGTGACATGGGCAAATGGACACACAAAAAAAACCACATCGAATATATCTGGTTAAATGTCTTTTAAAGAAAAGAAGTTCCTTTTCGCTTTGGAATCCACTTCCTTTGGGACATTCCGATCAGTCATAAAATGTCTTGTAAGCGGACACCACGCTCTGTCCTGAGTGTGGTCTTCACTGGTGGGGGAATGTGTGTGTGTGTGTGTGTGTGTGTGTGTGTGTGTGTGTGTGTGTGTGTGTGTGTGTGTGTGTGTGTGTGTGTGTGTGTGTGTGTGTGTGTATGCGTGTGTGTGTGTGTGTGTGTGTGTGTGTGTGTGTGTGTGTGTTTGGGTTAATTTACATTCAGAGATTTTTGGTCTTTAGCAGAATGTATTTAGTTATTCAGATTCACCCACTTAGCCCAGTCCTTACACTGACCAGAATCCAAACTTCGACTGCCTGCAGGCCAGATGTGTCGACATCTGTCCTGGAGGAGGGAGATAATTGGTATATAGACGGATCCTGTTTCAAGCCAAATGACAATTTATACTTGTGTGGATATGCTGTTGTCAAATTACCTGATCGTGTAATTGAGGCATATTCATTGCCATATAAATCAGCTCAAGTAGCAGAATTAATTGCTCTAACAAGAGCTTGTCAGTTGGCAAAAGTTCAGTGCATCAATATATACACTGATTCCAAATACGCGTACGCCGTTGTCCACGTTCCGTCAGCCTGTAAAGGTCTCGGGACCTGACGCCACCCTGGTGATTTTTAGTTTAACTCTTTTTTTATTGTTTTTTCCCCAATCAGAGAGATGATAAAAGACAGACAATACAGTGTTTGTTTCGACATATAGACCAAGAAATACAGATGAAAATAAGCAGATATCTTACTCTCTGATTCAACAACAAAAACAAAAGAAACAAAGGAATTATAAATGGTTGCTTCCAAACATGCTAGTATGTTACAAAACAGTACCAGTAAGAATAATATTAATGTATTATGCATGTACAGTGTGGTAGCAAAATATATAAAATACAGCAAAAACTGTAAATATTACTAAGAAAAAAAAAAAAAAAAACTTTGCACCTTTTTTTAAACAATCACTGCCAGCTGTCAAGAAAACCAAATACAATTGTTTCCCTTTTTTTATGTACTAGGATTCTTAATCAAACAGGGACAAGAGAGAGGACAAAATCAGCAAGGGTCAAAAACAGAGGAGTGGTTACGTAAAGGGTTATTTCTAGGAAAATTAATATTTTTTAAAATACAAAAGAAAAGGTTGCCAAATCATGTGAAATTGTTCTGTTCTACCAATCATTGTAAATCTAATTTTTTCTATTTGAATACACTGCAACAGGTCGTGCATCCAATGGGAGTAGCTGGGTGGAAATGGATTTTTCCAGTTCATCAGTATAAGCCTTTTGGCAATTATTAAGCAAAAAGCTAAAGCGTTTGACTGTATAGATGATAAGGACACCTTTGCGGGATTAAGGCCAAACAGTGCCACTAAAGGGCACGGTTCAACATCTAAAATAAAAACGTCCGAAATTGACTTGAAGATTGATGTCCAGAAGGAGGTCCACCCTGGTGATTTTTGTATGCCACCAATGACATGTTGTCCGACCGGACTAAGACATGGCGGCCTTTTATCTGGGGACAAAAACGCCATAGCGCGTTGTCAATGGCCAGCATTTCTGGACAATTTATGCGTAGGAGCTTTTCCCGCTCTGACCACTGGCCGAAGAACAGTCTGCCCTCGAGCAGCGCTCCCCATCCCGAGGTGGAGGCGTCCGTAGACACCACCGTCACACTCGAGGGAGTCCCCAGACTCACGCCTGACTGATACCAGTCGGCTATTTTCCAAGGTTCCAGAGCCGAAACGCATTTCCTGTCCACCCTGAGGTGAAACAGACCAGAGGTCCATACCCGGGGTGGAACTCGCACTTTCAGCCATAACTGCAGTGGGCGTATGCGAAGCAGGCCCAGCTGGAGTACTGAAGATGCCGAGGCCATGAGGCCCAGCATTTTCTGAAACCTTTTGAGCAGGACTATAGAGCCGCGGCGAAAGGATTTCACGGTGCGCTGAATGTCCAGTTCTCACTCTGGCGACAGACGTGCTGTCATAGACAGCGAGTCCCGCACTGTTCCCGAAAAATAGATTTTTCGGCTTGGAAACAGCGAACTCTTCACCAAATTGACTGTGAGACCCAGATTCTCGAGATGCTCGAGTAATATGGTTCTGTGTTCTATGAGCTCTGAATGTGATCGAACTAGAATCAGCCAATCGTCCAAGTAGTTCAAAACTCGCATGCCCTGAAGTCTCAGGGGTGCGAGGGCCGCATCCATGCACTTCGTAAATGTACGGGGTGCTAGGGATATGCCGAACGGTAGGACTGTGTATTGATATGCCTAGCCCTCGAAGGCGAATCTCAAGAATCGCCTGTGACGTGACGCTATTTGTATTTGGAAATAGGCATTTTTCAGATCTATTGACATAAACCAGTCTCCCTGGCGCACTTGCGCGAGGATTTTCCTGGTTGTCAGCATTCTGAACTGGCGCTTCATAAGCACTCTGTTCAGCTGTCGCAGATCTAGAATGGGTCTGAGACCCCCGTCTTTTTTCGGTACCAGAAAATATCTGCTGTATAGCCCCCCTTCGCTCTGAGCCTGAGATAAAGGTTCTATGGCCCCTTTGCTCAGCAGTTTCGCTATTTCGGCTCGAAGTAGATGAGATACTTCGTTGTTTACCGTGGTTTCGACTCACGCCGTGTAACGGCAGGGACGTCGAGCGAACTGTAGCGAATAGCCTCTTTTTATAGTGTTCAACACCCATTCTGATACCCCGGGAAGCTTTGCCCACGCATCTGCGTGAATAGCTAGGGGTAGAATGAAATCCGGGCTCTGGCCGCGGCATAGCGGCAGCTGCAGAGCTTCGGTGTGCTGAGGACATAAACACTGTGTTTATAGTGTGTGAGGCGGGAGGCGTGCCGATCACGGCGGGCAGCCTGGTCGCGCTCGAATTCTCTGTGACAGGTTGTGGAGAGAGAGCGAGCGGGACAAACCCTGTGGGGTTGAGCGTGTCTGTGAAGGAATGTGGGCGCGGGATTGCGGGCACATTCACTGCACTGAGAACACCGTCGGCTTGTGCTGACCGAATGTGTGTCGGTTTCGTTTTTACAGAAAACGAGGGACACGCATCGTGTAGTGTTTGTTGGCACTGTGTCGTGGGCACATTCACTACATTTTTGCACAATCGACATGAGTCGATTTTATTTGTTCTAGCCCTGAACTGTGGCGGGCTGTGTCTGTGTGTGGGAATGGGCACTGAGACGTGGGCATTCTTACAACACTCATAACACCATCGGCCGTGACCGGAATACCAGAAAATACACTCTTTTGGGATTTATCTGGGTCGCCGTAAAAATGGCATTTGTGTGCAGGCAAGCGGGCTGTGGTGCCGGCTTGTTTACTGCGAAATACACTGGAACAGTCACATTGTTTGGAACTGAACGAGCGAGAAGTTTCGGTGTAGTCTGGCCGCGGCGAGACTTAAACACCGTGGGTCTTAGCTGACTGTATGTGTGTTGGTTTCGGTTTACCGAAAACGTGGCACATGCAGTGTGTAGTGTTTGTGGGCACTGGCTTGTGGGCACATTCACTACATTTAATGCACAATGACATGAGTCGATCTCATTTGTGCGAGCCCTGCACTGTGGCGGGCTGTGTTTGTGTGTAGAAATGAACACTGGGCTGTGGGCATTTTTATTACACTCATAACACCATCGGCTGTGGCCGGAATACCAGAAAATACACTGCTTATATGATTATTCTGGGTCGCCGTGGAAACGGCATTTTGTGCAGGCAAGCGGGCCATGGTACCGGCTTGTTTACTGCAAAATACACTAGAACAGTCGCATTTTCTTGGAACTGAACGAGCGAAAAGTTTCGGTGCAAGTCTGGCCGCTGCGAGACTAAATTTTATCTGCTGCGAGACCTGGGATCGAACACGGGTCTCCCGTGCGAAGGCTTTGGGTTTTGCCTCTGAGCCACAGGGGGAAACGACAAAAGCTTAAAATAGCTCGAGCATATAATAGAGCGTCATCACAGTTTGTATGTGTTGGCATTTGTTTGCAGGCGTGCGTGTTATACAACAGGCTCATTGCTGCAATATTGAACTTTTTCAGCCGCTCGAACTAAGAGGAGCTGAGAAATGTTTGAGAAATGGAGAATGGCCACTGGATTGTGACCAAAACACACCCTTTCCTCATTTCGCCGGTGATGCATGTCCACGGGGGGCGGGATAGCTTTCTTGTAACGTAAAGAGAGCTAGCCGCGCAGCGGTTTTGATTGTGGCCCGTTTCCCTGACGACTAGCGGGCAGAGGGGGGAGGTCCACAGAGCTCGCCCAGTCCTCACTGTCCGACGCCAGGATAGAGCAGCTGGCCTTCTCTACAGATGCAGCTATCACGTCGTCATTAACGGCGGAAGCGGCGGCGCGCGACGGCCGTTGTCCGTCAGCGAGCGACTCGAGTGAAGCTGGTGAAGCTGACGGGCGAACCGGCGAGCTATCACGGGCTGGAGAAGGCTCGGGGCTGTTTCGTCGACCTCAATGGCGGAAACGGCGGCAGACGGCGGCTGCTGTCCGTCTGTGAGGGACTCGAGCGATGCCGGCGAAGCTGGCGGGCGAACCGGCGAGCTTTGGCGGGTAGGAGAAGGCTCGGGGCAGCGCTGGCACGGCGCTTTTACGGCGCGGCGCTACAGCTGGCTGAAGTGCAGGCTCTGAGAATGATGCCAGGCAAGTCCTCAGAGTCACCATCGGCAGTAGCTCACAGTGAGGGCATCCGCCGTGGACGAGAGCGAGAGCAGCATGATCCTCACCCAGGCAGGAAACGCAGATGACATGGCGATCCTCTTCACTGAGTGTGGCTCGGCACGAGCCGCAGGATCTATGCATCTTGAAAAAGACGCAGCTCTTTTAGGAGAGGGAGAGAGACAGTGAAAAAATGTGTGTCGCAGCGGCGAACACACACACACACTTGCAGAAAAGGATATAACGCCGGAAAGCGTAGCAGGTACGGCGGCTAAAGGCGGCGATGCCAGCGACTTCAGACTCAAGGCTCGTCCCGCTGTGTGCTTTTTCTCAGACGGCGTGGCTTCTCACTCCGGATCCAGCGATGCGGTGATGCTTCGCTGAAGAGATCAGAAATCAGTTGTACCAGCCTAATCGAGCTATGTTTATAGGGCGTGACCACGCCCTTTCTGGCGGGACGTGATGAAATGGGCGCGAAATGCCCCCATTGGATATGTGTCACGCAGAGCCTCTCTCGATAGGCTGCTGCTGTTGCCGCAGGGCAGCCAATAGGCGCGCAAGCCGTCTTAACCTATGTCTGCATGCTGCTGCACAGCGTTTTACATTAATTCAAAATTAAGGATAATTTTTGGCTTCAATATCTCGTGGAAAAGAGGTTTTCCCCATAGCGTAAGATATTACGCAGTACGAGAGATACTCTCGTAAGAGAACTACTCTTACCACTCACTTATAATAACACAATTAACACATATTGCATCTCAAACATTTGTGGCATTTGAATGCAATTTACTCTGCCTCTGCTTATTTAAACATCTAAAAATATGTGAACTGTGAAGATGAGCTAATTGATAAAAACAAAAAGTCCTTTATCTCCAAGAGAAAATATGTATTTAAACAGCCCATAAATCACAGAGCAAATAAATAAGTCACAGCTTGTTCTTGCGTTATAGCTAGCTACTTAAATCTAGACTGTCACACTATATTTCACACACTGGTTAGCCAAAAAAATATAACATTAGCTCTATTGAACACACACATCTGCAAAAATCACTCTCAGTCTTCAGTCCAGAATATAGCGTTTCATATTTCATGGTGGTATCCAAATAACAATTAAAAAAACAAAATGCTAACGTTCAATGCTTATCTTGGTTCGGACGGAACGACGTCCACGCGATGAAACCGGGGGTTCGGCGGCTGTGACTGGAGGAGGAGGGATGATCCTAGTGGCGCCGGATTCCGGCAGAGGATCAGGGGAGAGAAAGGATTCGTCATCAGACGGCTAGAGTTCGATTTCAGACATGTTGCAATTGGGCGGGGGCCAAATGCTGGAAAGCTGTCATAGAACAGCTGTAAAATCTGCTGTATACCTCC
>NW_027509190.1:1590000-1605000 GCF_051911475.1 Siphateles boraxobius
TAATCTCCCTTTTTTTTTTAATTATGTAATTAGAATATAATAACTATTTTACAGAAAATGCACCAAAGGAGCTTACATTCTGACAGCTTGCTGGAGCTTAAGTGTGTCTGCCACAATGTCCTCCACTGTTGCTTGCTGGATTCTAGGATTGGACATCATCACTGCCTCTGTAATATTAAATTCCTTAACTATGCAGCAATGGTTAAAAAAGTACTGGTAATACAGGTTTTTTGTGTCACTAACATATAGGACTTGCTCTTCCCTTTCTTCCCCTTCAGACTAAACTCCTTCCACACACTGTAGGAGGCCAGTGCCCGCATCACCCGCCGGGTGTTTTCCCCAGGGTTTGGACCTCCAACAAGACTTAAATGGTGTGTCTACAAGATGGAATACATTTTCAAAATGGTAATAACTTTTGTTATTTAACTTAATTCTAACACTTTTTTGGCATTTCACGGATAGTTCACTATTAACACACCACTCTATTCCGAAATGTCTCCTCTTCATTTTTTCTTCTTCTTCGAGAGAGGAGTTCCTCCATAGTGGCACACACATCAAGGCTCATCTCCTCCACTTGCTGACTAGTCCCATCACCCAGGGCACGAGCACAGTTCATACAGGGCTGCTGTTGAGCTCCTCATCGCCTTCATCTCACTCTCAATGCTGATGATTCTCTGAGTGAGTAACTCAGGAGTTGATCTGGGAGAATCAAGATTGATTCATTCAAATAAAGGTAAAAACTAAGTTTCAAATTATGTTTTGCATTTACCATTCTTCTGGATGTCTCTAGGAGGCACTGGTCTTAATGATGCATCAAGAATGGTATAATCTTCAGGTCTTGCTGGTGTTAGTGTGGTTTGTTTCTTGGGTTTAAATGCTCGGGGAAATGGCAGCTGAGGTTCCACTGTAAATTAGAAGGTAATTACTAAAAAATAGGAACAAACGAAAAACGATGAAATGTACTGGTATTGGTATCAATCAACTAATGAAATTTTGGTATTCTGAAAACCCCCAAACACTTTTTAATATGAAATTGTGCACAAGTGGTAAAGTAAAAGAATTAGAAAGGCCTACCAGTTGATGTACAGTTCACCCGGCTCTTCTTTTTGGGGTGAGGTACTGAAGAAGTATCTTTTAAAAAAATGAATAAAAATGATTTTAGAATTACTTTAATTGTTTACTTGTAAACTTATTTCACATGCTCAGGTTCATACCTTCATCAGAGCTGCTGAGACACACTGGTCGTTTTTTTCTCTTGGGAACGTCATCAGAGCTCTCCACAGAAGACTGCACAGCTGCTCTTTTGGACCACTTCTTTGCAGTTTCATAGTCACCTGAAGTAAAAATACAGTGAGTATAATGTAGCATTCCTTAACAGAGTTGCACTAACATTTTGTTTGAATGATCCTTTAAAGTAAAATGAAATACCTGTTTTTGCAAACACTCTGACCCTGTGCCTGGTCCAATTTTTTTTATTCAATTCAATTCAAATTTATTTGTATAGCGCTTTTCACAATACACATTGTCTCAAAGCAGCTTTACAGAAAGTACATTTCGGAAATGTACATAGAAAAATACAGTTAGTTAATCATGTATTAATTTATGGCATAACATATCGCCGGCTTTGAATCGTCTCTTCACAGGCGTCGAGTCGTCTCTTCACAGGCGTCGAGTCGTCTCTTCAGAGGCGTTGGGGCATCTAAAGTCTCCGTGAGAGGCTGGATACAAACTGGAGCTGACGAACGCTATTTACCTCGGGACTAGCGTCCCGAGATAACAGCAGAAAGGCAGATGGGAAATAATTAGCATAGCTGATGTTCATAATGTTAATGCATTCGAACTGATTCAGCAGTAGTATCAAAGGTTAAGGATTAAGTGAATGCTTGGTTAAAGAGATGCGTCTTTAATCTAGTTTTAAACTGGGACAGCGAGTCTGAGTCTCGTACAATATCAGGAAGGCTATTCCAGAGTTTAGGAGCTAAATGCGAGAACGCCCTTCCTCCTTTAGTGGACTTAGATATCCTAGGAATGACCAGAAGCCTCGAATTTAGTGATCTTAAAGAGCGCGATGGATTGTATGGCGATAGAAGGTCTGTTAAATACACAGGAGCTAAACCATTTAGGGCTTTATAGGTCAGTAGGAATACTTTGTAATTGATACGTAACTTAATAGGTAACCAGTGTAGAGATGATAAAATAGGTGTTATATGATCATATTTTCTTGATCTAGTAAGAACTCTAGCGGCTGCATTTTGCACTAACTGTAGCTTGTTTATTGAGGATGCAGGACAGCCAGCTAATAAAGCATTACAGTAATCTAGTCTCGAGGTCATGAATGCATGAACTAACTTTTCTGCATCAGAAACAGATAGCATGTTGCGTAGCTTAGCAATGTTTCTAAGGTGGAAAAAGGCTGTTCTTGTAATATATGAAATATGATTTTCGAAAGTCAAGTTGCGGTCTAGTATAACACCCAGGTCTTTTACTGTAGTGGATAAAGTAACAGGACATCCTTCTAAATTAAAGTTGTATTGTAAGGGATTTTGTGGGTAGTTTTTTGGACCAATAAGTAATACCTCCGTTTTATCTGAATTTAATAGCAGGAAATTACACGTCATCCAGCATTTTATATCATTTAGACACTCTGTCAATTTAGATAAGTTAGTGTTTTCATCTGGTCGTGATGAGATATATAATTGAGTGTCATCAGCATAACAGTGGAAATTAATTCCATGTTTTCTTATAATATTACCAAGTGGCAGCATATATATTGAGAATAGCAGAGGGCCTAACACCGATCCTTGCGGCACTCCATAGTCTACTGACGTTATCTTTGATTTTTCCCCATTTAAACAGACAAAATGGTAACGGTCTGATAAGTACGATCTAAACCCGCTTAATGCCTGTCCCTGAACACCAGTGTAGTTTTGTAGTCGATCCAAGAGTATTTTATGATCGATAGTGTCGAACGCAGCGCTAAGATCGAGTAGAACTAGTATTGAGATACAGCCTTGGTCAGAAGCTAAAAGTAAATCATTTGTAATTTTAACTAGCGCAGTTTCTGTGCTATGATGCGGTCTGAATCCTGACTGGAATTTTTCATAGATATCATTTTCTATGAGCACATTTGAGCGGTCACAACTTTTTCTAGTATTTTAGACATAAATGGAAGATTTGAGATGGGTCTGTAATTTGCTAAGTTATTTGGGTCTAATTGCGGTTTCTTAATGAGAGGTTTTATTACTGCCAGTTTGAATATTCTTGGAACATGACCTAAAGATAAAGACGATTTAATAATATTAAGAAGAGGCTCTTCCACTACAGGTAACACTTCTTTCAGTAGTTTAGTGGGTATTGGATCTAATAAACATGTTGTTGGTTTAGATGCAATGATAAGTTTATTTAGCTCTTCCTGTCCTATAGTTGTAAAGCGGTGTAGTTGTTCTAGAGGGGCCATAATTGAGGCTGAATCATAAGACATCATAGAGGATTGTATATTTACAATTGTGTTTCGGATGCTTTCTATTTTCTCATTGAAGTAATTCATAAAATCATTACTACTATATTGTAACGGAATATTTTGCTCTGGTGATGTTTGTTTATTTGTTAGTCTAGCCACGGTGTTAAATAAAAACCTTGGATTATTTTGGTTATTTTCTATTAGTTTGCGGAGATGCTCAGCCCTGGCTGCTTTTAGAGCCTTTTTATAACGTGACATACTGTCTTTCCACGCGATTCTAAAGACCTCTAAATTTGTTTGTTTCCATTTACGCTCTAAGTTACGAGTTTCTCTCTTGATTGCATGCGTAGCACTGTTGTAGCATGGTGCTTTAGTTTTCTCTCTAACCTTTTTTAATCTAATTGGTGCAACAATATCTAGTGTACTAGAGAACATGGTGCTCAAACTGCTAGTCAGCTCAGCCATCGTTCTTCTCTGTTTTCGCGCATGCGCATTAGTGCCTTCGCGCATGCCCAGTCGCACAAACGCGGTACAAACGAGACACCATCAAAACGCAGGATCGAATCCCGACCGAAGCACAAATATTAAACATTATATTACACACTATTATATTCATATTATGCCTATTTCATGTGTATACATAAAAGTAACATGCTGTGTATTATTTGTTTCACCTTTTATTCAAATCTGTTGTGTTAAACATTATATTGTATTTATATTGTGTCACCTTATTAAAATGTATGTTAAATAATATATTGTATTCATATTGTTTCCCCTTTTTATATTGTTTCACCCTTTTCTGCATAGATATATTGTATTTATATTGTTTCACCTTTTTCTGCATATATATTACAATTTGTTATGTTAAACATTATATTACATTTATATTATGTCAATAATTTTATTTCGATGTATAAATAGAAGTTACATGCCGTGTATTATTCGTTTCACCTTTTTCTTCAGTAAAAAAAATATCAATTAAATATCTGTTGTTGTTGTTGTTGTTGTTGTTGTTGATGTTTTTATTAATTTGCACATTTTGTGCATTCGTCAATGACTGAATGATTGCAGGCATTCACTTCGTGTAGGCCTTTATAAAGTATTTAGATTCTTGTGTGAGTTTGGGAGATCTCACCACGAGTGGGAGGGAGTGGGGGTCGAGGGAAAGCACGAGAGTGAGTTCAAATGGTTCAATTTCAAAAGAAATGCCTGGAAGTCTGTTTGTAATTAATTGTATATAATTAATTACAAACAGACTTCCAGGCATTTCTTTTCTTTTCTTCCATAGCTGATGTGTGCTGTTCCATATCTGATGTTTATTTAGTAAAAAAAAATTTCTGATGCCATTGTTTTCCTTGTATTTGCTTCTCAGTTCCATGCAATTTTTACCTTTTCTTGGTTCATTCCATGTTTTATAGGCTACCTCTGTCATGCTAATTCAGATTAGTACAGTTGGTTTTAAATTAATCTGGTTTATTTTAGTTCAGGGCTCCATAGTCCAGGTGTAACTAATCTGTACTTAATCTGTGTTACAGAAAGACATTTTTTAAGACACGATTAACTATTCTAGATTAAGGCCTACTCCAGGCTTAATTTAAACCCTGTCCGGGAAACCGTCCCATAAAGTTTAAGCTAGGCCTCCAGAAGGTTACAAACTAAAGCTGGCGCATTCTGTCAACGTAGTCGGCAGCATTCGAACATGCGCGGGGAGACCCCAATGGATTTCTAGTCCATCGCCTTAACCACTCGGCCATGACTACAAGCTGGCTGAAAGGGGCACGTCGTTTGTGGATTGGTGGCTTGCAGCGTTGCTGCCCGAGGCCAGTGTAGATCAGCAAGAACTCAACAACAAAACGTTGTGTCAAAGGCGCAGTTGTTTGTAGCAAATAGCAAGCCCGCGGCACTCTAGGTAACAGCCAGCGAGTGTACTGAAACCTAGCGATTAGAAAATATACACGCACCATATTCTCTCTGAAGCAAGATTCTTCCGAAATAAATAGGAGCGTTTCGTTTCCAGTCTTTTCTCTAAGGGTTCGAACCTGAGAGCTCGTGCTTTCAAAGAAGGTCCCAGTTTCAATTCACTCGAAGATCCAGAGCACATCAAGGGCACGCGACGTGCACAAACAGAGAAGTCCTAAGGACTGGGTGAGGAGAGGTGGTGACATGGAGCTCAATTTCAATGGCACCCAGAAAATATTGCCGTGACCCGGATTCGAACCGGGGTTGCTGCGGCCACAACGCAGAGTACTAAACGCTATACTATCACGGCGAGCTACAGGACTACTCGACGTGTCCCTGAATACAAAGGGGCCTTGTCATATTTAGCTTGCAGACAAAACTGTTTCTTAAGAAAAGAAAAGAAATGCCTGGAAGTCTGTTTGTAATTAATTATATATATATACAATTAACTGCTTCAGCAAAATGAATCGTATTGGCGCAGAAAAAAGAGTGTCCTCCAATGCATTGCGTTTCCTTCTTCGAAGATTCAGAACGTCCCAATTGCTTTGAATGGGGAACGTTTTGTGAGCAGGGAACAGAGTTAATGGACTGGCAACAATCTCCATAGAACATGAATTGGCACAGAGAATCGAAATAGAGGATGCAGTTAAGACCTTTGCTGCGATGAAGGCCTGCCGTGCGCGTTTCTGAAATGTAAGTTAAGCTTCATTTGCTCTTTAGTCGTTATTTAAGATGGTGAACCTACTGATGATATAATGTGCTTGCGGACATTTCATTTGTGTGTGTATACGCACATAAGAAAGTGGTGTAAAGAGATTTGCAACAGTAATTTGAGGAGGTGAAATGTGATTATTTGGAAAATTCCTGTCATGACTGCTTAAAGAAAAATGCCAGCAGGCATTTGCCTCCTGCATAAACTTTAAAATTGATGACATTTTGGGCACACGAGCGTTGCGCACTATTTGCGTTATATGTAGGCCTATGGCTTATTGGTCTTTGTGTGTTGTTGCTGGTTTTGCATTATATGTATATGGCATATTGGTCTTTGTGTGTTGTTGCTGGTTTTGCGTTATATGTATATGGCATATTGGTCTTTGTGTGTTGTTGCTGGTTTTGCGTTATATGTAGGCTATATGGCATATTGGTATTTGTGTGTTGTTGCTGGTACATTGCAAATAGAGGGGCAGCCCAATTGTTTTTTGCCTAGTGCGGCAGAAGTGCACTCATTCGAAGTGCAAAAAAAGCTGTAAAGCACAGGAGGGAGCTTCACAGGGGGTATGGCTTATCTAAATGAGATATATATGAGCCCTATTGTCACTCCCAGCAGCAGAGACAGGTGAGAACTGCACAATCTTTAGAGGTCGTTTTCTCATCTTTGAGCTTTTTTAAGTGCCTACCTTCAAATGGCGACAACTTCTCCAAATATGATCAGATTTCCACATGTTACATGTTACACATGTTTCAGCTGGCTGAAAGGGGCATGTCGTTTGGCTTGGTGCCTTGTAGCGTCGCTGCCCGAGGCCAGTGTAGATCAGCAAGAACTCAACAACAAAACGTACCGCTCCACAAAAAGAGGCTCTTTTGCCCGAACAGGGACTTGAACCCTGGACCCTCAGATTAAAAGTCTGATGCTCTACCGACTGAGCTATCCGGGCTCTTGCTCGAGAAGCGTGCGTGCTGTGTCGGAACGCACAGCAAAATTAATCGTATTGGCGCAGAAAAAAGAGTGTCCTCCAATGCGTTGCGTTTCCTTCTTCGAAGATTCAGAATGGCCGTCAAAACGTCTGCTATGTCAAAATATATTTGCTAATTAGTGGGAATGCAGCCTAGTAGACTGATGATAATAGTAATTAAAGGAAAATAATGCTAGGAAAAAGAACAAAAACTCACTGCTACTTGTCTGGAAAGCCTCTTCACACGCTTCAATGCTGTTGACTTGCCGCGCTCTTATCGTTATTGTAAACTTGTGTCAAAGGCGCAGTTGTTTGTAGCAAATAGCAAGCCCGCGGCACTCTAGGTAACAGTCAGCGAGTGTACTGACACCTAGCGATTAGAAAATATACACGCACCATATTCTCTCTGAAGCAAGATTCTTCCGAAATAAATAGGAGCGTTTCGTTTTCAGCCTTTTCTCTAAGGGTTCGAACCTGAGAGCTCGTGCTTTCAAAGAAGGTCCCAGTTTCAATTCACTCGAACATCCAGAGCACATCAAGGGCACGCGCCGTGCACAAAATGAGAAGTCTGAAGGACGGGGTGGTGACATGGAGCTCAATTTCAATGGCACCCAGAAAATCTTGCCGTGACCCGGATTCGAACCGGGGTTGCTGCGGCCACAACGCAGAGTACTAACCACTATACGATCACGGCGAGCTACAGGACTACCCGACGTGTCCCTGAGTACAAAGGGGCCTTGTCATCTTTAGCTTGCAGACAAAACTGTTTCTTACCAACATGACTCTTTTCAAGGGTAATCCTGTAACAGTGACTTTTTTTCCTTTTATAAAGTTTAAGCTAGGCCTCCAGAAGGTTACAAACTAAAGCAGGCGCATGCTGTCAACGTAGTCGGCAGGATTCGAACCTGCGCGGGGAGACCCCAATGGATTTCTAGTCCATCGCCTTAAACACTCGGCCACGACTACAAGCTGTCTGAAAGGGGCATGTCGTTTGGCTTGGTGCCTTGCAGCGTCGCTGCCCAAGGCCAGGGTAGATCAGCAAGAACTCAACAACAAAACGTACCGCTCCACAAAAAGAGGCTCTTTTGCCCGAACAGGGACTTGAACCCTGGACCCTCAGATTAAAAGTCTGATGCTCTACCGACTGAGCTATCCGGGCTCTTGCTCGAGAAGCGAGCGTGCTGCGTGGGAACGCACAGCAAAATGAATCGTATTGGCGCAGAAAAAAGAGTGTCCTCCAATGCATTGCGTTTCCTTCTTCGAAGATTCAGAACGTCCCAATTGCTTTGAATGGGGAACGTTTTGTGAACAGGGAACAGAGTTAATGGACTGGCAACAATCTCCATAGAACATGAATTGGCACAGAGAATCGAAATAGAGGATGCAGTTAAGACCTTTGCTGCGATGAAGGCCTGCCGTGCGCGTTTCTGAAATGTAAGTTAAGCTTCATTTGCTCTTTAGTCGTTATTTAAGATGGTGAACTTACTGATGATATAATGTGCTTGCGGACATTTCATTTGTGTGTGTATGCGCACATAAGAAAGTGGTGTAAAGAGATTTGCAACAGTAATTTGAGGAGGTGAAATGTGATTATTTGGAAAATTCCTGTCATGACTGCTTAAAGAAAAATGCCAGCAGGCATTTGCCTCCTGCATAAACTTTAAAATTGTTGACATTTTGGGCACACGAGCGTTGCGCACTATTTGCGTTATATGTAGGCCTATGGCTTATTGGTCTTTGTGTGTTGTTGCTGGTTTTGCATTATATGTATATGGCATATTGGTCTTTGTGTGTTGTTGCTGGTTTTGCCTTATATGTATATGGCATATTGGTCTTTGTGTGTTGTTGCTGGTTTTGCGTTATATGTAGGCTATATGGCATATTGGTATTTGTGTGTTGTTGCTGGTACGTTGCAAATAGAGGGGCAGCACAATTGTTTTTCGCCTAGTGCGGCAGAAGTGCACTCATTCGAAGTGCAAAAAAAGCTGTAAAGCACAGGGGGGAGCTTCGAAGGGGGTATGGCTTATCTAAATGAGATGTATATGAGCCCTATTGTCACTCCGGGCAGCAGAGACAGGTGAGAACTGCACAATCTTTAGAGGTCGTTTTCTCATCTTTGAGCTTTTTTAAGTGCCTACCTCCAAATGGCCACAACTTCTCCAAATATAATCAGATTTCCACATGTTACATGTTGCACATGTTTCAGCTGGCTGAAAGGGGCATGTCGTTTGGCTTGGTGCTGTTGTGGCTTTTTTTATCATCAAACAAACATCATCACTGAGTAAGAGACACTCTGAGTCCAAATTGATAGTTTATAAAGTATTTATTCTCTTGCAAGAGAGATCCTCGTCACCAATACACATTTGTGAGTCAGTGAGGAGAGATAAGGAGAAGCAGTGTCTGTCTTTTTTATATCTCATGTTCTCCAAGGCCTTATTTCTGCCCTCCCCTCAGGGAGAGAGGTATGCTTTGTCTTCTCTCTTCCTCCCTGGCCCTGAGAGGTAAATGCCCCCTTAACCCTTTAGGCTATAAAGTACAAACGCACTCAAGATGACCCCTTGACCATCTGCTTTTCCTTACCTCCACTGACCACCAACCACAGTAAATTATCACACAAGCCCCCCTCTCACTACAAGTGAGAAAACAGATGACACCATAATTAGGAATCACTGAAAGAAGGGTAATAGATGGAAAATTCCATAACAACTCCTCTCTGTTTATCATACTATGATAACTGATTAATCAAACATTGCAATAATAGTAATAATAAATGCAAATTCAAGTCACATTGTGTGTGTTACAAGTGACACACCTTTTGCAAAAATTTTCAGCAAAGGCTGTAAATCCTTTAGTATACCATAAATCTTTCATCTGCATTACCATACTCCCCTTGGACACGTGGTCTAACCCATGTGTCAACTTAGCGTAATGCTGAAAGAAGTGTTTGGGTAAACAAGGAATGCCATCACTCATCCATACACCCCCCTGGAGGCTGCAGCCAGACGACCTCCATTTCTGTTTTTCTGCTCCTGTGGAAAAAGTCTGCATGCTTTCTAAACAAGGAGAAATGTCAGGGTTAGGCACAGATACCAAAGTACACGTCGTTTCTTTTGTCTCCTGCGCTGCCGCGGCCTTCGCTGCCGCGTCGGCTCTCGCGTTTCCTGTGGAAATAAAGCTTTTATCGTTAGAGTGCGCTTCGCATTTACAGACTGCAACCTTGTCTGGCAAAAGAATGGCCTCCAAAAGCTTAGAGACCAGTGAAGCGTTCAATATCGGATGTCCATCCGACTTCAAAAAATTCCTGTGCTTCCAAATTGCTCCGAAATCATGTGTAATCCCGAAAGCATAACGCAAGTCTGTGTAAATCGTCACACATTTGTCTGCCATTAATTTACACGCTTCTGTCAGTGCAACCAATTCAGCTGCCTGAGCTGAATAAGTTGACGGCAATTTGCCAGATTTTACAACTTCAAATTCAGTGGTCACCGCAAAACCAACCTTATTCAGGCCTGTTTGTGGATCTTTGGATGCCGATCCATCCACAAAGAGGACATTATCACAATTCTCCAAAGGTGTGTCCAACAGGTCTGGACGTGGAGTACACACCTGCTCCAAAACAGAAAGACAACAGTGATGTTCCTCCCCATCATCTTCTGTTGGGAGATGTGTGGCAGGATTCAAAGTTGTGCATCTTTTCACAGTTATGTTCGGCATATCGAGCAAAATTGTATGGTATCTCAACCATCTGGCTGAAGATAAGTGTGATGTTTTCTGTTCTTGCAAAATCATGGTAACTGCGTGTGGGACCATCAAAGTCAAATCAGAATACCCCACAAATTCTCTTGAAGCCAGCACAGCCAGCTCAGCAGCTGCCACAGCCCTCAGGCAGAGTGGCAGACCTGCTGCAACTGCATCAAGTTTCGTTGAAAAATATGCTACTGGTCTTAGTCTGTCACCATGGGTTTGCAAGAGCACTGAACTCATAAAGCCGTATTTTTCATCTACCATCTGTATAAATGGTTTTTCAACTGCTGGAAGGCCCAACGCTGGAGCCTGAGCCAATTGCATTTTCAAAGTTTCAAAAGCTTCCTGTGCTTCTGCTGGCCAATCAATCTTGTCACATGATCTCAGCCCTTTCCCTGCTGTCAGGGCTCTCAAGGGCTTTTCCAACAGTGCATAATTTGGAATAAACGTTCGACAATATGCACACATTCCCAAAAATGACAACAATTGTTTCTTTGTTACTGATCTTGGTACATCTTTGTTCGCTTTAACTCGTTTTTCAGAGAGAGCTTTACTGTTTGGTGTGATCGTGTGACCCAAAAAAGTTATTTTCTGCTTCACAAACTGCAGCTTAGCCAGACTGACCTTGTGCCCCTCCCTTTCCAAATGCTTCAGGAGAGACACACTGTCAGCCACACACACAGCCTCATCTCGTGCACAAATCAACAGATCGTCCACATATTGTAACAGCGCTGTTCCGTTCGACAAAATTAACGGTTCGAGGCTTCGTTTGAGAGCCTCATTATAAATAGTTGGGGACTCAGAAAAACCTTGGCACAAACGGGTGAAAGTATACGGTTTGTTGTCAAAATCAAACACAAACCAGAACTGACTTTCTTTTGCCACTGGGACGCTAAAAAATCAACCACAGTGAAGTATGTTGCATCTTGCGGAATCTGTGACAAAATCGTGTACGGGTTCGGGACCCGTGGCGCTCTCGCGATAACAGCTTCATTAACTGAAATTAAATTCTGCACAAAACGCCACTGAACCATGTCATTCTGATTAGCTGTTGCCTTTTTTACTGGGAAAATGGGTGTTCGTACTGGAGAATCATGACACGGGATGATGACTTTCTCTTTCAGGAGAGATTCAAAAACTGGCCGGATCCCTCGCAATGCCTCCTTTTTCAGGGGACATTGCGGTTGACACGGCCTGTAATCAGACTTTGGGGTGATTACCACTGGTTCACAATTTTTAATCAATCCAACATCATACTTGTGTTTCGCCCACAATGCTGAAGGTATTTCTGCCAGGATAGGATGAATATCTGTGGCAGAAATAGCTCCGTGATCATGCTTCTCCATTACACTCTGAACAATAGCAGTCACAGCTCTGTGTACATCAACCTCAAAATCACATGGCAGCATGAATGCCCCTACACTGTCACTCTTCTGCACCCCATCTCCCTTTTCAGCCCAATCTGTGGCTGTCATGCACTGTCTCACAAAAGGGCCCAAATCTGCCCACTGCTGCGCTTTGCCCTTGGTTACTGATAAGTGAGGCGCCGACATTCCTGTTATCAAATACAACTTCATTTGTTTTTCTGACAGGCAAGCTGAAAGCGCACACACATTCTCATTCCAGAACATTTTATCAAACTTCATTTTCTCATCTTCTGTCTCGTTAAACCACTCTTCCTCAAACTGGGGTTCACGCTCAAAGACAACATGTGACGTGCAATGCAATTTGTCAGGCATCATATTTTCTGTGTTATCTGATACTGTTCGATCTTTTGCCATGTTCAAAATCATTTTTGCCCAATCAGAATATTTTACCTGCCACTCGTATGCCCATTGTGGCTCAAATTTTGCACAACACATATGCTGTTCTTCCTCAATAACAATACCCATCGGGCCCGCAGTGAGTTTCAAATTTAATTCACACATTAAATCTCTTGCCAACAATGGAGCCGGACAGGTTTCAGAGCACAAAAATGCATGTTTCAATGCTTTGCCCCCCTCCGTCTCGCATTGTAACGGCACAGTGAAATTTTCTGAAATTTCATGCCCTGACGCTGACGTGCTTTCCAACACCACATTCGTCAATCTTGGTTTGCATGGCAAGTCATATGGCCTTATTGTGGACCGGGCTACACCCGAG
Organism: Siphateles boraxobius; assembly: GCF_051911475.1. Lineage (NCBI taxonomy): Eukaryota > Metazoa > Chordata > Actinopteri > Cypriniformes > Leuciscidae > Siphateles > Siphateles boraxobius. The sequence goes on from NW_027509190.1 coordinate 1,602,979, forward strand.
TCCACGAGAAACTCTATCATTGTACCGTCAACTAACAGTGGATATCTCGGTAGTCTTAAAAATCCTGAACCTTTATACATTCTCAGACATTCAGCAGAAACAGCGTTATTCAAATTTTCATCACTCACACATAAAGGTTTGCTAGCATTTTCTTCGTTGCAAGAAGCATTATGTACATCAGTGTATGTGTGCGTGTTGTGTGTGTGTGTTAAAAAATTTTCACTTCCCTTTCTCGCAGTCGGTTGAATGCCTGTCGCTCCCCTCTCCTGTTCTCCGTTCCTCTGTAGTCAATCCGCCTTCCGTGCCTCCGGACAATCCTTCGCCCAGTGTCCATCGCCAAAAAGTCTTGCATAATAGTCACAAACAGGCTCTTCTCTCACCTGGCAACAGCTGTTGATTTTTTCTGTGTCCACTCGTGGTGGGAAAGCCTTCTTTATTTCTTCGCCGAGTTTGCTCACTGTTGTTCGATACAGTTCGTTGGCATTATTCATCCACTCCCCGTGCGCTCTTCGTCGTTCTTCTTTCGGCATGTGGCTGCTCACTTTGTGCCAGCTCGTGGCTCCCAGTTTCACGGCTAGCAGCCGTTTCAGTTCTTGTGTGGTGGGGCTGAACTCTTGACAGAAAGTGACTAGTTCGTTTGAAAATCTGTCACCTGCATCGTCCGGGTTTGGCAAATGGGCCATTGCTTCTTTCATGTCTGTCACCGTCCACGGTCTATAGACCATCACCGGTCCATCCGGCCCCGCCACCTCAATCATGGGAGCCGTGATGTTAGCTGTTTCATCTCGGATCTGTGATCTTGTGAAGATTTTCTTCGGCTTGGCTCCGCGTTGCTCGTCCGTGTTCTCTGTGATTTCTTCCTTCTCGCCCTGGGTCACGTGACTGGACGCTTGTCCCTCTGCTTGCACTTGTTGCATTGCCTGCGCTGTTTGCATCGCTAGTTGCTGGAATGCCAACGCCATCTGCGCTGTTTGCTGTTTTTGCGCTTCTGCTCGTGCGGCCTCTCTCGCCTCTTGTTCCTCCCGCGCGGCCAGCGCTTCAGCTCTTGCTGCTCGGTCATTTTGCTCTTCTTGCGCTTCACGTGCTGCTTCACGCGCTGCTTGTGCTTGTGCCTCTCTCGCTGCTGCTTGTGCCTCGGGTTGCGGTTCGACTTGTGCTCGCGGCTGGGTCGGTCTCGATGGAGAACAGTCAAGGTCGGGGTCGAACTTCAGTGCAGTCAATCCGGCTCCTGGGAAGTGTGTTTTGTACTCCGGCGGTGCCGGTCTCACCGCAATTTCATGTGGGGAAACAGAAACAAACTGTGGGTTAGTCGGTTCTGGTGGTGCAGACACACATACAGGCAGACTTTCACACTTTTCATTTTTCCTTCCTGCTAATTCTTTTTGCAGTTGCCTTCTTTCTCTTTTATCTGCTTCCTCAAGCCAGCAATCGACTGTGTCTTCATATTTTTTGCATACATGTTTAACACACTTGCAGCAACAAGATAATTGTTTCTCACTACTCTTTTCCACTGAGTCTCTCACCACTTTCAGCCTCGTGCGGCTCAATGTTCCCCCTTCGGGAAAATCATGATGCTTGATTAATTTCTCAATATCTAACATACATTTCTGACCATAATGTTTTCTCATTTGGTAGTACACCGGTGTATCATATTTCATAATCTTGCTCTGAGATTTCCCCATACTGGCCGCTTTTCTGTTCTCTGTGGATTTCTCTTCAACGCGCGTTTTCTTGATCTGTTAGGCGTCCCCAACAGACCCGATTTTTTCTTTTAACCCAAATCGGTCGGGTTGCACTATTAGTGCCCTCCTAATTATGGTTCACCGAAAAAATCTTTTCTGGTTCCCCCCAATTAGCCTCAGCACCTAAAAACAATTTGTTCCGTGGTGGAATAACTGATTTTCAGGTTACCTATCTGTATGAAATCTCTTGATCTGTTACAGACCTCAATTAATCTCAGATAATTTCCTCTCGTATCTGTTTGAAACCTCTTGATCTATATATAGATCTCAATTAATCTCA